>NC_137051.1:34465584-34960060 GCF_032717465.1 Coenobita brevimanus | reverse complement strand
CAGGAATTGATGGAGTGTGTGGTGAAATACTAAAGCATGGGGGAAAGAGAGTAGTAGAATGGATGTGGATTTGCAGATTGGCCTGGGAGGGAGGTAAAGTCCCAGAGGATAGGAAGTCAGGCATAATTATTCCCCTCTACAAAGGAAAAAGGGAGAAAGAAGTTTGTGGTACGGTAATCATAGGGGCATTTGTCTTCTTTGTGTAATAAGGAAAGTATATTGAAGGATACTTATTGACAGAGTTAGGAAAATTTCAGGAATTAGTTGGAGAAGAACAGGGAGGTTTTAGGAAGGGAAGAGGTTGTGTAGATCAGATATGCATTCTTAGGTCTTTAATGGAAAAGTTTGTAGAGAAGGGAAAGAAGTTGTATGTGGCCTACATGGATTAGGAGAAAGCATATGCCAGGGTGGATAGACAAGGACTGTGGAAAGTATATATTAAGAATATATGGAGTAAATGGGAAGTTGTTGAATGCCATGAAGAGAATATATGAGGGTGCTAAGGCTGCAGTGTGTATAGGCAGTTAACTGATTGATTTTTTCTGTTTGAAGGTTGGATTGAAACAGGGATGTGTCATGTCTCCATGGTTGTTCAGTCTGTACAAGGATGAGGTTATAAAGGAGATACAGGGTTGGGCAGTGGATGTGGGAGAGAGGGCAGTGTGGAAACTCCCTGTACTGTTGTTTGCAGATGATACTGAGTTGTTAAATGAAGATGAAGGGGAGCTGCAAGGCTTGATTAATGAGTTTGGGAGATTGTGTAAAAAATGGAATCTAAAGGTAAATGTTGGGAAAAATAAAGTTATGGTCTTCGAGAGAAATGAAGTCACTGAATGTACAATGAGGTTGGATGAGGAGGAAATGGAAAATGTGAGTGCATTTAAGTGCTTAGATAGTGTGATGAGTAAGGATGGAAGTTTAGAGGGTGAAATTCTTGAAGGGGCACAACAAGGAAGAAAGGTTGCTGGCTCTTTGAAAGCAGTGATAAGAAACAAGGAAGTGAGCATGAAAGTGAAAAAGTTATGGTACTGCATGACAGTATTGTGATACTAACCCTAATATGTGGAAGCCTACATGTCAAGTGGGGTTGGTGGAGGATTAGTGCCCCTCCCTGTAAAACAATTAACTCTAATCCGTTGGCCACCCTGTTTGGGATACATGGCATCTGGCAATGAATGAATGAATGAGATGAAGCTTGGACCATGTTGGAGGGACACAAGTCAAGAGTGAGAGCAGTGGAAATGAGTTATTTGAGAGGAGTGTGTGGAGTCACATGAAGAGACAGGCTGATAAATGAGGAAATGAAGGAGTGTTGTGGTGTGGATGTGGATGTGATAGGAAACGTTAGGAGAAACACATTGAGATGGTTTGGCCATGTGAAGAGGATGGAGAGTGATCAACTGACAAGGAGTGTTGTGAGTGAGGTGGAGGGGGGGCGAGAGGGAGCGGGAGGCCAAGGATGAGATGGAGGGATAGAGTTAAGAGGTATATGAGAGAGGGGGGGGGTGTGAGGTGGGAGCAGGGCAGTGAAATGGCCGGGGACAGGGCGACATGGAGGCAGTTTGTTTGTGGCCCCCCATTATGGGATTACGGTGTCTGGCAATAGATAGATAGATAGATAGTTTTCAAATCATGATTTGCTTAGAAATATAGGTGTTATGCTTTAGACCTATTAAATATTACCAACATGAGTACGGTGTAAGGGTAAAAATTTACTGATGGAGCGAGCTAGAATACCCCTTCCCCCACATCCTTATTAATAAATTCCAATACCGGTTCTAAAAGATGCATTTGTGATGGATGAGCATTGAAAAGAAATTGCTTAACATTATTGGATGTAAACTAAATGGTAAACATTTAAATTTCATTCTTCAGTAGTATGGTGTAATTCCAAAATGATACACTTTCATTAACCCTTTTAGTCTATCACTAGCAGAGAATATTTCCAAGTTGAATAAAATCATCTGGAGGTAGATGTTATTGTTTCGTATCATATCATCATTTATAGGGGCTCTACCATGCTTGCATGCGTTGACCTTGGTCGTCTGATGGCTGCTTTCCATGCTGCTTGATCTCTGCCAGCCTCCCTGTCCATTCTCTTGTCACTGAGGTCACACTCTGTGACCTCATTCCAGGTCATTTTCGGTCTACCTCATGCAGCTCTGCCCCCGACATTCACACTTCTCACTGTCCATACCCAGTTGTTATTCTTCATCCTCTCCACATGCTCAGACCATCTCAGTCTGCCCCTCCTCATTGCAACACCAATACGCTCCAGACCCATCCCTCCTCTTCAGTCTTAAGCCTAGCCCCCCCCCCCCAGGCCTTGCATTCAGGGACACACTACACATCTGTTTAATGAACAGTGTTTCTCATACAGTAACGGTACTTCATTCCCCACTTTTGGGGATCTTAACGTCTTCGTGGTCACCCTTTGGTTTTCTCTCAAGCCCCTCACAAATAATGATGAAAATAAAATTTTGTTGCAGACACACACTGATTTACTGCTTACACTAGCCTGCTATGGCCCCCCTACAGTCCTTCTGTAGCCTCCTTGGGGGCCATGGCTTCCAGTTTGAGAACCAGTTCTGATATCCTCTTCCATTACTGCCCAAGTCTCACCACCATACAGCATTACACAAATAGCTAAGTTCACAAAAGTAAAAATGCCTTGAATGAAGGGGCAGTATTACATGCATTTACCTGTAATCAAATTAATCATACCAGAAAACCATATGAAGAATCATGTTTCATATCCAAAACAAACTGAGGGTTAAATAGCAAATTTATTGGTTATAATATTGTTTGGTAAACTTATGATTTCATTCAAATCAGCGTATGCTCCGCAGACCACCTTGGATGTTGTAGAGAAAGATAAATTCTGGGATGTCTTGATGCATGTGGTAAGTGGTATGGGGGATGATGAGATTGTAGTTTTAGGAGGGACTTAAATGGCCATGTGGATGAAGCAGTTCAAGGATATGAAGGGGTACATAGGGGATGCGCATATAATGCTGAATATGTTACTGAAGAACTGAATAGGGAGGCTGGCAGAGATCGAGCATCGTTGAGGGCCACCATTAGGTAACCAAGGCTGATGCATGCTTGGAGCTTTTATGAATGATACAGTACTTAGGCAATAATGGTAGTTTGGTGGCAGTCATCACCCACTCACATGATGCTGTGTCACCTTTTTCATCCTTCACCTTTATTACAGTACAGTATTCTGTTTCTGTATCATGCCTCTTTGCTTCCAACTTCTCTCTTTCCTTCCTGTCACTTTTTATTACTGCTCTCTTCCTTCCATTTCAAGTGTCTCTACACTTTGTGACAAGTCTAATGGCTTCCTGTTACTCCGGAAACCATTTACATTGCTGAGCCTGCTGTGGCGTCCCTGTTACTTGAGTGGAGATGCAAATGCAGCATCCACCCAGGAACAAACCTCCACATTTTTCACCGCACTTCACTGTAGTGACGCGTTGTCAACCACAAGGGGACATTGGTTCACTGAATGGGATGGCCCTGTAAGGGTAGTTGGATGTCTGTGGTTTAAGAGTGTGCTTAGCTAGACATACTGGAGCTGATCAACAACAATAATAACAACTTAAGCAGTTGCACTGATGTGTGGAAAAGTCTGTATTTTTAATTGTTTTATGTTTTACTCCCCATAAAATGTACAATATATGTGCATCCTAATATGTGGAAAGGTCTTTATTTTTAATTGCTTAACGTTCTCCTCCCCATAAAATGTACAAAGTATGTACATCCCTTGGGTAGCATGTGTATTCTCTCGTGTGAATGAGTAAGGGAAATAAATTTGTGACACTTCACAAGTGACATGGTCCTATCACAACTAGTGCAGTTCAAGCCAAGCATGACATCACTTCAGATCAGTGTAGTCAGCTCCAATGTGTGTGTGTGTGTGTGTGTGTGTGTGTGTGTGTGTGTGTGTGTGTGTGTGTGTGTGTGTGTGTACGTACAATATTTCACCACCATTGTTAAATTCTGGCTGGGCTAGTGTTGTTGGAGGATGTATACGTTGTTATTGATTATACCACTTAAGCCATGACGTAAGTAATTGTTGCATTCGATCACTGTTATGCCAGTTAACCTCCCTCTTCATGCATGTCTTTTATCTACCCTTATTCTCTCCACTGCTTATCCTTAGCTCTTCTCCCTTCTGCATTGTGTCTTTCTGTGGTTTCTTCACATAGTACAGTTGAATTTTTTTTTTTTTCAACTGATCGTTCACATTTTGTGTCAGTAGATTAATACGATTAATCCCATGTCAGTTGCCTGTTCTCAGCTTGTTTCCTACTCAACATTTTTTTTTTTTTTAAATTATCATTTTAAATTTTTTCTAACCTACACACACCATTAGCATTGTTCAGCAACACTTCCTCTTTATTTTAGGTATAATTAGGCCATTCCAATGACTTTCATCTCATTCATATAGAACTTGTGACTTGGCACGGTCATGACATTTACTCATTTTAAGGTATTAATATTAGATTAGGATTTAGAGGATGACTGATAAAATACTGGTTCTAGTAGTCTATGTAGTTTTATATAATAATTAGCATACCAAAGGATGAGGCATACACATTTCTTTTTTTTTTTCTTCTGAATCAGTTTCTAGTTGTTTAATCAACTTGATGTGGCCTATAAGGGTTTACATGTGAAAGTGGGTTTGGATCTATTGCTCACATAATATCACTAAGGCAATCTGTGTGTGTATGTGTGTGTGTGTGTGTGTGTATGTGTGTGTGATTCTGAGCATAGGTTTCACAGCCCATTCCATAAGGTCCAGCAGTCCTGCAACATACTATACACCGCCACATGCCATCACTTCAGTGTTACACCCGCTGTCCATAGAGATCCATGCAAGGGCTGTCTTATGCAAGACTGAAATAATGGTATTACTGGGGGTACTTTTACAACATGTCGACTGATCTTATGGTAGATCAGTAAAGTCTGCATTAGTAAAATTCAGATCTTCTTGCCCCAACCAGGATTCAAATCTATATTCATAAGAGTTGCAGGTCACCCCTCTTCTGACTTTGTCGCCACCTTAATGGTCTGCAGTAAATAACCTAGCCACAGGCCTTAATGCCTCTGTTGAGACTGTAAGTGATTTGATGATACGTAGATATCATTATTGTATATAACATATTCTACCACTGACCCCGGAAGGTAATACCACTTGACGGAAGTGTGGCTGCATGCTTGGTAACTAACCAGAAGTCATCATTTTGAGGCAGGAAACTCAGCCACAAGTACCAGTAAGTAGTGTATTAGTCTATGCTGAAACTCATATTGTTATAAATCTTATTGCACATTTGAGACTTTTTTTTTCTATAATGGTTTTCTGCAATAATTGGGAATTTATTAGCTGGTCTTGGCACTTTGCTTTGGTCCTAGTTGATAGAAAACACCAGCTGTACCATGGCCAAACCCCCTTAACCCATTAACTGCGCATGGCGGTTTTGTGGAGGTGTCTGTGGTGCGCAGACTTAGGGGTAAAAATGAAATTTCCCAAAGGCCAAATTTTGTCTTAGGAATTGAGTGAACACATGCCAAAGTATATAGGAACGAAATATTAGCTATTTACCTTGGTAAAGCCATGGATGAACATCGAAGTGTCTAATTCCGTATTGGAATGTATGGTTTTCGTTTTCTTTTTCGGTTTTGGTTTTGGTTTCGGTTTTGAAGGCTCAAACATGCTTGCATGGGTCGGCCTTGGTCACCATGGCACTATATTCGAAATTCACCTGCGCAGCCTGGGCTGTATTGAGCAGTCGCACTCGGAACAGCCCAGGCTGAGCAGTTAACGGGTTAAGAACATTACTTAAAAGGAAGTATGACTTATTTTATTTGGTATTTGAGGTGGTTTGGACATGTGGAGAGAATGGAGAATGGTAGACTGACTAAGCGGGTGTACGCAGGTGAAGTGGAGAGAGGGAGAGGGAGGGGAGGACTGAGGATGAGGTGGAGGGATGGAGTTGAGAGGTACCGGTATATGAGGGAAGGGGGAGTGATCTGGGGGGAGGGTAGTCAAATGGTGGGTGACCGAGCGACTTGGAGGCATTCTGTCTGCGGCCACCCTCTGTGAGATTAGGGTGTTGGGCTATAGATAGATAGATAGTTTTTCATGGTGCTTGACTCTCTCTCACATGACCGCAGAAATGGACTTACATGAGAGATATTGTATACTGATGACTTGGTGTTGATTGCAGAGAATGAAATGGAGGCAGAGGAAAGATTCAGGAAAGGGAGAGATGGAATGGAACACGGGTTTGAGAGTAAATGTGGATTAACCTGCCAACTCCTGTTGACATATAAATATACATCCACACTTTTTGTCACTGTGACTCCCGCTGACATATATAAACGCGCAGCATTTGCAAGGTCCCTAATTTGCACAATTTTCAAATTTCGCGTATGATTTTTGGTACTTATACACGGGAAACCTTCCTCTACAAGATGCCAGGCAGGGTCAATGCCTTACCCAGCATGACCTCCCCCCCCCCTGCATGCCATTGTCTTGGCAGTTCACCTGTTACCAGTGACCTGGCCAGTAAAGACTTCGTGCCACGGTATGAAATTCAAGGCCAGAGTGATTCCTCAATCAATGACAATGTGAAGGACAAAGTTTATGTAGCATTAGAGGAAGAAACAGTCAGAAATGATGATCAGGTATGTCGCCAAAAAAGGTCAGGTATGTTGATGTGTTTGGTGAGTGAAACAATGCTTATATTGCCTATATTACTGTGTGAAAACCAATATACTCTCGTACTACATATAAATTCGTACTAGATAAATAAATAAATACCGTTTATGAGTGGTGTGGAATAGTTACCCTCCCATAGAACTCATTTTCTTTGGAGTCACCCTGATAGAAAACACAGTAAGGTAAGGGGAACTTCTACCTGTATAGAGTATTTTAAAGCTCAGGTGCGCGATTTATCTATGAATATTCGATGTTTCTCACCAAAAGCGGAGGTTTGAGCCAAAAAAATTTTTTTCCAAAATTGGTCAGGATTGGGGGGGGGGGGTCAGTGGTGGAAAATCGGTCAGGATGGGGCGGGTTAAACAAATGTGATGATATCTAGAACTGATGGTGGTACAGTACTATTAAACCAAAGTGAGTGTGGCCATGTGCAGTTTGCCACAAGGGTGTGGGAAGTAGCTCCATCTTATGCAGTGTTTGTGATAAGTGAGTGCATAAGAGATGTCGTGGTATTAGAGGTAGGCTGCAAAATAATACTGATTTTTTGTGTGTGGTGTGTCAGATAGAGCATGTAAAGATTTTCAGACATGAAAGGATTTATTTGCTGGAGAGTCTCTTGAGTGTGTGGAGAGTTAAGTTATTTGGGCGACATGTTACAGGGTATGTGCTAGAGGTGGGGCTGGAGCTAGCTCAGTTGCAAGGGTAATGAGTGGTTGGAGGAAGTTCAGGGAGCTGTTGCTTCTCCGGACAATGAAAGGGCTCTCCGTCCATGATAAGGGATCTTTGTGTGGAAATGTGTTAGGAGTGTAATGCTGTATGGTAGTGAGACTTGGGCAGTAGAGGAAGAGGATATTCATGGGGTCAAATGTACAGAAATGATAATGATTAGATGGATGTGTAGTGTGTTCTTGAGTGCGAGACTTGGGAGGCTAGGATTGAGATTGAATAGTTGAGGAAGGATGGGACTCGAATGTATTGGTGTTGCAATGAGGAGGGGCAGATTGAAATGGTTTGGACATGTTGAGAGGGTGTAGGATGTGGAATGTAAGAAGTGTAAAATGGTTTGGACATGTTGAGAGGATGTAGGATGACAATAGGATGTGGAATGTGAGAAGTGTAAACACTGGGTGTAGGGTTGTGAGAGACAGACCAAAAAAGGCCTGGGACAAGTTCATAGAGTGTGACTTGATGGATAAGGAACAAAATAGGAAGACTGACAGAGATTGTGGAGCACGGAGAGCCACCATTGGGTGGCCAAAGCCAATGCAAGCAAGCCTGTTGGAACTTTGGTAAATGATACAACAGTACCAGGACAGGAAGATGTCCAGACTCCCACTCCCAGTGGATTTTTAATCATTTAATGTGCATTCACTACATACTGTATACAGTCCTGTATTTCTCTTGATCCCCACGATAAATTGAAATATTGCATTTACAATAATGCACAAATGTTATACATCATGTGATACTGAAATTCATTTTAGTTTAACAACTTGCCATGGTAGCTGAGTGGTTAGCATTGTTAGCTATGAAGCATCCAGTCTAAGAGTACCAGATTGGTGGCAGCCGGTGCAATTCCGATCAGGTGTCTAGCCACCCTTTCTGGGTTGATAGATACTAATTACTGAGAGTAACACCTAGATGAAGTAGTTTTGGTAAACTGGGTGATGTAGTTGCCTTATATCCAAGGACAGTGGTTGAATAACCTGTCACAAATGACATAAATTATGGAGATGTGCAATGCAGCTCAGGACATAGTGGCATTGGTCTCCACATTTACCAGTAACCCCTCAGTGGCCATGCCTTCAGAAATTTATTTGCTCCCCTGGCCGGCCCTGGGACCAATTAGTCAGAGTTCTAAAGTCAATTTTTTTTTTTTTTCTTATAGATGCGAGTAGAATCATTTGGCACACCTGACAATGTGTTTTTTTTAGCTTCCTAAATCGATCCTGTGATTTGCTGAAGAATTAATAAAATTATGGTGCAGATGCCATTAACCTGTAAACATATGAGCGAAAATATCCGAGATGAAGTGACCACTTGATTGCCTGGGATGGTAGAGTAGGGTCGTGTAAACATACTGTTCCAGTGACCATTGTTCCCTTCCCATAATTGTTCGCAGGTTTTTATGGCTTGCGTTAGCTCAGCGTCACCAGCACCATTGCAGTAAAGCATCATTCAGTCCTGGCGGCCATAAAGGGGTTAATAGCTTGCCATCTTGTTATCATCTTGATTGTGTTATGTTAGCCATAAGAGTAGTTGTTGATTTTGCAGGTGAGATGGATGGGGATAGAGAATGGGATGAGGGGGAGGTGCTGGAGGAGATATTCATTGATGCCCCCATGGAAGGAGCCCCACTTATCGACAACAGTTCCTTTGTGGACAATATTAATAAAGTCTTTGATGATCTGGTAAGTGGCCTTGAGAATTGTTACACTGTATAGTTGTTTGCTAGGTAATGGTACATATACTGTATAGCACTGGTACACCTTCCCTGAACATTAATATCTAGTTTCCAGATTATGCTTCTACAGAAAGCTCACCTTATCCTGAAATTTTTTTTTTTGTACTTAACCCTGAGCCTCTTCAGTATAATTAACATTATACATCACTTACCATAAAGCATACCATTTTATGTGACTTTTACCATTCCCTTTTGTCTCTACAGTAAACTCTCAGTTATCCGTCGTTCCAATATCCAATCCAACGCAATATCCAGCGGTGTTGGCTCTGCTCTGCTAAAACAATATCTGACAAAATTATGTAATATCTGGCACCAAAACAGGATGTAACTGGCGGTTCTATGCAAGATCGGGTGTCAAGATTTATCAGCCAGCTCATAAACAGTAGCCAACCATCGCTGGTTTATTGTACTACTGTATTTTATTATTTCATTGTATTTTATGCTTAATTTTCATCTTTTACTCATGGGAAAGTTTTTATGATAGAGGGTCGAGATGGATAGTAGACTAATGCAGTATCTGGCTCAGTGTCAGATATTGAGTCGATGGGGGCTACTGTTAAGTATCTGGCGTTTTGCTCTATTCAGCATAGGCCTTGGCTGAATTATGCTGGATAATTGAGAATTTATTGTATCATTAATATTTTCCATCAGTTACTATTCGATCTACCATTTTGTCACTTTATCATTACTGCAAATCACTGATTCCATTATTTTCATTTTTATTTATTTATTTTTTTAACTGAGAAAAATTCAGACCTTAATCTGGGTTTCCATTAGGTTGATCATTTTGCATAACCTTTTAGTTTTCCATAATTGTCCAGCATTGCATCACAGCTCAACAGGATGTACATTCTCATTGACTCCTCACAATACGCCTACAGTATATCTCACACCAAGCATGCCACTCCCCCTCCATCCCAGACATCACATTCTGTCCACCAACACTTTCATTCACCACTGTTCACCAACACGTTTATTCACCACCACCTGGCAGACAGAACCCGAACTCCCAGCAGATTGCCTTCCTGTCATTGTCATCATAGTAATACTCTGCAAATCAGAGCAATCACAGATGTCTTACACAAACTACAAGATAGCAAGGCATTGATGAGGAGCCTACATGGGGTGGCATTGTGCATCATGGGTGGTGCAGTGCAGCAGCACTGCACCACCCACCATTCTCTTTTGTCCTGTTTTGACCCTGGTGATGCACTGTCTTCCATAAGGGGATGCCAAATCCATACTAGGTGTTTGTACTGTGTTGAAACTGTTGGACAATGCAACAGTGGCCATTGCCTACCTGTGATCAGTGGGTCTGCTCAGCCAGACAGACTGAGGCTAACCACCAGCAATAATAACAAGAATGCAAAGTGGACAGAGTTCGCCAAATTAGCATGCTAAACAACACACCCATCACCAGGATTGAGTGGTATAATTTTGTTTTGTTTATAAAGGCTCCAGCATGCTT
Source organism: Coenobita brevimanus (assembly GCF_032717465.1). NCBI lineage: Eukaryota > Metazoa > Arthropoda > Malacostraca > Decapoda > Coenobitidae > Coenobita > Coenobita brevimanus. Next base: position 34,949,398 of record NC_137051.1, on the reverse strand, counting down.
GCATGCGTCGGCCTTGGTCACTTGATGGCAGCTCTTCATGCTGCTTGATCTCTGGCAGCACTCCTGTTCAGTCCCTTATCGGAGGTCACACTCTGTTATCTCGTCCCAGGTCGTTTTCAGTCTGCCTCTCTAAGCTCTACCCCCAACGTTCACACGTCTCACTTTCTGCACCCAGTTGCCATCCCCTATCTTCTCCACATACCCACACCATCTCAGTCTGCTCTCATCACAACACCAGTACACTCGAGTCCCATCCTTCTTCTCAACTTTTCCATTGTAATTATAGTGCTTCCAGGCCTCACATTGAAGGATGCACTGCACATCCACCTAATCACTTGTCATTTCTGTACATGTGAGTCTCTAAATATCCTCTTCCATTACTGCCTAGGTCTCACTACCATACAGCATTACACTTCTAACACATGTAGCATGCAAAGATACTTAGCACAGAGAGGGAGCCCACTTAGTTCCAGGAGAGGCAACAGCTCATTGAACTTCTTTCAACCACTCCTCACTCTAGCCCCAGAGCTAGGTCCAGCCCAACCTCCAGCACATAACATGTCTCCCAAGTAACAAAACTCTTTTATACACTGAAGAGACTCACCAGCAAAATCAGTCCTCTCATGCCAGACAATCCACATGCTCTCCCTGACACACTGCATACCTGAAATCAACATTATCTCTCAGTTTATCTCTAATACCACTACATCTCTCATGCACCCACTTATCACAAACACTGCACAAGATGGAATTACTTCCCATGCCCTTGTGGCAAATCACACATGGCCACTCTCCCTCTTCTTTGACAGTACTGCTACCAACCCTAGACACCTTTGTTTTATCAGCATTTACTCTTAAGCCCTTGTGCCTCATCCCATCGCCCTACTACCAAAATCTTTCTTACATCTCAATTTCACTCTCTGCAATCAGCCCCAAATCATTGGCATACAACACCTCATGAAAATCCATCTCAGGAGTTTGTGAGAGGGCTTCAAGCACCAGGATAGTAAGGGGCTCAAAACTGGCCTCTGATGTACACCACTATTCACAGAAAACTCATCACTTAAATCTCCTTTCGTTCTCACCTGGGTGCAGGCACCCACATTCATAGCCGCAACCACTCTAACCAGCCAGTCCTCAATCCCAAGCTTCTCATTGCCCACCTCACCACCTCCCTAGGGACACTGTCAAAGGCTGTCAAAAGCTTTCTCCAAATTGCTGAAAATAGAGTACAGATCCCTTTTCTTTCCTTTGCTGCATATTTTTTCTGAAGCTGTCGAACAAACTGCATATCATTATTATTCACTCTTTCTCTAATCATGCCATCTAGAACATTCTCCATTACCTTCATTATCTGGTCCAAAAGTTTTATGTCTTTATAACTTCCTCTTTTCAGGGCATCACCCAACCCCTTATGCACATTTACAATCATTCTTCTGTCAGTCATCTGGGTCAGCACACTCATATATAACTATATATCAGATCAGTAACCAATGCCATTCATATCTGGTGAGACCTTCAGCATTTCAGCAGTCAACCCAAACACACTTACTGCCTTCCCTAACTGCATCCTGCCCATTGCCCTGCTCATACTAACGTCATAAGTCAAAGGCCAAGGGTCCAACACTGGATCTGCTGACTCCACACCTTCCCTTTTCCAGTCAATCACCTCATTCAGCGACCAGTTATAATGCTGTCTCCAGACATCTTTAATATCCTTATTGTTCACCTTTACCTTCCCTTCATCATTCTTCACATACTACTCACCTGTTATATATCTGTTTTCCCTCTTCATCAGATTTGCCACCTTAAATATCATATTCTTCCTTTCAGCACTATTTGGGATATCCAATAAAAGTTTCTGAGACTCAGATTTTGCCCTGTACTCTTTTCTAGCCCTAAGCTTGTCAGCTAAGTTCAGTATTCTTTGTTGTCACTACTCCCTTTCCATTCCTGGAAAAGTCTTCTTTTCTCCTTAACTGCAGCTCTGCACTCTCATCCCACCACCATGTTACTTTATGTCAGGATATTGTTCTTAAGAGCTCTGTACTGTTCATTAACACTTCTGTCAACAGCTCCCTGTTCAGTCATTGCTGTTCTCATCTTGCTTTATAAGGCATCACTTAGTACCTGGTTGTACAACTTCCATATTTTTCTCCTAGGTGCATAGGTCCCCTTCTTCACCACTTGCTCCTTAAGCACCATGTCACATGTCAGTAATTTGTGTTGGTGCACACACTTTTAGCTCCCTATAACTTTAACATCCCTCACCATCCTCCTATCAACCCTCCTGACCAGGAAATAGTGTGTCTGGCCACTATTTCCCCCAGACTCTTGTTTAATCAACCAACTCTCTCTCTCTCTTAAAATGCGTGTTGAACACAATCATGCTCATTGCTTTCCCAGACTTGAGTATCCTTTCCCCTTCCAGATTCCTTGTACCATATGTGCATCCCTCTTGTACCCCTTCATATCCTTGAGCTACTTCACCCACATGACCATTTAAGTCCCCTCCCAAAACTACAGTCTCACATCTCTCATACCACTTTCTACATGTATAAAGTTGTCCTAGAATCTATCTTTTTCTACATCATCCAAGCCAGCCTGTGGAGCAAATGCCAATATAAATGAAACTCTCAGCCTGCTGAACAAAATATTCACTAATCCATTCATTCACCCTCATTATATTCATGACATATTCCACCCATTTTTCCTTAACCAGCTCACCCACACCACTGTATCCATCTGCACTTCCCTGCCAAAATAGCTAATATCTACTATCCCTCCAGCAGTCATTCTGACTGATCCACTCCCCTGTACTTAACCTTCTGTACTCAGCCAACATTCACCCACCTCCTACTCATGGCCTCTGCTACTTTTCCCACTCTGCCCTTCAGACTACTTGCATTCCAAGATGCCTCACTGATCCCCTTGGGTTATTTAGTTTCCTCAGGCTTGCACTTTTTCTCATTGTTTTTTGTCATTCAGTAAAGTTAAATAAAGGGAAGGGACAGACTACAGGCCCTGCCCACCTGCACAGTTCCAAGTCCAGGTATAGGACCTGGGAACTTTAGCCCACCAGCCATGACCAGTGGCTGTGGTAGTAGCCTTGGGGCACCCTGCCAGGACAGCTTCTGGGACACCCTCCAAGTGCATCTTGGCACTGTAACCGCCCTGCAATTATGCACCCACCGATAGGGCTGCCTCCTGCGGTGCTACTCCTGGGTTTGAGCCTCTCTCTATTGGGCAGAAGTGGCAGCCTGGGAACTACAATGCCCTGTACCCTCTAGCTCAGATCTGAGCCCCATCCCATTCCAGTCCCAAAAACTATGCTGGTGGAGCCCACATCATACCTCCCCTCAGTAGGTCTGCCACTGGGTAGCGGGGTCAAAATTTTCTCATCACTTGCCCTTGCTGGCATCAACCTGTGACATAGTGGGGTACGTAGTGTGATGTGTAAAACACTTGTAGAGTAGTGCATGAGATAGTCAGAGATATAGTTAAAGAAACGTGTTTAAGAGAGAATGCTGGCCTACTCTTCGTGTTAGTGTCGTATTTAAGATGATTGTACTCATTGCAGATGGGCACCATATTCCATGAGGCAACAGAAACCACTACAACACAAACTTTACACCAGAGACTGCTTACCTCATAAAGCAACAGGACTCGCTTAAACACAGCTCCCCTCTCCTTTACACACACACACACACACACACACACACACACACACACACACACACACAAAACACTATCACAAATTTCCAGTGATTAAATAAGGAAATTGACAACAAGCTTAGCACTGAGAAATCAAGAAACTGGAGAGTTATATTATCAACACAGCCACTCCAAAAATCTCCCTCAGCCCAACAAAACACTTAACAGCACCAGTAAATCAGAAACAGGCACCTCCAAAGCCCACATTGCTATCACCTCAAGTACCAGATTCATTCCTTCTTACAGTCCCTTCTTACAAAGAACTTTCAGACATATTTATGAATCCCTTTGCAAACACAAGTCACCTTACACTAACACATGCAGAGTCTGAAAAGCAGCATTCCCTGCATAGGCAGTCCATTCCACTTCACGATAACATAATCCCCATCATTGCAGAAGAGACAGGATTATCAAGAAAGGAAAGAGCTCTACAAGCACAGGGCCAGATGGCATCAGCAACCTATACCTGAAACATTTAAGACCATACAACATCCAGGCCCTCACAAACATCAGCAACTATACATATTTACACACATTGGTGCATTCCCAACATTTGGAAATGCAGAACAGTGATCAATATTCTTAAACCAAAGTGGACCCAATGCACCCTTTATCATACAGACCCATAACATTACTTAGCACACCATCCAAGTTAACTGAATTCCTAATTCTTAACATAGTCATGCCTCATATCCCCTTGCTTCTGTATAGCATGGTTTTAGATCTTCAGTCTCCCAGATACTTTACTGGCAAACCTCACAGTACATGCATGTGCTGCATCAGCTCCTTGAGTACTGCACAACATAAACTTCTCACAGCAATACACATTAGGTAAAGCCTTTGTTGCCATCCCCCAGCACAAACTAATCACCAGAATCTGTTACACAGACATGGACAAAAACACAAATTGCCGGCTTGCCAGCTACTTATCTTGCACAGTAAACATGCACATGTTACACTCTAGGGCAAGTCATCACAAACAGGAAACTTCCCTAACAGGGTTTCCAAACATTGCAGCATATACAGATGACATTGCCATAACAACCATGCACCACATCACAGACACAGGCTTTACATTGCAGCAGGGCAACTCCAGCATGTTTCAAGCACGGGTTGAGGACAACAGGCTGCTGATTGTTCCAGCTGTATCCACTGCCACACTGATCACCAGCAGCAATCATAAACACAAGCACACCCCAAACATCATACAAAACAATGTACCAGTGCCACACGCACACCCTCCACTAAGATCCCTGGAGTGAAATGTGACACTGGACTCACATTTAAGGACCATGTGCAGGACATCGAGGTGGTGCACCGCCAGGCTCAATGCTCTCAGAAAAATTACAGTGACACTGGTCAACACAAAGAAACACATTCGCTACTCTACAAACATTATAACTGATCATTGATGTCCTGTGTCTCCCAGGCATGGGCCACATCTTTTCTTCATCCATCCATCCATCCATCATCCAATCCTACATTGCCCCATGAGGAGCGTAGGAGCCCGGGGCTAGGCAGTTGGTCCCGACATGTAAGATGAGAGTGACCAGCCTCACTCATCCCTGAGTGGTATTGCATGAGCAATCAACCCCACCACCCCTTGGATATAAACCTTCACCGGCTCAATCCGATTAGAGCGCAATAATTACCCACTAAAACCACCAAGTGCCAAAATCTGGTTATATGGTTACCACCCAGCGTAGTAAATGCTTTCCTGGTGTACAGGAAACCATTTGGCTTGTCACTCAATGTAGAGTCACCCACAGGCTGAAGGAAGAGGAAAGAATGAAGGAAAGAAAGACAGAAGAGGGAGTGTAAAGTCACCCGTTGGCAGTAGGACAAGGAAGGAATGAAGGAAAGAAGGACAGAAGAGAATGGAAGGAAAGAAGGATGGAGAGGAAAGGGCAGACACCCAAGAGCAGCACTACATCGAGTGAGTGGATGGTCCTATCTAAAACCCAGAAAAGCCCCACAGGCCATACACAACAGTGCTTTATGCATCATTGCTGGCTACATTAATACCAATTCCACAGCTCACTCACATTTTGAAGCTAAAGCCCTCCCAGTGAGTAAATATCTTGACATGAGAGGCACACAATTCTGTGCGGCAACCTGTGCTAACACATGATGCCACTCTTACTATAAGTCAGAGCTGCACACCACAACTTGGAAGTTAAAGTAGTCACCACTTAAACACTACCAAACTCTTATTAGCAACATCCCACCTTCAGACATTCCAGCACTAGCATTGCTGAAATACCTACACAGTATACTTTGCTTTACATGCTGGGTAAAACAACAGCTGGATCACACCACTGTAGCTTCTTTTATGGTCTCACAGTATTTTTTTTTATCAATGATTCACTGATCACTCATCTTTCTTCCATACTCATTATATACTTCCATTCTGGAATCTTTTATCATCCATTTTTCTCCCCATCTCAATCTTCTATATTCCGTACTTCTACCTTTCTTTCGCTTTCCAAGGTACACTTTTCTGAATTATCTTCCATGTCTCCTTTTTCTCCCTTAAGGCTACACCTATATCACTGTTAAAGAAAGCAATACTCCTCGTCTTACTTCTTTTCACAGTTTCGAACCACATTCTGCTTCTGCTGTTTCTATTAAACACATCTTCACAACTCTCCACATTTCTTCTTTATCATTCTCCTTATTGAGTTCCATTCTCAGATGCTTTTCGATTTGTCTGACCTTCAGTCTAATCTTTGAGCTACCTCCTTTTTCTCCAAGTTCTCTACCCTTATAATTTCTTTTAGTACTGGTTCCTTTATACTTCCATTTCTTTCTAATCCTGATCTTTGCTAGTGCTGCAGGTTGATCTGAACCTGTTGATAATCATATAACTACTTTTGCATCGATATTTCTCTTTCTAAACCTTTCATCTACCTTTACATAATCAGTAGCTACTCTTTGCTTATTCTCATATTCCCATCTCTACCAGGTATATCTTATTTATCAGTTTGCATTCAAAATAATTATTAGCTGAAAACAATAATATTTGTGCACACACTTCTAATAACAATTCACCATTCCTATTCCTTCCCTCCTCACTCCACCTTCATACAATATTTTCTCCTTCATCATCCCCAGTTCTACCAGTCCTAGCACCCAAAACAACTACTTTTGTATTCTTCTGTCTTACTGTCCTTTTTTCCTCAGGGATAGGGACTGAATAGGTAGGCTGCTGGAGATCAAGCAGCATGGAGAGCTGCCATTATGTGGCCAAGGCTGACACATGCAGGCATGTTGGAGCCTTTGTTAATGACACAAAGCAAATTCATCCAACTGCTTCCAAAGCCTTCTGTTGTCTTCCATCCCCATTCTTGTTTCTTTGTTTACAGGCAAATACATTATTATTTTTTATTTGTTTATTTATTTTATTTTTTTACATGTCCGACTCTATCAAAGGCTTCAGGGCCTATTTCTCGGGGGCAGTGACCTATCCTGAGGCCCAGTAGTCCTCCTACACCACATGTCACCATATTCTGTACTTCTGTCTGTCTGCAGCTCGACGCCCTAATCCTGCAAAGGGTGACCGCAGACAAAACGCCTCCAAGTCACTCTGTCACCCACCATTTGACTACCCTCCCCCCAACTCACTCCCCCCTCCCTCATATACCTCTCAACTCCATCCCTCCACCTGATCCTCAGTCTTCCCCTCCCACTCCCTCACTCCACCTCACCTACATACACCCTCTTAGTCAGTCTTTCATTCTCCATTCTCTCCACATGTCCAAACCACCATAGTGTATTTCTCCTAGCCTTCTCAACCACATCCACATCCACCCCACAACATTCCTTCACTTCTTCATTTGCAACCTGTCACTCCACATGCTCCTCTCAAGTAACTCATTTCCACTGCTCTCAGTCTTGACTTGTTCCCCTCTAGCAAGGTTTATGCCTCGCTTCTATACATCAGGGTAGGGCTCACAATACTGTCATGCAGTGACTTCTTAACACCTACCAATATAACACATACCAATATAAATGTGTATCTGTCTATGCCTATCTTGCACTTACATGAACAAGCCCTGCATTAACACACTGATATGTATTCACACACTTTTTCATTCTCTCTGATTAAAATAAAGCAATATTTTCATTCTTCATACCCTTAGTTTTCATTTGTCACATTTCCCATTACTGTACCATATTTCCAGTTTTCACTTATCCCATTACTATTTACATTATTCATTTGTCACATTAGTATTTTCATTTGTCACTTATCCCATATCTCATTACTATTATCATTTGTCATGTATTGCTGTTCCATTTTCACCTATTCCATTACTGTTTCCATTTGATACTTATTATAATTATGATGTACCATACATACGTACTCCGTCCATCCTTCATCCAATCCTGTGCTGCCCTGTGGTGAGCGTAGGGGCCTGGTGCTAGGCAAGTACTTTTTTTTTTTTTTTTTTTCCTTAGCTTGGAGATATTCAGATCTTGATCAGGGTGACTTCGGTATAATTAACATTTTACATCACTTATTGCCATATTGTGTCACTTTTACTACTTAATTGTTATTTGCCAGATTCCATAAAAATATTTGCATTTCTTTATAACTAATTACTATTTAAATTATTGCTTGAGCTACTTTTAAGCTAATTTTCTGCTGATTTTACAATAATCACGTGTACTGTTAATATTTATTTATTTATTTTATTTTAAATTTTATCTTTTATCCATGATCAGAAACATTCGGATCTTGATCTGGGTTACTTGGTGCTGTCACTTATGGTGGCCATCTTCTGGTCCATCTACATCATCCTCTTCAACTCCCGTGTCCAAGGCAGCATCATCACCGCCATCTTGCGTAGAACCATTGTAAAGCAAGGAGACCTTACTATTGGTGGGTTTCAGTGTTTGTCGCCATTTATCCTTATCATCTTGACCATCTGTCACAGATTCATTGTCAGGCAGGGAAACCTTACCATTGGTGGCTGTAGTTTTCATCATTACTTATTGTCATGGTGCTGGAGAGAGACTCACATGGTGACAGTGATATAATGAAGCTGCTTCAATGCTTAGTCACACAATCATCCCTCATTTTTTCCCTATCCCCCAAAAGGAGGATGGTGGATTGCAGGAGGACAACTTCTGCCTGGAGGTCACCAAGTTCAGGTCACGATGAGCTTAGGGGCCACATCATCATCATCATCATCATCATCATCATCATCATCATCATCGTAATTATCATCATCATTGTCATCCTCATCATCGTCATCATTGCCATCCTTTACAGAATTGTTAAGTGAAGAGATAAGTGGGTGCAATTTTAATCATCATCATCATCATCATCATCATCATTGTGCAGTTGTCATGTGCAAAGACCTTGTCATTGATGGGTTTCAGTTTTCACCACCACCACCACCCCTCAGAGAATTGTCAAATAGTGTAGGGAGTTATTTAAACAGTTGCAATTGTCACTGCAGTTATAATTTTTTTTTCCTGAAAATTTTTAAACATTATGGTACTTCTTTTAACAGTAAACATCTCAATATCTTTCACAAATCTCCAAGTCATATTCAGAGTTGCATAGGAGGCTTTGCAGCACATCATCCATAGTGACTTATTTTACAAGTCATACCTTAGCACTTTTGTATGTTATTTATATAAATTGAATTTCAGCATGGTGTGTATCAGAACATCTATCTATCTACAAATATTTGTCTATAGCCAGACGCCATAATCTCGTAAGAGGTGGCAGTTTGACTTTGAAATCAGTTATTTTACTGGGAAGGGCATTAACCCACTGTCAACCTACTTATTGACACATAGGGAATGCATATGGGTTGGTTTTATGGTTACCACCCACTGTTGTAAATGGTTTCCTGGCTTACAGAAAACCATTAGGCTTGTCACTCAGTGTAAAGCCACCTGAAAAGGAAAGAAGAACAAAAAGTGACAGGAAAGATGGGAGAAACAGGAAGAGAGGAGGGCAGACATAGAAAAAGAATGATAAAGGTGAAGGAAGAAGTATGTACCACTACAAGTGAGTGAATGATGGTTGCCACCACCTACCACCAGTATCAGAATATGCAAGGGTATATTGAAGTATAATGGGAAAACGAAATGGCTGAGGAAGAAGTGTTAATGCCACCCAAAAAATATAGCTTGTTTTGTTACTAATCTAAGTAACTGACTTGTATACCTCAGTTACCATTTCTGCGGCTGTAACTGGACTTTTCAGACTTGTGTCATTCCAGAGTTTCACACCTATACATTAAGACTTTAGCCTCTTGAATATACCTGTATTGACATTCTTAAATACATTCTTGCTATGTACAGACTGTTCTGTTCAGCATAGAAGAGCCATCAAGTAGTGAAGGGACTAAAGAAGGCTGTATCTAACCCCTCCTGGTCAAAAGTCTCTCTAAAGGTAAACTCATCTGCAGGGAGCTAGAATAAAATGAAACCTGTGTCATCTAACTGAAGGGATTAAGTCAGTCATTTTTGTTTTTGCAGGTTCCTTCTCCCTGTCAGTGCTGTCGGGGAAGATAATGTTCCGCAATGTTGTTTATGTCACAGAGGATTACAGTCTCCGCATTGTTGATGGAATCCTTAAGTTCCGCTACTGGCTTCCCTACATCAAACGGGAGCTTTCAGAAGGTAGGGACTGTTTGAATTGGATCTGTCAGAAGGTAGAAGCTGTTCAAGTATCATCTGTCAGAAGGTTGGAACTGATAAAATGGGATGTGTTGGATGGTAGGAGGTGTTCAAGTTGCATCTGTCAGAAGACAGAAACTGTTCAAATGGCAACTGTGAGAAGTTTGGAACTGATTAGATGGAATGTCATAGAAGGTGGAAGTTGTAGCCTCTTATTTCTTGATGGATAGGAATTCTCTTTCTGTATGTGTATCAATATATCTTTGTAGCCAGATGCCTTGATACCAGATGGGGTGGTCATGAATCTGATCTAACCTAACCCAGCTAGATGCATTGTAACCTAACCTAACTTCACCTAGCCTTGTCTGCTTGGTCCAGACATGTCCCATTGTGATCATCGGGTTTGGGTGGAACTGAACGGCCCAGAGCTTCATATTTACAACCGATCTCAACTCTATGCACGCATGGAGAAGACTTTTGGCCTGGAGAGTCAGCTGCTGGGGCCTAGTGGAAAAGGTGGTAAAGGGGAGGATGAAGAGGAAGGAGAGGCAGAGGAGAACAAGACCCAACAGACCTCAGACATGAGCTTCTGGGAGGATTGGAGGGACCTCATACCTGTCATCAAAGTTGACCTCAACATGGTTAGTCATACAGTACAGTCACAGAGTACTGTACAGTTATTCACAGTACTCTACCATATTGTACATTACAGTCATACATAGTCACACATGACAGTCATTCACAGTACAGTACTGTCACACAGTACAACACAGACACAGTAGCCTATAGTTGTTTATAGGTCAGTACAGTACATCCTTGAATGTGAGGACTGGGGGGCTAGGATTGCAGTCAAACGGTTGAGAGGATGGATAGGACTAGAATTATTGGGTTGTGATAAGGTGGGGTAGATTGAGATGGTTTGAGCATGTTGAGAGGATGGAGGATGACAACTGGGTGCAGAAGATGGAAGAGGTCATAGAGTGTGATCTTAGGGTTGAGGGACTACATAAGAAGGCTGACAGAGAAGAAACAGCATGAAGAACAGCCATTAGTGACCAAGCATATTGAAGTCTTTCATAGGACAGCCACATGGAAGTCACACAGTAACCATTTACAGTATAGTTCAGTCACACTGTATAGTCATGCACAGCATTTTGTAGTCACACAGTACAGTCAGTCATACAGTAATACAGTACAGGTTGCTGTGGTGCTGGAAAAGGACACCTTCATGCAATGTCACCAATATAACCAGGTGGCTTCGCTGCCTTGTTATTCATGTGTCTTATTCAAGTGTCTCATAACTCTTCCTGTCTCTGAAAGGAGGTGGGTGATCTGCTTGAGAACTTATTTGATTACAAGAACTGGTTCATAAGTATAACACCTGAGATGAAATATTGTACCTCTGCTTTTTAAGTTGCTAAAGTGCTAAAGTACCGGCATAGGCTATCAGGAAAGCAGCACTGTACTGGTAAGTATTGTTTTCATTCATTCATTCATCATCTAATCCACTTTTGCCCCATGAGGAACATAGGAGCCTAGGGCTAGGCAAGTTGATCCTGACATTGAAGATGAGAGCTGCCAGCCACACTCATCCCTGAGTGGCATTACGTGAGAAATAAACCCCAACCACCCCATGCACCAGCTCAATCCAATTGGAGTGCCTTAATTACCCACTAAACCACCTGGCATAATAATTTGGTTAAATGTTTATCACCCAGCATAGCAAATAGTTACCTGGTGTACAAGAAATCATTTGGCTTGTCACTCAGTGTAGAGTCACCTGTAGACAGAAGGAAGGGGAAAACTTAGTGATAATACACAGTTACATGTGCTGTATAGTGTATTTTGTATATTTCATTGATAAAATCTTTTAATGAATGGATCTCAAAAAAGTTTGTAGCTGAAAATATAAGTGAGCAGTTGTACAACATTAAATTTCCAGGTATAACCAGACAGTTTTCATATTATCCTGGCCTAAAATTGCATTCCATCTTGTATGTTGAGTTGCAGCAGTAATCTAACACTAAAATATGATGCAAGTCATGAAGATGTGCTGTGTGAAATCAGTTGCAAAAGGATGAAACTGTGGCTAAGGTACGGTGAAAGAATTATGTCACCGGTTCATGAAAATTAAGAGTCATTTTTTCTGGTGAGATTTGTGTTTAGAAATTGTTCAGTATCAGTGATTCAGTTAATTATTAAAACTGATTTACAGGTTTCCTTCATAGAACACTAAATTTCCAACCATTGCCAGTATCTCTTATTCCTTAAAGAAATATTATTTCTTGGGCTTGAATGGTGAATTAATGAGAATATGGCCCATTTAATAAGGCATACCCCCTTTTTTTTTTTTTTTTTTTTTTTTTCTCCAGAACTTCTGTGGTAAATAGTGGTTGGGATTTTTTATTTTTATTTTCCAGGCAAGATTTGTGTTTGGGAATCGATTAGTACCATCGACGCTACTGCTGATCACAGATAAGGCAGAGTGCAGCTACACCACCAAGCCAGCTGCATGTTCCCTTGACCACTTCATGCAAGTCGTCACTGCCAAGGCTGAAAACTTTAGGGTGAGTAACAGTGATTGCCTTTACTGGCAGATACTGAACTTGAACCTGGTGGACTGTAGGAAACTAGCCACGTCAGCTAGGTGTTCCAGGAAATTTTTGTTCAGGTTATATTGAGAATTGTCTCTTTGAGGCAAATAAGATAACTGTGTCATGGTGTGACGGGCTTCCTTACAGTGAGGGTGTAGGAGATTGTTCATTGTGTTTTATGCAGCTACACCAAGCCATCTGCCTGCTTCCTCTGTTGCTTTGTGCAAGTTGTCACCACTTTAGGGTGAGTTGCGGTGATTGACTTCATGTGGTAGGTAGTGTGAAGTACATTTATAAACAATAATACCAAAATGTGTGCAGATGGTTAGGTTAAGCTAAGTTAGATTAGATTAGGCAGGTTAGGTTTGGCTGTTTGTTTAGTCAGGTTGAGTTGATTATTCTACGTATTGGTTACAACACCAAGCCAGCTGCATGCTCCCTTAGGCACTGTGTTGAAGTTTTCTTAGTGAGGGCAAAAATTTTTAGGGTATGTTGCAGTGGAAAAGTTATCTGAGAGGAGCATGTGTAATGTTGTGGAGAGACTGACAAATGAGAAAATTTGGGACCATTGTGGTGTTGATATGAATGTTGCTGTTGTTTTTATGACCTCAGGGTCATCTGAATGTGAAGCCAATGAAATGCAGGTAAAAGTTGCCCTTCTGCAAGACACCATCCTCCATTCATGGGATAGAGAGGAAGTTGGACTTTTATATAATCAGGAAATAGAGGTACCTAAATACATTACATATATCTGTGCCTCCTTGAGAAGGTGTCCATCTGCAGCCCTGATTGGCCTTATCATGCGGGTTATGTGATACTCCTCTTTAAAGAAAAGTACTTGAAATATGTGTTGATGCCTAGGCTGGTGAGGTGGAGCCATGATTCTATGAGCTTGAATTGTGTGTAAATAAAGGTCAGGCTTACTTCACAGGGCATGCTGTTGTATTATTCTCTCTTTCATGATTTCTTCTGTTTTGTTTTATGTACCCTACTTCAAATCATCCTTAGATGGGTGAAAGAGGTCAGAATGATCAGTAAAACTCATAAGGTTTTAACACTTTCAAGACATTGCAAAAGTACAGTTGTGACCTTGCAGTCTGACTGCACTTGGCCATCAAACAGCAAAGCTGAAAGAGGTTAGGGATCTTCATCGTTTTAAATACAGTTGTTGTTATAGTTGTTGTTGTTGATCAACTCCAGTCTGTCTGGCTGAACAGACTTATCAGCCACAGTCAAGCAGTTGCCCCTTCAGGGCCATCCCGTATAGTGAAGTGATGTTCCCTTGAGGCCGACAGCACCCCATCACACTGGCAAGGTGCTGGGAAAAGTGTGGTAGTTTGGTTCCTGGATGGATGCCACATTTGCATCTCCACCTGGTTTGCAGGAGCACCATAGTTAGGCCTTATTTCACACCATAGTATGGTTATGTATTGTAAATGGTTTTCTGAATTGCGTTAAACCATTAGGCTCATTACTCGGTGTAGAGCCACCTGAAGTAGAAAGAAAAGTATTAACCCCTCCATGGTTGCCGGCGTCGAATGACGTTTAGCCAATATATGGCCGCCGGCGTCGTTTGAGCGCTGCCTATAAAAAACTGCAAAAATTTTTAGGAAGTGAACGAACGTTCTGAACGTCTTCACACTGACCTACACTACACTCCCATACGCCTCATCAAGCAGTTCAGAGCCTGCTGCTGTGATAAGTGGATTTTCGATTTTATCGCTCCTGGCCATGCCTAAACAAGCACAACTACACCCATTATCTCAACCTAGGCAGAACATATCATCTTTGTCCTCTCTTGCAAAACACACACAACCACCTGTTTACGATTATGAAGTAATACAGGCACATACAAAAAAGACATGATAATAAGTGAAAAATATGTTTTTGTCTTGGTCTCTTTACCTATTTGCTCAGGTTTGCTGTAATGGTTTGGATCATTAGATGCAGTGGAACTTGTAGAAAACTGTGAAAACCTTCGGGAAGTGAACGAAAATCTGGGATGTGAGACTGACCTTGACTTCACCCTCTCATATATCATCTGTCAGTTCACCACCTGCTGTCGTGACGATTGGATGTACGATTTTTTCGCTCGTGGCCATGCCTAAAAACACATAGGTACACCCATTATCTCGACCCAGACAGAAAATACAATCTTTTTCCTCCCTTGCAAAACACACACAACCACGCTGTTTACGAGACAGCAATATATATTGCGAATATAACAAGGTAAAATGATAAAGATGAACGTAAAATGATAGAGAAAGATGAACTTGTTATTACGGATAAAATATGTTTTCCCCCGTCTGTAATTGTATTTATTTCAGCTTTGTATCTGTATTCATAATAATTAGACTTATTTGTAGTTCTGAAACTGCATTACGATTCTATTTTTAGCCATGCTCATGGTGTGGGAGCTCGAGGTTGCGACTCAACTTCCGTATTGCTAATCGGATTTGACCCTCCACTTTATTCTCCCGTGGCAGAGTCTAACCTTGGAGGATGTGCAATTTTCTCATTTAGGACTAAAAATTCAACTCTTTTGCTGCCTTTTCCAACCATGAGCACAACGATAACATAAAAAATAACTCGAAACTACCATAAACATATTTTATATCAAAAAAGTGAAAAAGTATTCATAACATTTTTCCAGCCATTCCTAACGGATTAAGTACCGAATTCATTCAATATCATCATATATATGCGCAACATTTCAGCACCATTCGCATTGTTTTGGGAGGTATAAAAAAAAAAAAACCACCTGCCCAGTTGCATTGCGGCAGCGCCCCTGGGAGGCGGATATCGGTTGCCGATAGTTCTGCAACTTCCTCTCTCCATTGCAAGCCACAAAATGCATCTAGGAAGCTGGGATTTGCACTGTTAGGTGCACCTGAACTTTCTCTTCAATACGGCAAGAAAAAAAATCAGTTTTCGAAACTTCAAAAAATGGCCCCGGCGTCGGCCTGACGTGCACTGAAAATTCCGGGCCTTCGGCCACGGAGGGGTTAAACAGTGATAGAAAGGAAAGAGAGAAGTAGGAAGCGAGGAGGGCAGACATAGAGAAAAAATGAGAAAGGGAAGAAGAGAAACAGACAGCACTATATGGAGTGAGTGGATGATGGTTGCCACCATCTACAACCAGAATAAGTACAGTACTAATATAGTGTGTTGTTATTGCAGTTGTTGGCATCTCAGGCTTTTATGAACATGAACCTGGTGGACTGCAGGTGGAGTTGCTCCTCTCTTGCAGTCCACCATCTGCTTGTTGGGGATAGGAAAGAAATTGAGGGACATTGGCACAGTGTAACCAGGCAGCAGCTCCAGTTATGTTAATGCCATTAATGCCATCATGTGAAGACATCCCTCTCAGTCACATTGTTGATGGTCAACTTCTTCAGTCTGATAAGGATAATTTATTTTTTTTTAATCAGGCCTTCTTGTTGATTTATTCTGCTGAGGAGAGATCAAACTGTGACTTAGTTATAGCGTTCATTAACCTTTCATTGCCAGGTAGTTCTCTTAAGCTGAATATAATATCTCGTAGCTGCTGGAATGTATTGTAAAATATATCATGAGAGTGAATCATCCTTGTCATTCTTTCAGGTTTAAATCTGTTTTCATTTAGTATGGATTAGATGGATTAACATGATAACATTCATCAACCTTGCTCTGTTTTGCACCACTTTCTTAGTATAACTTCTAGATCCATGATCAGCACACACCACCTCACGTCATGAAGGAGTTACAGGAACATTGCATTACTGTCTTCATGCATTACTCTTCAGGTGATCCTCGCTCCAAGCCCAAAGTACACAGGTGTTTTGGATGAACCACCAAGATACATGGGTGAGGGCTTCGTGGTGATGAACTCAAGCATCGTACAACTCTACTATTACATGGACCAACCAGGTCTCGTACCGCAACACCCACAGGTAACACACACATAACTACTGTATTTACCGGTAATCCCCTTTTTTTTTTCCCCCTCCCTTACCCATCCTTCTTCTTTTTTTTTTTTCTTTTTTTTTTTTTTTTTTCTCCGACTCATCTCTTCCCTTCAGTTAAATTTTGTCCTCTTCTCTCCAGCTCTGCTACTGCATGGACCAAACAGAACACCACAGGCTTAACAAATAAATAAAACTCACACAGGTATCACAGTTAATATGCTTAGGTAATACAGTATGCAGAGGTAATATGCAGAAGGAGGGAGGAGGCGAGGTAGGCTAAGGAGCAGGTGGAGAGAAATGTGTGGGTGAGTGTGTGAAGAAGAGAGGTTTGGAAGTTGGTGAGGCTAGGGAACTGACAAGAGATAGAGCTGGCTGGATGAATATTGTGAGGAGAAGCTCATGATCAAGGATTTGGCACCCCTTTTTAATGTGACAGCATCCGGATTAACCCTTTAATGTGACAGCATCCGAATTGACCCTATTGGATATGTTTATGTGAAGGTACAGTACTAGATGAATGTTCTTGGCGTATCAGATAGAGCCAGGATTCGGGGGGCTTGAATGGTGAGTGAATGGAAGTATGGCCCATTAAACTGGGCAAATTTGGGCTGTCTGGACATCGCTACTCACCCTGCCCCAGGGTGGGAAAGGAGGTCCAGATGATGATGATGATGATGATGAATATGCAGAGGCAACGTACAGGTAATATGCACATGTAACACACATGTTGCTGTTTCACATTCCTGGTAATATGCACAGGCAAAACACACACACACACACACACACACACACACACACACACAAACATGTAATGTACACATAATTTTGGCTCCTGGAGTTTAGTGGGTAATTAAGGCACTCCAGTCGGATTGAGCCAATGAAGGTTTATATCCAAGGGATGGTTGGGCTTTTTGCTCACACAGTGCCACTCAGGGATGAGTGAGGCTGGTCACTTTCATCTTAAATGTCAAGACCAACTTGCCTAGCCCCAGGCTCCTATGCTCCTCATTGGGCAATGTAGGATTGGATGATAATGATGATGATGATGAACACACATGTTGTTTCACAGTCCTGGTAATATGTGCAGGTAACACACACACACACACACACATATGCATTTTTTACTTATTTTCCATTCTTTCCCCTTCCCCATCCTCCTCCTCCTCTCCTCTCCTTTCCTCTCCTCTCTTCTGTTTTCCTTTCCCCTCCACCCCCAAAGTCCTCCTCCCAGCTGTATATTAAGTCACAGAGACCTCATATACCTTTTTCATTATATTCTTGCCATTTTCTTGCTTTTTGCCAAGGGCACAGTGGATTGTTAGTGAGTTGTATTTTGTGGTGAGAGTGGTGTGTATGAGGTGAGCAAGTGTGTTGTGGTGTGAAAATGGGATGTGTGAGGTGAGCAAGTGTGTTTTGGTGTGTGAGTGAGGTGTGTGAAGTGAGCAAGTGTGTTTTGGTGTGTGAATGAGGTGTATGGGGTAAGCAAGTGTGGTTTGGTGTGTGAGTGAGGTGTATAAGGTAAGCAAGTGTTGTTTGGTGTGAGAGGTGAGCAAGTGTGTTTTGGTCTGATGGGCTGCATTACAGTGAGGGCACATGGAGTTGTTTTTTGTGTTGTCAGACGATGCGGCTGCCCAACGGTGATGAAGTGACGGCTCCGGCACCAGTGTGGGGGCTAGATATTAAGTGTGAAAAGGGCACCAACCTTAGTTATGGGCCCTGGGCCGACCGACAGCGAGAACAGCTCTTCCGATTCTTCTTCCCTCAGGACTACCAGACGATGAAGGTCAGTGATCTTTATTCTTGCCAGTTAACCCTTCATTCCAATGACCTGTATTATATATCAGGCATATCTTCCAAAGTAACAAGTTTTCATACAACCAGTACGAACATCAGGGGAAATCAGTTGTAACTGTTGTTTCTTAACCCTAGTCTGTTTGGTTGAGCAGATCTATCAGCCAGAGGTAAGCAACTGCATCTGTATAGCTCTCCTACGGTACAGTGTAGTTAATGTACCATATAAGGATCTGGCACCCCTTTGTAGCAGGGAGCTTCTTACCAGGGTTGGAGTAGGATCTTTCCCATTGTGAGATGCTAGGAAATGGGGAGGTTTGGGTCCTGAGTGGATGCTATATCTCCTCAACTCAGGGTGCCAGTGCCACAATGTAGGCTCTGCTTCAGTGCCTGAGGATAGTCGTAAGTCAGTTTTATAGGTAGCAGTGCAATTCTAATAGACAGTCTTCTTGTAGTGTACAGTGGATTTAATTGCAAAATAGGACATAAAACAAGCTTTATAAAACAGGCTTATTATTTATATACATCTGAAGTTAGGATCCACCTGTACATTGGTGTATATTAGATTGTCAGCTGAGTATTACCATGGTACGGCCTTATGAAGAATACATATCTCAATTGTTCATCCTATGCTTATTTTTGCCCCATCAGGAGTGTAGGGATCTTGGACTTGACTACCTAGGCAACTCATTTTGTACATTTAAAGCAAGGATGACCAATAATACTCACCCCAGAGTGGTATTATTTAAGCATTAAGCCCCAACTATCCCTTGCATGAGAACCTTTTGGGGCCCTATCTGATTGAAGCACCTTAGCCCTCTAGAACACCTTGCAGTCATTAGGTTAAAGGTTACCACCCAGTGTTCTAGGGATACAGGAAACTTTCTGGATTGTCACATAGTGTCGAGTCACTGAAAGGTAGTAATATTTTAAGTTAGTGGATAGATGTAAATACTGTGGGGAAAAGGGTATATATGGTTGACTTTTAAGGTAGTAGGAGGTGTGATAGACCAAGATGAAGGTAAATAGATGGTAATTAGTGTATGAGAATGAGATGTATGGAGGTTGGTGATGCAAAGGTACTGACAGAAAACTGAACTGGTCGGATGAATTTTGTATGGACAAGCACATGATAGTGGTTTGCCACCCATTTTTAAACTTAATAGTTGTCAGATTTACGATCCGATAGCAATGTGAAGCACATCTATAGAGGAAAAATATAATAATATGTGGTAGATGAGGGCACCCATCATCCATTCACTCAATGTGGTGTTGCCTTATTGTCTCTACACTGGGTGACAAGCCAAATGGTTTCGTGTACCCAGGAAACCATTTGCCACGCTGGATGGTAACCATATAACCGGGGTTTTTGGCTGGGTTAAGTGTCCCCAGATTCATCCATCAATCCATCATCCAATCCTATGTTGCCCCACGAGGAGCGGAGGGGCCCGGGGATTGGCAAGTTGATCCTGACATTTAAGATGAGAGTGACCAGCCTCAGTCATCCCCGAATGGCATTACATGAGCAATACTGTACACCCCAACCATCCCTTGGATATAAACCTTCACCAGCTCAATCCGATTGGAGTGCCGTAACTACCCACAAAACCACCAGGTTCCAGAATTTGGTTACATGGTTACCACCCAGCATAGTAAATGGTTTCCGGGTGTAGAGGAAACCATTTGGTTTGTCACACTGTGTAGAGTCACCCACAAGCAGAAGGAAGAGGAAAGAATGAAGGAAAGAAAGACAGAAGAGGATGGAAGGAAAGAAGAGTGGAGGAGAGGAAAGGGCAGACACCTGAGAGCAGCACTACATCAAGTGAGTGGATGGCAAGCACCCCCACATATCTATCTATATCTGTCTATCTATTGCCAGACGCCATAATCCCATAAGGGGTGGCCATTTGACTTTGAGTTATTTGTTTTACGGGGAGGGGCACTAACCCTCCACCAACCCACTTGCTGACACATAGGGAGCATGTATGATTTGGTTATATGGTTGCCACCCAGCATTGTAAATGGTGTCTTGGCTTACAGGAAACCATTTGGCTTGTCACTCAATGTAAAGCCACCTGTAAAGGAAAGAAAAGCAATAAGAAGTGACAGGAAAGATGGGAGAAATAGGAAGAGAGGAGGACAGGCACAGAAAAAGAATGATAAAGGCTAAGGAAGAATTAGGCAGCACTACATCAAGTGAGTGGATACCATCTAAAATTGCTGAATCATGGCAGATGTTTTGGAGAACCTTGGAGGGCCCAATACCTGCCCAGGGCCCCAACCAATACCTGCCCAGGGCCCCAACCAAGTGGGCAGGTTTGCATGGCCATGTGGAATGTGAGAGGTGTGAATGAGGAGAGCAAGAGGGTGGAAGTAGTGAATGTGTTCAAGAGTGCGAGATATGCTGTGATGGCATTGTGTGAAACAAAGATGAAAGGGTGTGAAGTGGAGGAGTGGGTGGGTGTAAAATGTGTAAGATTGGGCATGAATGGGCGAGGAAGATGCAAGGAAGGAGTTGCTTTGTTGATGAATGACATGTGGCAGAGTGGAATGAGAGACCACAAATGTGTCAGCTTGAGATGTATGTATGTCAAGTTCAAGTTTGAGAAGGTGAAAGTGTTAGTGATTGTAATGCACTGTGTGATGATAGGAGTGAGACAGAGAAAGACAGGTTTTGGGATGAGCTGGATGAAGTTGTAGAAGTGCTGAGGAGTTATAAAGTCTTTGTAATGGGTAACATGAATGGGAGAGTAGGCGCTGGTCCTATGAATGACATAATGGGTGATAATGGAGTACCCAGAGAGAAAGTTAATGGGAAATGACTGAAGGATATGTGTTAGGAAAGAAGGTTGTGCATTCGTAATTCTTATTTCAAACACAAAGATGCACATAAATATAGTTGGTATAAGGGGTATGGAGATCATGTTGAAAGGAGCCTGATTGATTATGTGATCATAGAGAAATCTGTGCTGGGAAGTGTTGATGATACAAGGGCAGTGAGAGGAAGATGTGGAGATCTGTCAGATCATATGATTGTGGTATACAAGATCAAGCTGAGAAGAGTGAGGTGAACCAAGAGAGAGAGGAGCAGTCAGGGAGAGAGGCTGAAAGTTAAGAAGCTGAGGATCAAAGAAATGGCAGATAAATACAGGACCAGCGTAGGGAAGGAGTTAGAATTAGTGAATTGGAATTAAATGGATCTGGACAGCTTGTGGAATGCATATAGGGATTGCATAGTTAGGAATGCTAAAGTGGTGTGTGGTGTGACCAAAGTAACAACAAAAAGAAATGTATGGCATGGTGGGATGAAGAGATTAAGAGAGCAGTGGAAGAAGTGGCTAGAGTGGTTACATGGCAGGGGCCCAGTTGAAATAAGAACTGAATATATTGAGGTCAAGCAGCATGTAAAGAGACTAGTGAAGAGGAAAAATGAGGAGGTAATTAATGCAAATTACTCTGAAAATAGTAAGTTATTCTGCAAAGAGGTGTGGAAATGTAGAGATGACAGTGGAAAGATATGTGAAAATGTGAAGGATGTAAGTGGTAGATTATTAACACATGGGGATGCAGTAAGGACCAGATGGAAAGAATATTTTGAAAGTCTGATGAATGAGAATGGAGAGAGCAAAGCAACTGTTAACATGATTGTTTTTTTGAGTGTACAGAGAAGGAATGCAATGCCAGGAAACGTGACACTCGCAGAGATGAATAAAGCTGTGAAGCGACTGAAAATTGGGAAAGGAGCAGGGGTTGATGAGGTGTATGCAGAAATGATTCAGTGTAGTGGAGAGAGAGGAATGAAATGCTTGTGGGAGATATGTGAAAAGGCATGGATGACTGAAACTGTACCAGTAGAGTGAAAAAGGCAGTGATTGTACCCTTGTACAGAAATATAGGTGAGCAAAGTGAGTGCAAGTATTATCATGGCATAGGTCTATTGAGTGTTCTAGGGAAGGTACAGTATGTGCAAGAATTATTATAGAGAAAGTAATATATCAGAAGTCATAGTGACTGAGGAACAGGGTGTCTTTAGGAGTGGCAGAAGATGTGTGGATCAACTATTTGCAGTGAGACACATAGTGGAGAGGGCTTGTGAAAAGTACTATAAGGCATTTATGGCATTCATAGATCTGGAAAAAGCATACGACAAAATAAATAGAGCAGGATTGTGGAAGGTTTTGTGCATGTACAGTGTAGATGGTAAGCTACTAGGTGCCGTCGAGAGTTTTTATGGTGGTAGTGAAGCATGTGTAAGGGTAAGTGAGCATCTAAGTGAATGGTTCATGATCAGTGTGGGCATGCATCAAGGTTGTGTGATGTCCCCATGGTTGTTCAGTATACTGTATATATGAATGGGGTGATGAGAGAAGTAAAATCATGAGTGATGGAAAGGGGGATGGCATTGGTAATAAATGGTGTTGGATGGAGTATCTCAGGTTTGTTGTATACTGATGATGCAGTGTTACTTGCAAATACTGGACAAGAGCTTGGTAAACTAGTGCAGTGTTTTATAGAGGTTTGTGAGATTGTGCCTTATGAGTAAATGTAGAAAAGGGGAAAGTGATGGGTATTGAGAGAGAAGGTGACTCCCACTGTGATGTTACAGTGAATGAAGAGAGACTGGAATTGGTGAGAGAGTTCAAATACTTAAGTACAGTGATAGAAAAGTGAGGAAAATATGCAGAAGTGGAAAGAAGAGTGACACAAGGAAGGAAAGTAGCTGGTGCTATGAAGACCTTGATAAGAAACAGAGGCATGAGTGTTGCAGCAGCACGAGGCTTTCATGAAGGAGTGTTAGTGCCTACTTTAACATATGGATGTGAGACTATGGTTTGGCATGAGAATAAAAAGTCAAGAGTGAGAGCAGTGGAGATTGGACTGCTGAGGAATGAATGTGGAGTACAGAGAGTGGATAGGATACGGAATAATGCGATTTGTGAAAGATGCGGAGTGAGGAAGTCTTTGAACACCAAAGTCAAACAGAGTATACTAGGATGGTATGATCATGTGGAGAGAATGGTTGACAATAGAGTGGTGAAAAAGGTATATCTGAGTGAATCTGAAGGAGGCAGGAAGCGAGGTGGAGAGATATGGTGGACGAGTGTGTGAGGAAGAGAGGTATGGAAATTGGTGAGGCTAAGGGGCTGATAAGAGATTGTGCTGGCTGGATGAATTTTGTGCAGAGAATTGAGTGACCAGGGATTTGGCACTCCATTTTAATGTGACAGTGTTCGGATTGGCTGTGTCAGATAGATATACGTGAAGTTACAGAAGGTGATGAAATTATTTTGGCCTATCAGATGGAGCCAGGATTTCAAGGGCTTGAATGATGAGTGAATGGAAGAGCTTTGAATTGGGTAAACTTTGCCTCTCTGGACGTGCTACTCCTGACCCTGCCCGGATGATGATGGTGATGATGATGATGATGATTATGCCTGTGATGTGAAGTTAGGATGCTGTGGCCTTACGGATTCCAGGGGCTTGAATGATTAGTGTGTGAATGTCTGGTCTAAGTTACTGTTGATTAGTTCTGCCTCTATCATATATTTTTTCCTTGCATTTTGAATCCTTCCCCACTGCATCCTTAGGTGAGATAGATTGATCAGGGTAATGATAATGATATAAACTTAAAAAGCTGCATCATATAAACAGAATTGGTTGATGTAATATTGTTATACTGAGTTCCATCCTTGGTAAACGCAGTTGCCGGCTGCCCCTGTACCTGGTGAGATTCGTCAAGTGCAACAGTTTGATGTGAAACTGAGCTTCCTGGCTGAGGCAACCGTTGACATACTGTTTTCAAAGGTAAGACCTTCCAGGTTTTGCATCACAGTCTTTTAGCTTGTTTAAGTGCTAGAATTATACCCTGGTTTTCTGTGTTTGTCTATAGCCTGTTCCCTTAATCCTTGAAGGGATGTCCGTAGACAAATGAACCTCCATGTCATCTTGTCTTCTGCCATCATGCTGCCCTCGCACCAACTCCCACCACCCTCATTTGTATACTTATCCACTCCATCCTTTCACCCCATCCTTATTTAGAAACATTATTTATCTGGGAGATACAGCAGTTTTGGCAAGACTTGGTGCTGGCTGAATTGGTAGAGAGTTGTCATGCAGTCCTAATGGATGCAGGTTTGAATACCCACTGAGGCAGGGAACAGTTTAAGGATTTGAATTTCATTAAAAACAGACTTTGTTGATCTACCAGTAGACCCTCAGACATGTTGCAAAAATACCCCTGCTAATACTAATACACCAGCTCTGTGTGGGGCAGTTGTAGCATGTTTTCACAATGGACAGTGGGCTTTAGCACCAACGTGGTGACATGTGGAAATGTATGGAATGTAGGGTAACTACTGGGCCTTCAGAACAGGTTGTGAAGCCAATGCCCAGAGTCAAACACATTAGGGAAAAAAAAAAAAAATTGTACAGTATTTCCTCAATACACAACTTTTCTTCATGTGGGTATAATTCTGTCTGTTTTTTCTTCCACTCCTGCTCTGACAGGAGTAGAATTCTGGAATATATATATATATATATATATATATATATATATATATATATATATATATAGTGTATATATATTGTGGTAGGTGGGGGCGCTCACCATCCACTCACTCGATGTAGTGCTGCTCTTGGGTTTCTGCCGTTTCTTCTTCATCCTTCTTTCCTTCAATCCTCTTACTTTCCTTCATTCTTTCTTCCCTTCATTTCTTCCCCTTCCCTCTGCCTGTGGGTGACTCTTCAGCCAAATGGTTTCCTGTACAGCAGGGAACCATTTACTACGCTGGGTGGTAACCATATAACCAAATTTTTGCGCCTGGTGGTTTAGTGGGTAATTACAGGGCTCCAGTCAGATTGAGCCGGTGAAGGTTTATATCCAAGGGGTGGTTGGGGTTTATTGCTCATGTAATGAGTGTGGCTGGTCACTCTCATCTTAAATGTCAGGACCTACTTGCCTAGCCCCGGGCTCCTACTCTCCTCATGGGGCAACATAGGATTGGATGATGAATGGATGGACCACGAGTTAACAGAGATGAAAGATAAATGGTACTGTTATAAAAACACTGGAAAAAGGATGCCTGAAGCAAGCATGTTAGCCCATGCTACAATGCTCATGTCAAAAGCATGTCTAAACAGTGGGAATTAAGACAATGATAGCCAGATGAAAGCTTTCTCTAAAGTTCAAATTTTTCAAATGGTCAAATAGTTTTGAATTTTAAAGGTTTCACTGTATATCCTTTTGCACTATACTTGGTATTCTAAGTGATTTTAATTAGTTTGGGAAAGAACTGAAGTGAAGTAAGTGGAGGCTATATCAAATCTCTCCAGTTTGAGAAATCTTTCCTAAACTGAATAAAAATGTTTGGAAGTAGCAAGGATAAACAGAAATTATGTAACTAGACTGGAGGGGTTAAATCAGACTAGAGGGATTAAGATGTAGTAATTATATATATACTATATATATATATATATATATATATATATATATATATATATGTATATATATATTATGCGAGAAAGAAGGAACCAAAGGCCATGAGCCTGCAGTAACAGTTCCCTCCAAGAGAAAAACAAAATACAATAGAGAGCCAAATTCAAGATCCGATCATTTTGAGATGCCTGGACACACTGCGTTTGAAAGACTGGAGATCATAGGCAGCAGGAAATACAGACAGAGGGAGACAGTTCCAGAGCTGACCTGTTGCATAAATGAAAGACTGGGAGTAACGGTTAACTCTTGCATTAGAGAGTTGGACAGAAAAGGGATGAGAGTTTGCTGCCAGACGGGTGCTGCGCGCCCGTCGTAGAGGTGGAGGAATGCAAGCAGACAGTTCAGAGGAGCAGTGACCATTAAAGTAGCGATAGAAAAGAGATAAAGATGCAACAGTGCGGCGAAGAGACAGAGGTTGAAGGGAGTCAGTAAGAGGAGGAGAGTTAATGAGACGAAAAGCCTTTGACTCCACCCTATTGAGAAGAGCTGTATGTGGGGAGCCTCCCCACACATGAGAGTTGTACTCCACACAGGGGCGGATAAAACCCCTGTATAGAGTCAACAATTGTGCAGGGGTAAAGAAAGAGCGGAGTCGGCTTAGCACACCCAATCTCTTGGAAGCAGATTTTACAAGAGATGTAATATGATCTTTCCAAGATAAGTCCCGAGTAAATGAAACCCCAAGCATGTTCAAGGATGATGCAGGATTAAGCTGAATATTATTAAACATTAGTGGGTATACCTGTGGAGGATTTTGTCGGGTTGATAGGTGTAAGAACTGAGTCTTAGATGCATTAAAGACAACCATATTATTTTTACCCCAGTCAGAGATACGAGCCAAGTCAGACATTAGGTGTGCCATAGCCTCATCCCTTGTTTCTTGAAGTAACTGTTGAGATGGGCGTTGCGGGAACCGAATGGAAAGGTGAAGGGTGGAGTCATCAGCGTATGAGTGGATAGGGTTAGATGTACAGCTTGGAAGATCATTGATGAATAAAAGGAAGAGAGTTGGTGATAGGACAGAGCCCTGAGGAACACCACTGTCGATAGATCTAGGAGAAGAATGATGGCCGTCTACAACAGCGGCTATAGAACGACCAGAAAGGAAGCTAGCGATGGAGGCACAGATAGAAGGATAGAAACCGTAGGAGGGCAGTTTGGAAATTAAAGATTTATGCCAGACTCGATCGAAAGCCTTTGAGATGTCAAGTGCAATGGCAAAGCTTTCGCCAAAGTCCCAAAAGGAGGATGACCAGGAGTCTGAAAGGTAGGTGAGAAGATCGCCAGTGGAGCGTCCCTGATGGAACCCATACTGACGATCGGAAAGAAGGTTGTGATAGGAAAGATGCCTTAAAATTTTTCTATTAAGAATTGACTCGAAAACTTTTGAAATACAGGACGTTAAAGCAATTGGACGATAGTTGGAGGGTTGGGAGCGGTCACCCTTCTTTGGGACTGGCTGAATGAGAGCAAACTTCCAGCAAGAAGGAAAGGTACAAGTTGACAGACAAAGGCGAAAGAGTTTGCCTAGGCAGGGTGTAAGCACAGAAGCACAGTTCTTGAGAACAACAGGAGAGATCCCATCAGGCCCATATGCCTTGTTAGTACTGAGGCCAGTGATGGCAGAAAATACTTCAACTGAAGAAATTTTAATGTCAGCCATGAGGAAGTCAGAGGGGGGGAAGTGATGGAGGAACAGCACCGGAATCGTCTAAGGTGGAATTGGAGGAGAAAGTCTGTGTGAAGAGATCTGCTTTATCAGTAGAAGAAATAGCTACAGAACCATCAGAGTAGAAAAGAGGAGGGAAGGATGATGAGATAAAGTTGTTAGAAAGATTTTTGGCAAGGTGCCAGAAGGAGCGGGAAGAATTCGAGTTGGAGAGTTGAGAGCATTTAGTATGGATGAAATTATTTTTAGCAGAGCGAAGAACAAACTTAGCACGATTCCGGGCAGAAACATAAAGATGATGTGATTCAGGGGTGGGTTGGCTCCGGTACCTTTTGTAGGCCTTCTCCTTGTTGCGGACAGCATTAGAACAAGCGTGATTAAACCAAGGCTTTCTTGCGTTAGTCAAAGGATATAAGAAAGGAATGTATGCTTCCATGCCCGAGAGAATAACCTCCATAATGCGCAAGGCACACTCAGATGGCTAACGGCCATGGAAGCAATAATCATTCCAGGGAAAATCAAAGAAGTACTGCCTGAGGGCCTCCCAGTCTGCGGCTCCAAAATGCCACAGACGACGTTTCCCTGGAGGGTCCACAGGCCGTACCGGAGTGATAGGACAGGTTAAGGTAATAAGGTTGTGATCGGAGGAGCCCAACGGAGAGAAAAGATTAACAGAGTAAGCAGAAGGATTAGTTGTGAGGAAGAGGTCAAGTATGTTGGAGCTATCTCCAAGGCGGTCAGGGATACGGGTAGGGTGCTGTACAAGCTGCTGTAGGTCATTAAGAATAGAAAAGATGTAGGCTTGTTCACCAGGTGGATCCGTGAAAGGAGAGGAGAGCCAAAGGTGGTGGTGAACATTGAAATCACCAAGAATGGAGATTTCAGAGAAAGGAGAAATGGACAGAATGTGTTCCATTGTAGAAGTAAGATAGTCGAAGAATTTTTGATAGTCAGTAGAATTAGGGGATAAGTAAACAGCACAGATATATTTAGTCAGAGAATGACAGGAAAGCCGAAGCCAGAGTGTGGAGAATTCAGAAGAATCAAGTTCAGGAACACGAGAGCAAGATAAGTCGTTGCGTATGTATACACAACAGCCACCTTTGGCTTTGAAATGAGTATAGAGAAAGTAGGAGGATACAGAAATGGGTTTGCTGTCAGTTGCCTCAGACAGCTGAGTCTCCGTTAGAAGAAGAAGGTGAGGTTTAGAGGAGGAGAGGTGGTGCTCAACAGAGAGAAAGTTAGATGAAAGGCCGCGAATGTTGCAGAAATGAAGAAGAAGAGAGTCAGACAGTGGTTCCAGGCACCTCGAGTCGTCACCGGGAGAGGGGCAGATGGCGGGGGCATTTATGGTCCCCCCCCTGGGGACTCCGAGGCTTGATGAATCGACGCCATTTTTGGTGAATTTTGAATAGGAAGTGTAGTGTGTACTGTGCATGTAGTTTGGTGAAGATAGTTAGAGAAATTTGTACTGGAGACCATGCTGGCCTACTCTTTGTGTAACTGAGACACTGAAAAAGTTCAGCAAAAGGGGATGGTCAGGAACTAGTCCTGAGGGCTGATGAAACGGGAGCTCCAGCACTCCCTGTCATCAGCTTTCCATCCACCTCGGGAGTACTGCCCTGCTCGACTGGTGCTACAGTCTACTCAGTCTTTATTTTTTATTTTATTTTATTTTTTGTGCTAAACTCACCAAATTAAAGAAAAGTTGCCTGTTATAGTTCCATTCCTACTTATGAAACTGATTTGCCATTTTACCCCAGAGTGCAGAAAAAACTGTGATATACTGGAACCTCACAAACATATTGCATACCAAGGATTTACAGGCACTGTATTCCTTCCAGCTGGTGGTGCGAGATGGAAAGCAGGAGAACCAGACCAACGCAGTTCACATGAATGTACAGCGGGGCTCCTATTTTGAGATGACCCTTCCCTGGACCATCACACAGGAGGGCTATGTCACCAAAATCAACGGACAGTTGTTGCATGTTGATGCCTCATCCAGCCTCCATGTGGGTGGTAGTAGTAGTATACTAGTTGTATTAGTAGCACCTGTTGTAGTATTTGTAGTAATAGTGGTGGTGAGGATGCTAAGGTGGTGTATAAGATATGCTTTTTTGTCTCAAAATTACCTTGAAACATCCCCATGTATCCTGGAGGCCAGACTAGACAGGTTAGTTTGGCTCCGTTTAGAAGAAACTCTTATACAGATGATCATCTCAGTGCTTTGCAATCACAGGTATTTTCTAGAGTATAAAGACTGTTGATTCATTGTAAAAAATTACATCCACTTGTGTATACTGTATACTCAGCAGATTTTAGAAACACCCAAGTTCAAGAACACAAAACACTTGTGGTTTGTTTACAATATAACTGGCCATATGACGGTCTACGGGTTTAACAGTATAGCATTTTAGCAGTTTAGTGTCTAGCTTACACCCTGCTCTAGCAAGCTAACATGATCGCTAGTGAAGTGCTTGCTAACCTTCTGAAAGGCAGTCATGATCACTTTACTTGCCATCCATACACTAGCAAGAGAATCATATTGGAGAGATGTTGCCTAGTGTGACTGCTGAATAATCATAATAGACTTCTGTTGCATGTGGAAATTAATCATCCTTGTTAGACAGGCTTCTCTTACTGATAATTTTGTATCAGTCAAGACAAGAGCGTTATAGAAGGAGACATTTTGTATTACTGGTAGCGAAAAATAGAAAAAGCAGTTGTAACATTAAACAGTACAGCCTTAAATTACAGCTACACTATTTTTCTGCTGGAGGTTGTGCATTTGTAACTCGTATTTCACACACAGAGATGCACATAAATATACATGGTATAGAGGGAATGGTGATCGTGTTGAAAGAAGCCTGATTGATTACCTGCTTGTAGAGAGGTCGATGATGGGAATGGTTGCTGATACGAGGGCTGTGAGAGGACGATGTGGAGGTCTGTCAGATCATATGATTGTGGTATGCAAGATCAAGCTGAAAGGAGTGAGGTGGATCAGGAGAAAGACTGAAAGTTGAGAAGCTGAGGATCAAAGAAATGGCAGATGAATACAGGACCAAAGTAGAGGATGAGTAAGAATTACTGAATTGGAATGAAATGGATCTGGACAGACTGTGGAATGCATATAGGGATTGCTTATTTAGGAATGCTAAAATGGTATGTGGTGAGGCAAGAACAACAACAAAGAAGAAAGGTATGGCATGGTGTGATGAGGAGGTAAAGAGAGCGGTGAAGGAAAAGAGGAAGAAGTGGCTAAAGTGGTTACAGGACAGGTGAAATAAGAATTGAATATGTTGAAAGCAAGAAGCACGTAAAGAGACTAGTGAAGAGGAAAAAGGAGGAGGTAAATGAGGATCTAGGAAGAAAAATGAATGCGAACTACTCTGAAAATAGAGAGTTATTCTGGAAAGAGGTGCGGAAATGTAGAAGTGAAACCAGTAAGAAATGGGATGGTTTGAAGGATGCAGGTGGTAGATTATTAACCCATGGAGATGAAGTAAGGACCAGATGGAAAGAATATTTTGAAAGCCTGATGAATGGGGATAGAGAGAGCAGAGCAGCTGTAAACATGATTGGTTTTGGGGGTGTGCAGAAAAGGAATGCAGTACCAGGAGACATGACACTCGCAGAAGTGAAGAGTGCTGTGAAGCGGCTGAAAAATGGGAAAGCAGCTGGGGTTGATGAGGTGTATGCAGAGATGCTTAAATGTAGTGGAGAGAATGGGATGAAGGTCGTGTTGGAGATATGTAAGAAGGCATGGAGGAGTGAAACTGTGCTTGCAGAGTGGAAAAAGGCTGTGATTGTACCCCTCTACAAAAAAAAGGTGAACGAAGTGAGTGCAAGAATTATCGTGGCATAAGCTTACTGAGTGTGATAGGGAAGGTATATGGAAGAATTATTATAGAGAAAGTAAGAGAGATATCAGAAGTCCTAGTGAGTGATGAACAGGGTGGCTTTAGGAGTGGCAGAGGATGTGTGGACCAAATATTTGCAGTGAGACAGATAGTAGAGAAGGCTTGTGAGAAGGACCATAAGGTGTTTATGGCATTCATGGATCTGGAAAAAGCATATGACAAAGTGGACAGAGAAGGATTGTGGAAAGTTTTGCGCATGTACGGTGTAGAGGGTAAGGTGTTAGGTGCCGTCAAGAGTTTTTATGATGGTAGTGAAGAATGTGTCAGGGTTAATGGGCATCTAAGTGAATGGTTCACAGTCAGTGTGGGTGTGCAACAAGGATGTGTGATGTCCCCATGGTTGTTCAGTGTATAAATGGATAGGGTGATGAGAGAAGTGAAAACACGAGTAATGGAGAAAGGGTTGGCATTGGTAAGGAATGGTGATGGATGGAATATCTCAAATTTGTTGTATGCTGATGATGTAGTACTGCTTGCAAGTACCAGACAAGAACTTGGTAGGCTAGTGCAGAGTTTTGCTGATGTCTGTAAGCGTCGTTCCTTGAGAATTAATGTAGAAAGGAGTAAAGTGATGGTTATTGAGAGAGAAGGTGACTCCCAGTGCAATGTAACAGTGAATGGAGAGAGACTGGAATTGGTGAGAGAATTCAAATACCTGGGTACAGTGATAGAAAAGAGAGGAAAATATGCAAAAGAAGTTGAAAGTAGAGTGACACAAGGAAGAAAAGTAGCTGGTGCAATGAAGGCCTTGATAAGAAACAGAGGCTTGAGTGTTGCAGCTGCATGAGGCTTACATGAAGGAGTGGTAGTGCCAACTTTAACATACGGATGTGAGACTATGGTGTGGCGTGAAAATGAAAAGTCAAGAGTAAGAGAAGTGAAGCTGGGACTGCTGAGGAATGTATGTGGAGTACAGAGGGTGGATAGGATACGAAATAATGTGATTCGCGAAAGATGCGGAGTGAGGAAGTCGGTGGACACCAGAATTGAAGAGAGTGTACTGAGATGGTATGGTCATGTGGATAACAATAGAGTGGTGAAGAAGGTATATCTGAGCGAATTCGAAGGAGGGAGGAGGCAAGGTAGGCCAAGGAGAAGGTGGAGAGATATGGTGGATGAATGTGTGAGGAAGAGAGGTTTGAAAGTCGGTGAGGCTAGGGAACTGACAGGAGATCGAACTGGCTGGATGAATTTTGTGAGGAGATATGCATGACCAGGGATTTTTGGCACCCCTTTTTAACGTGGCAGCGTCTGGATTGACTCTATCGGATACGATATGTGAAGCTACAGAACGTGGTGAATGTTTTTGGTGTATCCGATAGAGCCAGGATTCCGGGGGTTTGAATGATGAGTGAATGGAAGCGTGGCCCATTGGATTGGGCAATTTTGGGCTGTCTGGACATTGCTTCTCCTCACCCTGCCCTTGGGTGGGAAAGGAGGTCCAGATGATAATGATGATGATGATAATGACTAAAGTATATACTTTTGCATTGTCTAAGCTCAGTTACAGTACTATGTTATGAAATTGGATAAAATTTACTAAGTTGCATAATTAATACTATCTATCTATAGCCCGACGCCCTAATCCCGCAAAGGGTGGCCGCAGACAAAACGCCTCCAAGTCACTCTGTCACCCACCATTTGACTACCCTCCCCCCAACTCACCCCCCCCTCCCTCATATACCTCTCAACTCCATCCCTCCACCTCATCCTCGGTCTACCCCTCCCTATCCCTCCCTCCACCTCACCTACATACACCCTCTTAGTCAGTCTTTCATTCTCCATTCTTTCCACATGTCCAAACCACCTCAGTGTATTTCTCCTAATCTTCTCAACCACATCCACATCTACCCCACAACGTTCCTTCACTTCTTCATTCGTCAGCCTGTCCCTCCACGTCATTCCACATGCTCCTCTCAAGTAACTCATTTCCACTGCTCTCACTCTTGACTTGTTCCCCTCTTGCAAGGTCCACGCCTCGCTTCCATACGTCAGGGCAGGGATCACAATACCATCATGCAGTGACTTCTTAACTTCCATACTCACTTCCCTATTTCTCATCACTGCTTTCAGTGTACCAACAACCTTCCTTCCCTGCTGTACCCTGTCACGTACTTCATCCCCCAAAGTTCCATCCTTACTCATCACACTACCCAAGTACTTGAATGCACTCACATTCTCCATATCCTCACCATCCAACCTCACTGCACACTGTGTGACTTCATTCCTCTCAAACACCATAACTTTACTTTTGTTTACATTAACTTTCAGCTTCCTCCTCCTACACACTGTCCCAAATTCATTCACCAAACCTTGCAACTCCCATTCATCCTCACTCAACAATACTGTATCATCAGCAACACCGGAAGCTTCCAAATCTCACCCTCATTCATTAGGGCCAGCCCCACATCCACTGCCCTACCTTGCACCTCCTTTACAACCCCATCCATATATATATTAAACAGCCATGGAGACATCACACACCCCTGTTTCAGTCCCGCATTGAGATCAAAGAACTCACTTAGCTCACCATCCACTCGCACCGTAGCCCTAGCTCCCTCGTACATACTCTTCACAACACTCAACAATTTCCCCTCCACTCCATATATTCTTAATACCTTCCACATCCCTTGCCTATCTATTCTGTCATAAGCTTTCTCTAAGTCCATGAAGGCAGCATACACTTTCCTTCCCTTCTCTAGATACTTCTCCACTAAACATCTTAGAACAAATATCTGATCTACACACCCTTTTCCCTTCCTAAATCCCCCTTGTTCTTCTCCAACTAGCTCCTCTGTCATATGCCTAACCCTATCAATGAGTATTCTACCATATATTTTACCAGTCACACTAAGAAGGCAAATACCCCTATGGTTACCACATACTTCTCTCTCCCCTTTTCCTTTGTACAGAGGAACAATTATACCTGATTTCCAGTCCTCTGGAACCCTTCCCTCTTCCCAAGCCAATCTACACAACTTCCATATTCACTCCACAACAATCTCACCCCCATACCTAAGCATTTCACCACACACTCCATCAATTCCTGGGGCCTTTCCCAGCTTAATCTTCTTCATCGCTTCCACTACTTCCGCCCTACTGATCTCTTCCTCCCTCCACTCATCTCTTCTTCTCCCAGCCATTCCCCAACCACTTATACTCACACTGCTCTCACTCTCTACATTCAACAAATCCTTAAAGTGCTCCTTCCATCTCCTCAATTTCTCTCTCTTCTCCACCAACAATCTATTATTCCTATCTTTCACTCCCCTATTATTTCCCCTTTCACACTGCCTCACTTTCTTTACCTCCTTCCAAAACAATTTCTTACTCTCCCTTAATTTCACACTCATATTCCTCCCAAACTCTTCATCCACTTTCTTCTTACTCTCCTTCACCAGTCTCTTAACCTCCCTTCTCCTGCTCACATATACCTCTCTCCTCTCTCTCTCATCTTCTCCCCTACCTCTACTCGCCAACCATTCACCATATGCCTTCTTCTTTTGTTCCACAGCTCGTTTCACCTCATCATTCCACCATGCTGTCCCTTGCACACCCTTGCATCTCCTCCTTACTCCACAAACCGCCTCACACGCTGCGCCTATCTCTTCCGTGAATATCTTACATACGTCTTCCACCCCTTCCATCTGCTCTAGCTCATACCTTCCCAATCTTTCTTCCACTATGCTCTTATACTCTGTCATTTTCTCACTATCTTGCAATTTCTCCACTCTTCTCACAGGAGCTGCTACAATATTTGAAATTAGCAGTGCCTGATGTACATTCATACCAGCGTCCACTATTTTTGTTGTACAGTATTCACTGCAGGTGAAGCGATCAGAGTGATTGATCCCTTTCACCCTCTGCCTCACTGCTGATCAGAGTGATCAGTCCCATTCACCCTCTGCCTCACTGCTGATCAGAGTGATCAGTCCCATTCACCCACTGCCTCACTGCTGCCCAGGTAAAGCTGTCATGATCGGAGGAGGTGAATCCAGCCCAATAAGTGGGTTGGTTTGGGTCTGTGTCATTGAACTCTATTCAACGAGGGGCTGTCTCTGCAGTGAGTGTGTGACTTTCGGTCACCATATTGAGACACCCGCACTTGTTGCTTCCACCATAGTAGTGTAATTGGAATACTGTTCTTAGCTTGCCTTCTCTGTCTCAGTGCTGCTTCTGTGTACACATATGTATCATAATACAAAAATATATAAAAAATTATGATTTTTTTCTGTCTAGCTCTTCTAATTAAATGTGATACATTTAGCCAAAAGTATGAATAAAACAATATCTTAGGTTACTGCAATGTTTAATTATGATAGCAAAGATAATACTGAGGTCTGTGGAAAGAGCACATATGAAAATAATATATGATTTGCCATCACAAAGTATGTAAGCACATTATATATAGAAAAAGTGTCATTATCTATCTGCTGTTAACAGTACTACTTACAAATATCTTTATATACAAAACAGACTTCCATAATTATTTTCTATTGATTTTTAAATACAATAAACCTACCCAGCTGCTTTCTTCTTTTAGTACCAATGGCTTCCTCTGTGATGGATTTCTTTATGTAATGTGCCCTGCTAATGCTGTAGCAATGTGATACCAGTTATATTAATATGTGAACATGATTGTCCTCAATGGAGGTGTCAAACATATGGGTGTTTAGACAATCAGTTATTCTCGGTATAGTAATACTGTGTGAGAGGTACAGCACAGGTGTGGCAATAACTAGTGGCATTGGCTGATGTTTTAAGAATTTCTATTTGTTCTTTTGGAAAATTTGAAAGCATTTCTAAGTTTCATGAACGATTTTAGCTGCACTTACTTGCATTTAGGGAGCCTTCTCTGTCTCTCTTGTCAATAAAAGTGCTCAAATAGCTATTGCCAGTCATGATACTAGTACGTCTTGACCAAGCAATAAAATTTTTTTATAAATATAAGAAATTAGTGACACTGAAGCACTGACCTCTATAGTACAACTCTCTCACTCAGTCTAGTCTTTGCGAAGTGAATATCCTGCGTGTTGCATGAAGTGTATTGTGTTTATCAGTAATTTTATAGAATTAGCAGCAAGATATATTTCTTCCCAGTGAAAATTAATGCCATCTCTCTTTGATGAAATTCTGTGCCCATTTTTGCATTCATAAGCTGCACAGTGGACCATGGAGCTATATTTTCTGGACTCATTGGCTGATTTCAGAGGGTGCAGGTGTTAGGCTGGGTGTTTCAACATGACTGCCACGACACCAGCACTGCCCTGGTGGCAGGCCAACAAACCACGCAGCACAACCCATGACATAGCCCCTCCATGTTAGAAAGCTCAGTGGTGTGGGTTTACTTAACCTGTGGATTGCGAGCCACAGCTCAGGGTGGGTAGCATCATGTTGCGAGCCACAGCTTAGTCTGTGCTGACCGTGCATTACTGCTAACTACTTCACCCATGTGCAAACTTACGCATGGCGCTACTCAAAGAGGGAGAGAGAGAGAGATTTTTTTTTTTTTTTTCACCAGATGATGCCCTGGATGTTATCTTCAAGTTTATGATAAACAAAAACAATTTTTTTTTTTTTTTTTTTTCACTGCTCTCCTACATAAACTTAAGCATGGCCCTACGCAAAAGCGGAGATAGAGAGAGATTTTTTTTTTTCCACCACACGATGCCCTGCATGTTTATCTTCAGGTTTATAATAAACAAAAACTAATTTTTTTTTTCCTTCATTTTTTGCACACCATGGGGTGGGAAAAAAGTAGTTGTGCAATCCACGGGTTAAGGAGGGAGGAGTGGGAGAAGTCCAGATAGGGGCGCAGTAATAAACCACTTATCATAATTCCTTCAACCCAGTACTGTAATGTATTTTATAAGGTAATTTATTCTTACTTTCCAGATGGTTCTGTTCAGTTCAGAAAACATCATGTACTGCAGGGGTTTATGTGGGCTGAACAAATGCCCCGTAGTTTAAAAGGTTTTGCTTGTGCTCATTTTAAAAATTTGCATTAGCAGTAATAAGAGAATAATTGCAGTAGGCCAATTAGCCCAAGCTTGGCAGCTTCTTTGAATAAACTGTTAGAATAAATTAGGATAATAAAAGAACAAAAATCTGGGCCAAATTAAAGTGAAAAGAGTACAGTATAGTCAGTCTCTCAAGTTCCATTCTCTCCACCTGGACAAACCATTGCAGGATACAGTAATGAAGCTTGCTGGAGACTGAGACTTTGGATTACAGTGATAACACATACTACATGTATATACTTTGTAGATAGGAGTAAAGGTATGGTCTTCGTAATAAGAGAAATAGGTCACTGAATGCACAGTTAGGCTGGGTAGTGAGGAAATGGAAAATGTGAGAGCATTTAAGTACATTGGCAGTGTGATGAATAAGACTGGAAGTTTGGAAGGGGAAGTACTTGAGCGAACACAACAGGGAAGAAAGGTTGCTGGTTCATTGAAAATAATGATAAGAAATAGGGAAGTGAGCATGGAAGTAAAAAGTTACTGCATGATAGTGTTGTGATACCCACGATAATGTATGCAAGTGAAGCTTGGACATTGTTGGAAAGACACAAGTCAAGAATGAGAGCAGTGGAAGCGAGTTATTTGAGAGGAGCATGAAAATTTATGTGGAGAGACCGACAATTGAGGAAGTTTAGGAGCATTGTGGTGTTAATGTGGATGTGGAGTTACATGGAGCGACAGACTGACAATGAAGAAGTGAAGGAGCGTTGTGGTGTGGATGTAGATGTGATAGAAAGTGTTAGGAGAAATACACTTGGGTGGTTTGGCCATTTGGAGAGGATAGAGAGTGAGAGACTAACGATGAGAATGTGTGTGTTTTGGTGTGATAGAAGGCGTTAGGAAAAATACAGTGAGGTGGTTTAGCCTTGTGGAGAGGGGAATGTGGCAGAGGGGGGAAGAGGGAGGGAGAGACTGAGGGTGAGGTGGAAGGATGGAGTAGAGATGTAATAGAGAGAGTGTAGTGGAAGTGGAAGTTGGGGTGAGGACAGTGACATGACAAGGTACAGGGCAACATGGAAGCAATTTATTTTTGTGGCCACCCCTTATGGGATTAATCCATGGATTGCACAGTTACCTTTTTTTTTTTTATCCCACCCCTTGGTGTGCAAGTAATGAAGGTAAAAAATTTTTTTTTAGTTTTTGTTTATTATAAACTTGAAGATAAACATCCAGGGCATCATCTTGTGAAAAAAAATAATCTCTCTCTCTCTCCGTCTTTGCGTGGGGCCATGCGTAAGTTTACTTAAGGGAGTAGTGAAAAATGAAAAAAAAAAAAGTGTTTGTTTATTAGACTTCAAGAGAAACATCCAGGGCATCATCTGATGGATAGAAAGAAAATCTCTTTCTCTCCATCTTTGCATAATGCCATGCGTAAGTTTGCGTAGGGGTGAAGTAGTTAGCGGTGATGCATGGCCAGCACAGCCTGAGCTGTGGCTCGCAACGGGCCGCTACCCGGCCTGAGCTGTGGCTTGCAATCCATGGGTTAAGGTGTCTGGCCTTAGGAAGATAGATAGGTATACTTAAATATACCCCCGCTAATACCAATACATCAGTCCTGTATGAGACAGCCCTAGCATGTATTCAGTATGGACGGTGGGTGTAAGCGCCGATGTGGTGACATGTAGAGGTGTGCGGTACGTAGGAAGACTACTGGGCCTTGAAAGCAGGCTGTGAAGCCTATGCCCAGAGTCGGTCACGTAAAAAAAAAAAAAAAAAAAAAAAAAAACTTGGTCAGGTTAAAACAGATGCATGGTAGTGAGAAATAGGATAAAGGTGATGATAAAATGATTCCTCATTGGTTGCCTTCACAGTACCGCAACTTGCTGGAGGCTGAGACTCTGGACTACCGTGTCAACATTCACTACCCTCGAGTGTGGAACCATCATCAGACATGGGACCTGGAGTTCATTGGATGCAAGGCTACGTATCACTTCCTGTATGCTCACAAGGAGTTCTTCCAAGGTAACTCACTTGTGCATAAACCAGTAACTGTACATACATACAGATAAACTTAATATAGTGCTGCCTTCATCTCCACTGAGTGACAAGCCATACAGTAATGGCCCTTATGGGCCACATACAGTTGGAATGCCATAACCATCTAATTCATTCTTTTGCATCAAAAGATAAAAATCAGAATTATGATGCCTTGTCGTCCCTACCAGACCTGATTGAGGACTGGTCATCACGTGTACCCCCGGATCTACTCCACTTTGTGCCCTACTCTTGGAATTTCATCATCCGCATGCAGGAGTTTGAGTTAATCACACTGGCCAATGGGTACAACTGGGTTGACTGTGAGCACCAGATGAATGGTAAGATTAATTTCGGTTCAGGTACCGTTGTATGTCAGCCAAGCCCTGCACTGAATAAAGTGAAATGCTTGATACTGAATAGCACCCCCCCATTGGCTGAACATTGAACATCAAGCCAGATATTGTGTTACCTTGTGTCTTGACCCTATATCCTAAATCTTTCCCATGAGTAAAAGATGAAAACCAAGCTTAAAATACAATACAGTATTGATACAGTACAGTAATACTTTAACGTACAGTCCCAGTTAACTGGGAAGCTTGAGGAATTTACCTGCCCGGTTGCATATTTTTCCTGGACATCAGATACGTACTGTTATACATAGGCTGTATTGTTGCGGTATATACAGTACCACTTGTATCCAGGGCTACACGAAGATTTCCATTTGAAACATAACCTCCTCTTAAACACACCCTATAGACATAACACACATGATTGCAGTGTCTTGCAAAAGTGCATAATGCACATGGAAAGTTCATTATACAAAACATTATTTTTTACTTTCTTCATGAAACATGGAAGAATAAACTGAAGAAGTAAAGCTTGAGCATTTATTGGTGAACTGATGCCTTGGAAAAAAGTGTTGTACAGTAGAATTATCACGACTCCCTTGCTTGCCGTTGTGTATATGGCTGCAGCCATCCAGTTTTATTCCTCACCTGACTACTGTCACTCCACCCCTCACTTGCCACTCAGCTGTTTTGCAGATAATACCGCACAGTAAATACGTACAAATTGCAAGCACAGTAATTTTATTCAACAAAGCATATCTTCATTTCTGCCAGCTAGATTTGAACTTCTC
The DNA here is from genome assembly GCF_032717465.1 of Coenobita brevimanus. Taxonomy (NCBI): domain Eukaryota; kingdom Metazoa; phylum Arthropoda; class Malacostraca; order Decapoda; family Coenobitidae; genus Coenobita; species Coenobita brevimanus. Next base: position 34,908,488 of record NC_137051.1, on the reverse strand, counting down.
TGCCAGTTCAAATGTGTTCTGAGATGAATTAATGCATCATCTTAATGCATCTACACTGGCAGAAAAGATAAAATCTAGCTGACAGAAATGAAGGTTTGCTTTGTTGGAAAAATTTACTGTGCTTGCATTTCATATGTCTTTGCTGTATTATCTGCAAACCAGTTGAGTAGCAAGTGAGGGGTGGAGCAATGGCTGTCAGGTGGTGATTAAATTGACGGGCTATAGGCACATACATAACTGTGAGCAAGGGAAGTCGTGATAATTCTTCTGTACAACACTGTTTTCCAAATCATCAGTTCACCCATAAATTCTCAAGATTTATGTCTGTAGTTTATTTTTCCATGTTTTTATGAATAATATTTAACAGAATGAACTTGCCAAGATACTGTAAGATATTGCAAACGTTGGTAGTTTGAGTTGGTTCGTTAGGTAGCAAAGTGTATGGGCACCACACATTTTCTGCTGTTGAAGAGCTTGCCTGTTTTTGTTGGATTTATTTGTCTTGCTTTTCATGGCCCTCTATTCTAAAGCTTTCCCATGAGTAAAAGTTGAAAATTATACATAAAATACAATACAGTATTGATACAGGACAGTAATACAGTACATAGTATACTATGTACTAACCTGGCGTTGGCATCAGTGAAGGGTAGAGTTATACACCATTCCGTACAGTACAGTGCATTTGATTCCATATAGTGTAGTGCCAGTAATTATGTGTACAGTAATTTCAGAATCACAATAGAGCACTAGGACACGAAGCATTGAGTGGCCACAAGCTTTGCAACAGCAACAAGCGAGGCATGGGAGGCTACAGAGTAAGTCTTAGCACTAGGGTTTGACCACTGCATGGTCACAAGAGCAGAGCGCATAGATGATGTCTTCACTGAATGAGATCTATGAGAGAGAATGATAGAGCAATGGTAGGTTCAGCGTGCTGGGTGGGCCACTCACATAACAAATTCTGATTGCCTGGCGCATTGCAGGCGTTCTCGTTGGCTGATGTGTTGTGGGGTTTTCCCGGACACAGGTCGACTACTGCAATGACCCGGTTGATACACTTCGCCACCGGATATTACATAGAATCGCTGATTACTTTCCTTTTCGGAGCCAGATGTTGCATAATTTTGCCGGATATTGCTTCAGTAGAGCTGAGCCAACAGTGCCTGTTATTGCGATGTGCCGGATATTGTGACTTGTATAATTGAGAGTTTATTATGTTAACATTACATTTTGATTTGTTAAGTTAGGTTAGGTTCAGTTATGATGTTAGTTTGAAATAGGTTAGGTGAGGTTGTTGTTACTGTAGCCCCAAGCTTGTGTAGACATGAACCCAGTTGATTACAGTAAACTGGCCTCTTCAGCCAGTTTGTTCATACCCCATCGTATTGATTATAAAGGCTCCAGCACGCTTGCTTGTGTCTGCCTTGTTCACCTTATGGTGGCTCTCCATGCTGCTTGATCTCTGCCAGCCTCCCTCTTTAGTCCCTAGGCCCTGAGGTCACACTTTATGATCTCATCCCAAGTCTTTTTTGGCCTGCCTCTCACAACCTTTCTCCCAGTATTCACACATCTCACCTTCCTCATCCAATTGTTATCTTCCATCATCTCAACCTGCCCAAACCATCTCAGTCTACCCCTCCTCATCAAAGCTTTTGATGCCATCCTCTGTCACAACCTTACAAATAAAATATTCAAGACAAACATGCACAATAAAACAAAAAGATGGCTGGCAAACTATTTAGCAGGCAGATGTGCACATGTAACGTTTACCGGTCAGTCATCAAACATCAGAAACTTTACAAACGGCATCCCCCATGGATCTGTTTTATCCCCTACACTTTTTAACCTATACATGCATGACATACCCACACCCCACATACCACAAATACTGTACACATAGCACACTGTGCAGACGACATAACACTTACATTTACACACAGAAATGCAAACACAGCCGCACACATCCTCCAACCTTACCTCAACACACTACACGAGTGGCTCACCACAAACAGACTCACAGTAGCCCCAGCCAAATCTACATTGACCCATCTCAGAAACTGGACAGCAGAACCTAGTCACATTCCACACCTCACCATAAATGACACTCCCCTAACACACACACACACACACACACACACACACACACACACAAAATCCTTCGTGTAACATACAGTACATCAGTGTCATTTAAACAACTCATCACAAACATCAAAAATAAATTAACACAAAAACACACACACACACACACACACACACACACACACACACACACACACACACACACACACACACACACACACACACACACACACACACACAAAATTCTTCGTGTAACATACAGTACATCAGTGTCATTTAAGCAACTCATCACAAACATCAAAAATAAATTAACACAAAAACTCAAATGTCCTAAGGTCACTTGCCCATACAACATTGGGACACAGCAAAGAAACCAGCACCACAGTATACAAACAATATATACATTCAGTGATGAATTATGGAAGCCCTGCTTGGGCGTCTAACCTCACTAAAACACACTACAACACTCTACAGACCGTACAGAACATGGCCCTGAAAATAATCACAGACTGCACAGCTACTACACCTGCAGACCACCTACACCAAGAAACCAGAGTCCTCAAAGTCAAGGATCATCTAGATATATGAATGGCACAAATTCTAGCCTCAACCTCCACAAACCTACACCATCCGCCACATGACGTGGCAGCACATCCACATACACCAAGGAACATCAAAACAACACCCAACACACGATATCATACACAAATACTGTCATCTCTCCCCTCCTGCCTGTCTCAAACCAGCTTCCAGAAGCATGTTCTTGCTCAGATTCCTTGCTGCTCCATTCAGTCACCCAAAGACAACACACAGCTGCATGGACGGGCTCCTGATATCCACCTTTCTGAATCCTACCTCCCTCTTGAGGACAGGGTCCACCTGGCCAGGCTGAGATGTGGGCATCATCCAGCCTTCTTGAGTTATCAGAAGAGGCTGGATGACTCCATTGCTGATGCCTGTTCAGGATGCAACACAGCATCCCATACTGTCAAGCATATTATGGAAGATTGCATTGCACACAAACACCAGTGCCAACAACATATCACTCAAATCTCCATTCATTCTCACCTGGATTTTATCATCTGCATACATGGCCTAGCCATATCGATATATGATATGTGAAGCAGATGTAAATTAGTTCATGAGATAGTCTGAGAAAAATGTTTGAGCAACTGTGCTAGCCTCTGTGTTAGTGTCACACTGAAAAAGGTCAGCAAAGAGGGATGGTCAGGATATCTTGATGGCCAGTGAAACAGGAGCTCGTCTCTACCTATTACAAGCATTCCCATCCTCCTCAGGAGTAGTGCCATGATTGGCTGGTGCTGCAGCCTACTCGCAACATATTACAGCCAGTTGTTTACAGATATTTTGTTGAGGTGTGAGGGGCATATTGGATTGTTTGTAAGTTGTGTTGTGAGAGTGAAGAGTATTAGGCGAGTATATGTGTTGTGTAAGGGAATCATATTGTAGGTGTTTGTGAGTTGTACAGCACTTTGTGTTTTCACTGAAGCAGAGAGTAGAGGATAACATACGTTTGGGATGGGTTTGTGCTAGAGAGGACTATAGGACTGCTGAAAAGTGACTTAAAACTGGTTCAACCCCAGCCATTATGATTGTATAGATAAAAATAACAGGTTAGTACACAGTGTAGTAGAATTTGGTTGCAAGATTATGGAGTAGAGTCAAATGAATAAGATATAGGGTTATATCATAAGCAGCTCTGAAGATGTAACACCACTTCCGTAGCCATATTTTTATGGATGCACTTTATACTTCAGTATCCTTTTGATATTATGGATTTAAACCTCACCTATGGTAAATTGATCATGTAAGTTATATTTAAGATAATGTGAAGGCATATTATGCAGAATACTCATATGTCACTGTGGAAGAGGTACTGTACTACAAAGCCTCCCCTGCCCCCAAGGATACGGACCATACACAGAAGCTTTCTCTTGTGTTAAAAAGTAGTACTTATGCCTCCTAGAGAACTGTCATTAGTGCAGTAAAATATGGTAATAATTGAGTGTTTGGTATTGCATTATGTATAGCATAGTTTTGGACATAAATATTGATCTACATCTTTGCCATAAATAAAGAGCCAGTGAGCAATGACGTATGAAATTCAGTGATGCTGTCTTGGGATATGAGAATACCTTATCAAATTATTATGCAGGAGTTTCATAAATGTTCAGCTAGAAAGTGGAGCAGTATTCATATCTGCAACTCTACATTACAAGTACTGTATTCAGAATCTGATTCATTTATATTTGTACATATTAAGTATTGTGTAAAACTACTTTTTATTGTTCAGTGACTGTAATAGATTGCTGAATTGTGCATTCAGGTTGCTGTACTGTGCAGTTCAGTCACTGTGTTTCTCATGTACACTGTGTTCTTTCTTGACAGCCCACATAGCTTTCTGCGGTGAGCTGTTTGAGTTGAAGTTCACCCTGCCCTTTGTTGACTTCCTGCCTGAGACTGTCCTTCTCAAGTTCATCATCACGGTACAGTTGTTGTTGTTTTTGTTTTTGTTGTTGTTGTTGTTGTTCCCCTGGGATCATTTGAATGTGAAACCAGTGAACTGCAGGCTGAAGTTGCCCTTCATCATCCACCATCCAAAGGATCCTTATGTGGGATATGGTGGGAGTTGAGAGATGATTATAACTGGACATTGGAGATTCTGAGTTCTGTTGTTGCTACCACATGATGATGATGGTGGTGAAGGGAAATAGGACTAGGATGTTGATAATGGTGTTGGTAAAGGAAAATATGGTTAGACTGATAATGGGAGATAAGAGTAAAGGTAGGGTGATAATGGTAAATAGGGTTATGATGATGATGGGAAATAGAGTTAGGGTGATCCTAGAAAATAGGATTGAGGTGATGATGGTGATGATAAGAAGTAGGGTTAGGATGATACTGGAAAAATAGGGTTAGGGTGATGATGGTGATGATGATGATGGGAAATAGGATTAGACTGATGATGTAAATAGGGTTAGGCTGTTGCTGCTAAAAGTGATAGTACTGTAGTTGCAGTTCGATGCTAATTTGGACCTGAAAGTGATGGACCACAGGAAACTGGTCACTTCAGCCAGGTGCTCCCAGAGATCTTCAGTTGGGGTTATGTTGAAGAATTGTTTGTGCTTTAGTGAGGTGCATGAGGTGAGTGTGTTGTGATGTGAGGGGATATATTAGAGTGAGGGTTTGCGTGACAGTGGAAAATATGATAATGATGTCAATGGTGATGTGAATACTTGTGTTTAGGTTGAGAATGTGGAATGTTAAGATGATGGTGATGACGGGATGGGGTGATAAAGGAAAATAGGTTTATGATGATGATGATGACGGGATGGGGTGATAAAGGAAAATAGGTTTATGATGATGATGATGGGATGGGGTGATAATGGAAAATAGGTTTATGATGATGATGGGATGGGGTGATAAAGGAAAATAGGTTTATGATGATGATGATGATGGGATGGGGTGATAATGGAAAATAGGTTTATGATGATGATTATGGGATGGGATGATAATGGAAAATAGGTTTATGATGATGATGATTGGATGGGATGATAATGGAAAATAGGTTTATGATGGTGATAGGATGGGATGGTAAGGGAAAATAGGTTTATGATGATGGGATGGGGTGATAAAGGGAAAAAGGTTTTATGATGATGATGGGATGGGTGATAAAGGAAAACAGATTTATGATGATGATGATACTATGCCCTCAAAACTCAACCATAAGTAATTAAAAATCAAAGTCCAAGCTGAAACTCTCCCATTGGTATATATTACACATCTTGGGTATTATTTCTTCAAACAGTTTCCAACAACTGTTGGGAAGCATTTAGTTGGTTTTGGCCCTTAGTTCAGCATCCACCTTTTAGAAAACATCAGGTATACCATAGCAAATCTCATAATGGGGGATTCTTCAGAAGGAAGCATGGCATCATTTGACTGCTTGATTGATTGTATTATGATAATGAAGTGAATAAATTGAGTAAGTATACCTGTCTTTTGTGGTAGATGGGGGCACTCACCATCCACTCACTCAATGTAGTGCTGCTCTCGGATGTCTGCCCTTTCCTCTCCATCCTTCTTTCCTTCCATTCTCTTCTGTCTTTCTTTCCTTCATTCTTTCCTTGTCCTTCTGCCTACGGGTGGCTTTACACTCCCTCTTCTGTCCTTCTTTCCTTCATTCTTTCCACTTCCTTCAGCCTGTGGGTGGCTCTACACTGAGTGACAAGCCAAATGGTTTCCAATGCACCAGGAAACCATTTACTACGCTGGGTGGTAACCTTGTAACCAAATTTTGGCGCCTGGTGGTTAGTGGATAATTATTGCGCTCCAGTCGGATTGCGCCGGTGAAGGTTTATATCCAAGAGGTGGTTAGAGTTGATTGCTCATGTAATGCCACTCAGGGATGAGTGAGGCTGGTCACTCTCATCTTAAATGTCAGGACCAACTGCTTAGCCCCGGGCTCCTATGCACCTCATGGGGCAATGTAGGATTGGATGATGGATGGATGGATATACCTGTATTATAGTTTGAGGGGCTGCATCACCTTCAGGCGTACTAGGTTATTTGTTGCTGTAAGTATTTTGTGTTGATACTGATGCAGAGAAGGATTGTGGTTAAGGTGATAACAGGGAATTGGGTTAGGATGATGATGGTAAAATGATTATTTGTGTTTAGGGTGAGAATGTGGATCTGAGTCTGTACCTGCCACCCTCCAACACCTCAGGCAACATCATCACTTCTCTTGACCGCAATGCCCGTCTTATTCACAAGGAGGAACGCCCCAAGTTGGCCTTCTCACCGGACAAGTGGAGGAAGTTCTGCAAACTGAGGTAGGTACAGACCGAGTTATAATGAGTCCTGTCATGTTTGTGAGGAGTGAATGAGTGGTGCTTGAGATGGATACCTTCACATGGTGTTACCAATATAATAGGCACCTCTACTGCCGAGTAAATGTCCATCATTTATTGAATGATGGATATTGATATTAATGATGATTATAATAGATGATAATCTGGGTGGGAAAGGAGGTCCGGATGATGATGATGATGATGATGGTATTTTATAATTTCCTAAAGTTGATGGTTAATGATTCATGACAGTATTGTGATATCAACTCTAATGTATGGAAGTGAAGCTTGGACCTTTTTGGAAGGACACAAGTCGAGAGTGAGAGCAAGGGAAATGAATTATTTGAGGAGAGCTTGTGGAGTTACATGGAGAGACAGACTGACAAATGAGGAAGTGTAGGAGCATTGTGGTGTGGATGTGGATGTGATAGAAAGTGTTAGGAGAAATACATGGAGGTGATTTGGCCATGTGGAGAGGATGAGGAGCGAGAGACTAATGAGGAGAGTGTATGAGAGTTAGGTAAAGGGGGAGAGAGGGAGGGGGATGCCAAGGATGAGGTGGAGGGATGGAGTGGAGAGGTATATGAGAGAGAGGGGTGTGATCTGGGAGCAGAGCAATGAAGTGGCATGGGACCAGGCAACATGGAGGCAATTTGTTTGTGGCCATCCCTTACAGGATTAAAGCATTTGGCAATAGATAAATAGATGATGATTGATAGTGATAAGAAATGATGATAATAATAGTAATGCTGATAATGGTTGGCATGAGCCGGAGTAGGGCACCCTGGTGACAGAAGAGAGGATAACATGGAGGCAATTTATTTTGTAGCCACCCCTCCTAGAAATATCTGCTCTGGACACATAGATAAAAATGATGAGGATGATGTTGAATCTGTGGTCTGTGAGTACCTCTACTGTACAAGCAAAATTGGTGTTGCCCCATAGCAAAAAAGAAAAAAAAATTCATGGGTGAAAATAGATCCATGGGGAAAATAGGTCAGGGAGAGAACAGGTCTGTGAAGGAAAATAGATCCATGGAAGAATTATAGGTTGATGGGGAAAATAGTTTGATGGGGAAAACAGGTTGATGGGGAAAATAGGCTGATTTGGAAAACAGGTACTTGGTGGCAACAGGTCCATGGGGAAAATAGATCCATTTTCATTCATTCATCATCCAGTCCTGTGTTGCCCCATGAGTGTAGGAGCCCGGGGCCAGGTAAGTTGGTCCCAACAATTAAGATGAGATTGACCAGCTTCACTCATCCCTGAGTGATATTATGTGAGCAGTAAACCCCAACCTTCCCTTGGATATAAACCTGCCCAGGGTCAATCCAATTGGAGTGCTGTAATTACCCACTAAACCACCAGGTGCAAATAGATACATGGGGGAAAATTGGTCCATGCAAAGAATAGGTTTGTGGAGAGAAAAACAGGTTTTTATGGAAAATATCTCCTTGAGGGAGAGCGGTACTGTCAGAGAAGAGGGACAGTAGCTGTGCACGATTTGTCACAAGGGCGTGGGAAGTAATTCCATCTTGTGCTGTGTTGTGATTGTTGGGTGCATTAAAGATGTAGTGGTACTAGAGGTAAACTGGGAGATAATGCAGATTTCATGTGTGTGGTGTGTCGGGGATAGCAGGTGGAAATTGTCAGGCGTGAAAGGAATGAACTTGCTGGCGAGTCTCTTGAGTGTGTGGAAGAGTTTTGTCCTTTGAGAGACATGTTATGTGCTGGAGGTGGGGCAGAGTGAGGGGTGGATGGGAGAAGTTCAGGGGGATGTTGCCTCTCCTCACATTGAGAGGGTTTTCCCTTTGTGCTAAGAGATCTTCATATATATATATATATATATTTTTTTTTTATGTGAGGAAGAAGGAACCAAAGGCCATGAGCCCGCAGTAACAGTTCCCTCCAAGAGAAAAACAAAATACAACAGAGAGCCAAATTCAAGATCCGATCATTTTGAGATGCCTGGACACACTGTGTTTGAAAGACTGGAGATCATAGGCAGCAGGAAATACAGACAGAGGGAGACAGTTCCAGAGTTGACCTGTTGCATAAATGAAAGACTGGGAGTAACGGTTAACTCTTGCATTAGAGAGTTGGACAGAAAAGGGATGAGAGTTTGCTGCCAGACGGTTGCTACGCGCCCGTCGAAGAGGTGGAGGAATGCAAACAGACAGTTCAGAGGAGCAGTGACCATTAAACTAGCGATAGAAAAGAGATAAAGATGCAACAGTGCGGCGAAGAGACAGAGGTTGAAGGGAGTCAGTAAGAGGAGGAGAGTTAATGAGACGAAAAGCCTTTGACTCCACCCTATTGAGAAGAGCTGTATGTGGGGAGCCTCCCCACACATGGGAGTTGTACTCCACAGTGAGACCCAGGCAGTAATGGAAGAGGGTATTTGCAGGCTCAAACGTACAGAAATGGCAGTGATTAGGTGAATATGCAGTGCGTCCATGAGTGCAAGGCCTGGGGGGGCTAGGTCTATGATGGAAGAGATAGTATGGGACTGGAGTGTATTGGTGTTGTGATGAGGAGAGTTAGATTGAGTTGGTTTGGACGTGTGGAGAGGATGGGGGACGGCAATTGGGTGTGCAGGGAGTGAGAAGTGTTAATGATGGGGGTATGGTAGTGAGGGGTAGATCGAGAAAGACCTGGGACAAGGTCATTGCGAATGACCTCAGGGTTAAGGAACTAAATAGGGAAGCTGCCAGAGATTGAGCAGCATGGAGAGCTGCCATTAGGTAACCAGGCTGATGCATGCAAGCATGTTGGAACCTTCAAATATGATAATGAAAACGAGTGGAAATAGACCAAAGGACTTAAAAAGATGTGTGAGGCAAATAGGTCCATGGGGAAACTAAATCTCAGTGGAAAATATCTCCATAAACAAATGTAGGTCCAAGGGGAAAAAACAGGTTTATGAGAAAAACATAGGTCTTTGTATGTAGCATGTTAAGAGAATAATGCTGCCTAGTAGTGAGACCTAGATGGTAAAGGAAGCGATATTCACAGGCTCAAACATACAGACATGACAATGATTGGATGGATGTGTAGTGCATCCTCGAATGCAAGGCCTGAATGCGAGGTCTGGGCAGGCTAGGATTACAAGTGAAGAGTTGAGAGGAAGGATGGGACCCGAATATATTGGTATTGCCCTCCTCTCTTCCTATTTCTCCCATCTTCCCTGTCACTTCATATTGCTTTTCTTTCCTTTACAGGTGGCTTTACATTGAGTGACAAACCAAATGGTTTCCTGTAAGCCAAGAAACCATTTACAATGCTGGATGGTAACCATATAACCAAACCATACGTGCTCCCTACGTGTCAGCAAGTTGGTTGGTGGCGGGTTAGTGCCCCTCCCTGTAAAACAAATAACTTAAAGTCAAATGACCACCCCTAACAGGATTATGGCATGTGGCAATAGATAAATAGATAGATAGTGCTGAGGAGTAGATTGAGATGGTTTGGGCATGTTGAGAGGATTAAGGATGACAGTTGGGTGCAGAGAATGAGAGGTGTGAAAGTCAGGGGTAGGGTAGGGAGAGTATTACCAAAAAAGACCTAGGAAAAGGTCATAGAGTGTTACCTCAGAGATAAGGGACTGAGTGGGAAGGATATCAGAGATAAAACAGCATGGAGAGCTGCCACTAGGCGACCAAGGCCGACACGTACAAGCATGTCGGAGGCTTTGTAAATGATAAGATACAGTGGGTGAAAATATGTGGTTGGGGGGTTGGCACGTATGGGGTGTAGTCAGAGATGGGTTTATGAGCTTGTGATATTGTATAATGGTGGTTGATAATAATACTGATGAGGGAAAGTGATAGCATTTAATGTTTTCATAATAGTTGGTAATAATAGTATACGGTGATATCTTGGTTATCGCACATGATTGTTACTGAATATGACATGTGATAATGGAATTATGTGATAACAAAAGCGCAGAACCTATGGGATTGATCCTAATTGGCATCCTCAGTGCAGCCCCAGATTTTCTTTTGAGTGGCAGTTTAGACCCACTGAATGCATGCATAGCTATAAGTATCAGAAACTCACATAGACATGGTTAGGTTAATAAAAAGTGATGAGAGGGGCACAGTAAGGAAGAACACGTATCATAAAGAGACCTGAGATAGGCTTGAAGTAAGGGGTTCCAGGGCTAGGGAGTGGAGAGTTGGTGGTCACTGCCACCTGAGATTACCTTCTCGAGTCAGAGCTCATCTTTGAATCCCTCAAAGCCATCAGACACTACAGACACTGCATTGCCATTGTCAGCCGAAAACCAGCTCAGGTGCATGATGATGATGTTTCTGAGCCAAAAAATGCTCTGTAATGTTGTAAGTGTTGATTTTCATCTTGCATTGTTACTTAAAACCATTATAGTCAAGTGTGCATTAAGTAAGGGATCACTTTAGTAAAGTTATGGTAATAATGACAGTGATTGGAATTAGTAAATGGTATCTGGTGATTTAATAATGATCAATAAATGTGTGTGCCATTTAATGGGGCATATTGTTGATAAGTTCTCCCTCTGTCCCAATTCTCTCTTCCCTTGGTATTTGGACCCTACTTCACCCTTTCCATAGGTAGGAAAAAGATATTTGGGATGATGATGATAGGAATGAATGGTGATGGTAATGATGATGATGATGATGATATACCCCAGCTGTGGGTGGGTGGACTGCTGGCATGTCCCAGAGCTGGAACTGAGCATCAACTACATGTACCACCCTGTGCCACCCCTTGGACCACTACCCCAGGCCAATGTGTCCACCCCAGAGAAGGAAGAACTGCTACTGTCACCGATCAGGGCACCACACAGGAAGAAGTCGCCTATGGAGATTATGAAGGTCAGACTAATGTTAACATTTTATGGAAAAATAATATATATTACAACACTCTATTATTGTTTCTCATATTTTGCCACCATGTTGATGAAAACAAAATTCCTGAAAAGCACAGATTTGAGTGCCAAGACCATGCCAACTTGGAAACTGTTTAGATTTGTGGATCTATGCACATTGTAAGAAGTCTTATGGAAAAGCAATAGGTTCCAGTTACATGACTTTTCTCAGATTTGCCACTGCATTCTTGGAAAAGCCAAAAAGCACCAAAACTGAGTTATCTTCGTTTCGCTTTGTTTTGTTTGTGAAGGCTCCAACATGCTTGCATGCATCGGCCTTGGTCACCAATGGCAGTTCTCCATGCAACTCGATCTCTGGCTTCCCTAGTTTGTCCTTATCCCTGAGGTCACACTCAGTGACCTCGTCCCAGGTCTTTTTCGGTCTGCCTCTCGCAACCCTACCCCTAACATTAACACTTCTCGCTTTCTGCTTCAATATATCATCCCCCATCCTCTCCACATGCCCAAACCATCTCAGTCTACCTCTCCTGATCACATGCCAGTCCCATTCTACCCCTCAACACTTCACCTCCCCAGGTCTCACACTCAGGGACGTACTGCACATCCACCTAATCATTGTCATTTCTGTATGCTTGAGCCCGCGAATATCCTCTTCATTTACTGCCCGGGTCTCATTACCATACAGCATTACACTCCTAACACATGCCGCATACAAAGATCCCTTAGCACAGAGGGAGAGCCCTCTCAGTGTCAGGATAGGCAACAGCTCCCTGAACTTCTTGCAGCCACTCCTCGCTCTAGCCACACAGCTAGCTCTTATCCCACCTCCAGCACATAGCGTATCTCCCAAATAACAAAACTCTTCTACACACTCAAGAGACTCACCAGCAAGTTCAATCCTCTCATGCCTGACAATCTCCACCTGCTCTCTCCAACACACCGCACACATGAAATCAGCATTATCTCCCAGTCTACCTCTAATACCACCACATCTCTTATGATTCCAATAATTACAGACACTGCACAAGATGGAATTACTTCCCATGCGCTTGTGGCAAATCACTCATGGCCACTCTCTCTCTTCTTTGACAGTATTGCCACCAGCTGTAGATACATCACTTTTCTTATATCTTCATTTACTGTTAAGCCCTCGTGCCCCATACCATCTCAACATCCTGAATCTTACCCCACCTTCCTCTCATTCTCTGCAGTCAACACCAGATCATCAGCATACAACATCTTCCATGGGAGTCCATCTCCAAAGTCATGTAAGAAGGCATCAAGGACCATGATAAACAATTAGCGGCTCAAAACTGACCCCGGGTGCACACCAACATTCATGGAAAACTCATCACTTAAATCTCCATTCACTCTTACCTGGTTGCGAGCACCCACATACGTGGCCCTAACCGCCCTAACCGCCCTAACCAGCCACTCCTCGATCCCAAGCTTTCTCAATGCTCATTTCACCACCTCTCTAGGGACGTTGTCAAGGCCTTCTCAAGATCAACAAAAAGTACAGTTCCCTCTTCTTTCCTATATATTTTTCCTGAAGGTGTTGAACAATGAACATGGCATTAGTGGTCCCTTTGCCTGGCATAAACCCAAACTGCATCTCATCAGTATTCACTCTCTCTCTCTAATCATACCATCTAGAACTCTCTCCATTACCTTCATTATCTGGTCCAAAAGTTTTATGCCTCTATAATGTCCTATTTCCAGGGCATCACCCTCCCCCTTGTACACATTTACAATTACACTCTTCAGCCAATCATCTGGGACAACACACTCATATATAATCGTATTTATCAGGAATTTATCTTGGAAATTGTTAAAGCTACAACATTCCTGCATATGCTGTTGGAAAGCTTTTGGAAAGGAAATAGGTGTTACTTAGTGGGTTCTTTCAAAGTTTGTCAGCATGTTGTGAAAAAGGGCCAAAAAGCACCAAATTAAGTACAGTAAACTCCCAATTATACAGTGTAATAGAGACAAAGGCCTTATGTATACTGTCAAAATTCCAAGTTATGCAAAAGTCCCCCTAGGGGCCCCTAACCCTAAACCCTGTAACACTTATCCACTGTCTAACTCTTACAAAACACTTTAAAACATCAAAAAGTAGCTAATAGACATTCCTAATAATAAAATACTGTAATGTACTGTTAATTGCACCATCCAGCAGTACTGTATATGTACTGTATAACACACATTTTAAACATTATAAATCATCAAAAATCAGCTAAAAGATGTTCCTACTATTGAAATACTGTATATACTGCAGAGTACACTATTCTTATGCACAGAAACACTTTTCATGTTGATGGTGGTGGTGGTGATGAGAATGGTGGTGATGTAGACATTATTGGAGAATACTGTATAATAACACCCAAAATAAGTAATCAAAACACACACACACACACACACACACACACACACACACACACACAAATTATAAAATGAAACATGCTTCACAGTACTGTACTGTGTACAGCATACTGTACTTTCTTCTGTCGAAATTCTAGCAGATGACTCTGCCACACAGAACACAACAAAACTTTCGTTTCGTAGTGGCAAGGACAAACTTCACTTGGAAAGAAACAGTTGTCTGAATGATTTTATATATTGTGTTAATGATTCCTTTGTAGCATGATTATTTTGCTCATCATCATAATCATCTTTCATAATCAACCGGACCTCCTTTTCCACCCTAGGGCAGGTGAGTGGGAGTCACCTTCTCTTTCAGTAAACATCACTTTATTCTTTTCTACATTAACTCTCAAGGCACAACCCTCACAGTCATCAGCAAAACTCTGTACTGTACTCAGTTTTAGGGAGTCTGATTCACTGATTTTGCCAGCTGAGGACAGGTGGAATTGGTAACATTGCGCGATGCTCTCGGGCGGTGATTGGTCAGTTTTTCTCATGTTTGAACGTGCACCAAATTGACTTCGTATTCCAACCAAAGCCCACATTTCTTTGTAAGATACTGGATTATACAGATACAAATTAAAGCAATAATATCTTTAATGATAAATATGTGCCTTTTAAATTGTTAGAGATTAACCTGAATGACATCGATAACAAAACTAAGTAAAGTCACAACTGGACGCATACGGACACAGCAACTGTGACAGGAATTCCGACATTCATAGCAAGGTGGTTATGAGGTCCTGTGAAGGCCCGAATGTTTTTCCCACCACTACTACAGAGTGTCACAGTCCACAGTCCACACCTTGCCCTCCATTACTTCATCTGCTAATATACTGTACAACCTTACCCTAGGTATGCTTAGTTTATCTTCTGATAATTATGATTTGTGTAAGCACACACGCACGCACGCAGCCACAGCAGCACTAGAAGGCCAGCCAGATTTTGGAGGCAAACCAATCGCAATGTTGCTGTTTAATAATAATACAGTAATGTTTTGGAAGAAACATAGAGTGAAGTGTAGGCTTGTTTGAATATTGGCACCATAGTGGCTTACAAATACAATGGAGAGTAAGAGAACATCCTCCTTCCTTCTGCCAGCCAATGAATACTCTGCTTTAGAAAATACCTCCCCTGCCATAGCCAATCAAAACTCTTCTACTCCCAACCACTGCATCTTCCCTCCCTAGCCACCACCAAACATCCCGTGAGCTGCTAGGCCCACCAAATGTCAGTCCTTCCACCCTTCCTCCCTCAGCACTCCACGCCTTTCATATTACAGTACATGTACAGTATAACTCTGTTCTTTTTGTGTATTTAATTTATTTTCTTTTTTTGTGATTGAGGCTGGATGTTTGATGACAATGGCTGTCTCATGCAGGATAGTAATGTTCTTTTAGCCAGAAGAAAGGGTCCTTCATGCTGGGCGGTGTCAGAGATTTTATGCTTTGTGCTGGATACTATTTTAATTCAGCCATTGGTTATGCCGAATAATGTCGTATGCCGGGTAGTGTTGAGGTGGATAATCGGGAGTTTGCTGTACAAAAATTGTGTTGGGTGTGATACTTGTCTTGCTGTGATGAGGTTCCACAAGCCATAAACTGACATTATGCACTTTCAGAAATAATATAGGTAATATCTGTTTACTGTATCTATCTGTCTACAACCAGATGCCCTAATCCTGTAAGGGGTGGCCACAAACAAATTGCCTCCATGTCACCCTGCTCCCTGCCATTACACTCCCCACCCCCCAACTGACACCCCCTCTCTAATATACCTCTCATCTCCATCCCTCCATCTCATCTGTGGTCTCCCCCTCCCTTTCCCCTCCCCCCTGCACAATTGTTGAGTTCTGTACATGGGTTTTATCCGCCCCTGTGTGGAGTACAACTCTCATGTGTGGGGAGGCTCCCCACATACAGCTCTTCTCAATAGGGTGGAGTCAAAGGCTTTTTGTCTCATTAACTCTCCTCCTCTTACTGACTCCCTTAACCTCTGTCTTTTTGCCGCACTGTTGCATCTTTATCTCATTTCTGTCGCTACTTTAATGGTCACTGCTCCTCTGAACTGTCTGGTTGCATTCCTCCACCTCTATGACAGGCGTGTAGCACCCGTCTAGCAGCAAACTCTCATCCCTTTTCTGTCCAACTCTCTAATGCAAGAGTTAACTGTTACTCTTAGTCCTTCATTTATGCAACAGGTCAACTCTGGAACTGTCTCCCTCTGTCTTTATTTCCTGCTGCCCATGATCTCCAGTCTTTCAAACGCAGTGTGTCCAGGCATCTCTAAATGAATGGATCTTGAATTTGGCTCTCTCTTGTATTTTGTTTTTCTCTTGGAGGGAACTCTATTGTGGGCTCATGGCCTTTGGTTCCTTCCTCCTCGCATTAAAAAAAAAAAAAAAAAAAAAAAAAAAAAAAAAAATCTCATTCATATACACTTCCTTGGTAGTCTCTCATTTTCCATCCTCTCCACATGGCCAAACCACCTCAGTGTATTTCTTCTGACGCTTTCTATCACATCCACATCCACAGCATAATGCTCATTCACTTCCTTATTTATTAGTCTGTCTCTCCTTGTAAGTCCACATGCTCCTCTCAAATAACTGATTTCCACTGCTCATGCTCTTTTTGTCCTTTCAACAAGGTCCAAGCTTTGCTTCCATATGTTAGAGTTGGTATCACCATACCATCATGCAGTAACTTCATTTTATTCATGCTCATTTCCCTGTTTCCCATCACTGCTTTCAACCAGCAACTTTCTTCCCAGTTGTACCGTTTCAGGCATTTCATCCTCTAAACTGACATCCTTACTCATCACACTACCCAAATACTTATACACTCATATTTTCCATGTCCTCACCATCCACTCTCACTGTGCATTCAGTGACTTCATTTCTGTCAAAGAGCACAATTTTACTCTTCCTTACATTCACCATTAGGTTCTGTTTCTTACATACTCTCCCAAAGTCAGTCACCAAGCCTTGCAGCTCCCCTTCAAAGTGTTAATATCAGGGAAGTGGGATGGCACACATCTTTCTAGGAACTTTAGCAAGCTTGCCGTCTCAACCATGTTCTTCATGAAGTATGGATGCCTAAAACCTAACATAGCTTGTTTACTAAACATAGTATACAGGCAGTCCTCATTATGAATTTGTGATGTACAGTGTTACAAAATATCACAATTTTTCCATCAGTTGTTAGTGTTAATTTGGGGAAGTTGGCAAATAAGTTTCATAGGTAGCACTTTGATAGGCAATTTTTGTGCAGCATACTGAGGACATAATAGCAAAAAATTAATTTAATCTTTCCAGAAGGCCTTAACCCCTTCTTTACCGACCCCTCCCCCAAAAGTAAACATTACATTTACCCCCCATACCGACCTGATAGCTCCCCCTCCCGTAGTGTGAGGAATAGTGTATATTTTTTGCCACGTCGAAACTATTCACCCTTTTTTATTTTTGTTTACTGATGATCACATAAACCCAGCATGATGTTGGTAATAAAAAAATATTATTAAATAAATCATTACGGTGTACAGTGGGGCACCAATTTTCGCGCCTAATTGGGTCCAAAAATAATGCGTGAAAGTGGAATTAGCGAAAGTTGGGGCATTGTCTTTATGGCAAAAAGGCTAATTGGTTCCCGGTTATCCTAAAGTAACATCAGATTTTCATTTTCACTTGCAATACAGTACATCAAATCACTATTGTACATTGCATTGTGAGATACAAACAATAAAAACTGTACAGTACACATTATATGAGGAGAAACATACCACAGAGACCAGGTTGAGGTGTTTAATGGATGTTGGGGGGTAAGTATCCACTTTTTATCACCACCACTGCCTCCCGGCCCTCCCCCCACACCACCAGGCTCTCCCCCCACACCACCAGGCCCTTTCCCCACACTACCAGGTATAGTAGAGGCCATTGAACCGTGAGAATCCAACACAATGGAGCTAGCACGCTCGTACACAATGGCGGGAATGGGTGGACAGTGTTGACATGACATCATTCAAGATGGCAGTGGGTTGCGGGCGGGCGGTGCAGGAAATTCAACGTTCAAAATATTGTCCCAAACCCAAAATTTGTGCGCGAAAATCGATTTTTTTCAAGCAAAAGTGGAAGTTAGGGAATATTTGGTGCATGCCGCGAAAGTGGATTCCGCGAATCCTGCTGTAGCGAAAGTTGGTGCACTACTGTATAAGTTTACATATCTTATGCTAAAGTACTGTTACCCAGGTAACTACTGTACAAACTGGCTTGAAAAAAATGTCCTGCACAGATGGATGGCTTATTTATTTACCTTGTGAGCTAAGCATGAAGTATGTGGACACACGTGATGGTGATGGCGACCTTGGCCCACTTGTTGCTGAGAGTGCAGCGTCACTAAGCTCGCTACTATTTTCCTCCTCCTTCCTCACTCACATCAACTTCGCTATCATTTTCAGGATCACAGTCATTTACTGACACATCAGACACTGCTGCATCATCATCTGATACATCTAAATAAGTATCCTCATGAGGAATAAACTCGTCACTATTGGAATTTGCCAGAGATGCCATGAGAGAAAAATATCCTGTACACCCTCTCTCGTGGTCAAGTGCATGGTAACTGACTCTCTCAGGGAGGCCAAGGGGTGTAAATTTTTCCATATGTCAGCAGAAAATATGGTATGATATCTGTAGTAGAAATTATAAATAAAATAATAATTGGTCTAAAAGAGGTTACATCACAGATGAGTGAGCAAGCCATTGGTGCCACTGGAACTCAGTCATGACGTATCTTATGATGTCAGAACTTCGTCACAGTCTTGTCGTCAAAACACAGAGCTGTTTCTAACACAAGGTCCTTAGAAACAGCCTTACCGGGCTACCCTAAGGTCCATAAGCTGTCATTCATTAGAGGGTGTACCAGCGTACCACTGTAGTGGTTCCGGTGTCTCACGGGTGTTTACTGGCGATGTACGGGGATACATCAAAACACATTTTCGGTAAAGAAGGCCTTAACCCCTTAACCGCGGGGCGTCACTTTCGTGACGCTTGGGAGCAAGGGATCATACCGCGGGGCGTCGCTTTTGTGATTCTGTGTTATTTTGAATTCACCTGGGCTTTCAAGTGGGGGCTTGTATCATCTATCAGTACTGACAATGTCCAACACTAGTCAGCACTCCTAATCTCATCTGTACTCCCATCCATTGTTGACAATTTAGCCATTTCTCCCCGTTCTTGACTCCCCTCCCTACCCCCCCTCCATTACCCTATGCTCTCGCCTGCCCGGCCATGCTACGCTAAGTAAATCTTCCCTGGAATTTTTCACTGATTTCATCCATTGAAATAAGCCCTATGTCGTATTCTTATACCAAATAATATATACAAGAAAGAAATCAGGTAAGTGAGAGTGCCATACACCTGGAATTGGCTAATTATCACCTGACAACACCTCACGTGCACTCGTTCGCTAATTTTCGCTGTTTTTTCCCCTTGAAATATGCCGTATAATCTATTTTCGTAATAAATATACATGTAAGGAGAGAAGGGAGAAGCCTAAGTGATATTTACATTCACCTGGAACTACCTAATTTATAATGTATTGTCTAGATTTCCTGCCAATCATATCAGTGCTACACAAAGCTGTTTCAAGATTTAACATTGGTAGCTCTGATTATATATCTCCTAAGTAGGCCTCTAATCTATTTTCGTAATAAATATACATGTAAGGAGGGAAGGGAGAATATTTACATTCACCTGGAACTTCCAAATTTATAATGTATTGTCTAGATTTCCTGCCAATCATATCAGTGCTAGACTTAGCTGTTTCAAGAAGTAATATTGGTAACTCTGAATAACCCCTAAAGCAGGCCTCTAGGCTGCCCCTGCGTTATCAGTGTACTCTCATCTTCCAAAGTGAGAGGACGTATGTTTTAACTTGCTGACTTCAAGGCCTTTTTTCACCCCCATGCAAATGGCTCTGTGACCTTTACCCCCTACTAAACCTCGTGTGGAAAGAGGTAAAGGGCTGACAATTGATAAAAGAGTGACTACGATCTTTCTATTGAGTAAAACAGTGCAAGTGGAATTGTAAATAATGTGTAAATAATGTGTAAACAGCAAGTGAAAGTAATGAATGTAAATATACGTGAACAATGGAAAATAGTTTTATAAGTTATTTCAAGTGACAGTGCACAACACAGTGTAAATAAAATAGAAATGTAAATAACGTAAATAAAATAGAGAACGTAAATAGAAATGTAAATGAGTAGTATTATAAGAATACGAGTATATACCCTAGGAGTAATGAAAGTGAAAGTTTCACTCTAGCATGTCTGAATGCTATGAGTTATGAGAGTGAAGATGAAAGTGACATTCACTCTCAATGCCAGTATACAGGACGAGAAAGTGAATGCTACGTATTTTACTGAAAGAAATTGAATCCCTACAGTGACAATAAACTAATACTACTGAAGGAAACTTATGGATAAAGACTGTAGATATATATAAGTGTTATATAGTAATAGAAATATAAAGTGTGAGGGGTTTTATGAATAATAAATGACAGACTACCATGAGCGAACTAGTGCCAGTGCAACGATCAGACGCGCTCGTAATTTCCATTGCTTTCACATTGTTTTTTTTTTGAGTATGGATCCCAAACTACTTGAAAATTGTAGAATAGTGTTTATAGTGTTTGTATCTGGCTGTGGTAATCATATTACGGATTGTCGGGAAGTGTAAAGTGGAGACTTCGTTACCCTACTTCAGAGGTCTCCACAAGTCCTACGGTAACGGACGAAGGCTCAACAATCATTCCAGGAGAAAGCTGAAGGTATGTGCCATAAGCATATATAATTTTATTATTCTAGGACTAATAACTGATTTTTGGCAAATATTTTTTGAGAGTCTGTCGGAGCCCAAATAACCCCGCGGCACACGCAAGTTATTGGTAAACAAGCCCGCGGTGTAGGGGTTAAGGTGTTATTATGTAGTTATTCTCATCCATTTGTGTATCCCTATTTATCCATGTCTGTTGGTCTGTTTACCTATCCACCTTGCATATGAGAAGGTAAGGTAAAGTGGGGGTAGACTCCATAACTTATGGTTTGGTTCTTAGTCATGGTACTTATATCTGTGATGTAGGCTTGTGAACCTGTGATGGGTTATTCATTGACTGCCCTAGAATAAAAAGCCACTGCATCATTGTGGTTAACTAGGTGGTACCCTAGGCCCTAATTTTGCCCACCAACTCACAGTGTGTAGATGGACGCTTTAAGCAAGTGGTGCCAGCTGCCCACACCATGATATGAACCTTGGCACTATCTGGCCGGCAGTTTTGTAGCTAACAACACCAAACAGTCAGTCACTTGAGTTCCATCTACATTGGGCGATGAAACTTCTCTGAAGCCTCATGGTCATCATTCTCATCCATCACTCCAAGTGTCCCTTCATATCCTACCTTCCCTGTCCCTGATCTAAATTCTGCACTCCACTTTTAGCTAACTTTATTTTTGGCATCAACAGAACATCACCCCAGAACAATTTGATCCCACATCCATGGCTGCTGACTGCATAAGTGTGGACCTGCGCATCACAAAGGCCTCAGAGATCAAGCTGTATGGCTCTGTCCTTCGTCTTTTCATTAATCTAAAGGTAGGTTGCTGTGGGCGTGATCTAAAGTACTGATACTGTTTATATGTCACTTAACTGATCAGCTAGAGTGTTATGATTGTTGTAGTCGCTCCAGGATCATCATCATTGTTGTAGTGACCCCAGGGTCATCTGGAGATGAACCCGTGTACTGCTGGCCAAAGTTACCCATCTCCAACAGTCCACCAACCTAGTGAGGAATTGGAAGGGAGTTCAGTGATGCTTGTGAAATTGGGCAGCAAAACTGGTCAGTCATGCTGAAGCAACTGTAGGGAGAGTTCCTCTCTAGCACTGTAAATAGATTTAAAACATTTAGTTTGCTTTATCATATTATAGCACTATTTAGCAGAGTAAGTTGGCTTTGTCAGTGAAGTTAATTCCTAAGTTTTAGGTTCTGATGTAATGTCGAAAAGAGAGATGAACTGCCGTCACACCTTGATGTCCATCAGTTTGGTATGCGATAAATCTATAAAACGATTAACAAAAAGTTATACACAGTTTTGCAGTAACAGTGGCAAAGTTCACTTATACGATAATTGTGGTGGCCATGTAAGACAATCCTGTGTGTACACAGTGCCTCCCACTCAAGCCAATAGTCTGAAGTTTGAGCCAAGATGGCCACCCAGTGTTTATATTTGCTGTGATCATCTCCCATTCATTTAATTTCGTGCATGCAAGGCCATTGAAACACCATAGTATCGCCAAACAACAACCCAGGTGCACAACAAATAATGCAGTTTGCAATACTAAGTGGAGTGGTAACTTTTTGTGTGTAAAATACTGAAACTTGTGACTTAAAATTCATTCTCTAGAAAGGATGCTACCTCCATTGGAAAGTTTGGTGCTGCCAGGGTGCTGAGAGCAAGCCTAAATGGGTAGTTTTATTGATTTATTTTATTTTTACGTTGTGCCCTATGACCCCCAGTGTATCTCCATTGAACCCATGTTATATCCATCTCAGTATATGATAAATCATTATACAGTGAATTTTCTCTACGTATCATCATCACATACTGAGGTGTGACTGTATAGAGTTTTTGAGAATAGATTATTCTCATCAGAATCAAGGATTTCATACTGTAACTGGGAATTAGTTGGATGAACATTTCAGTATTTATTTTTCATGCTGCTGGATGCTACAGCCATTTAAGTTTGTGATAGGAAGATCATACAATTATCTCATCTCATTTGCAGTCACGGAAACTTTTTGAGAACATCTATCTATCTATCTATCTATTGCCAGACGCCTCAATCCCGTTTGGGGTGGCCACAAACAAATCGCCTCCAAGTCGCCCTGTCCCCTGCCATTTCACTGCCCTGCTCCCAACTCACACCCCCCTCTCTCATATACCTCTCCACCCCATCCCTCCATCTCATCCTCGGCCTCCCCCTCCCTCTTCCCCCCTCCACCTCACTCACATACACTCTCTTCGTCAGTCTTTCACCCTCCATCCTCTCCACATGGCCAAACCACCTCAGTGTGTTCCTCATAATGCTTCCTATCACATCCACATCCATACCACAACGCTCCTTTATATCCTCATTCGTCAGCCTGTCTCTCCACGTGACTCCACAGGCTCCTCTTAAATAACTCATTTCCACTGCTCTCACTCTTGACTTGTGTCCTTCCAACAACGTCCAAGCTTCACTTCTGTACGTTAGAGTTGGTATCACAATACTGTCATGTAGTAACTTTTTCACTTCCATGCTCACTTCCCTGTTTCTTATCACTGCTTTCAAAGAACCAGCAACCTTTCTTCCCTGCTGTACCCTTTCAAGCACTTCACCCTCCAAACCTCCATCCTTACTCATCACACTACCCAAGTACTTAAACGTACTCACATTTTCCAATTCCTCACCATCCAACCTCGCTGTACATTCACTAACTTCACCTCTCTCAAAGACCATCACTTTACTCTTTCCTACATTCACCTTTAGATTCCGTTTCTTACACACATACTGTAGACAGTTTACAATCTCTCTAAGGCCAGAGACCTTAATTTTGGAGGAGGTGGCAAAGAATAAATTGCCTTTGTTTCACACTGTCCTTTGCCATTAGGCTACGCTTCCTCCAACTTACACCAATCTCATTTATTAATTTATTCCTCCACCTCATCCCTCAATCTCCCTCTCCTGCTGTTCGTCATCTGAACCAATATTGCCTCATCAGGAGCCTAGATACCAAGGGGTAGGCTACTCATTCCAGACATTTAAAGTGAGAGTGAGCAGTTGCTTGTCCTTTTGCAACATGAGGTGAACAATGAACCCCAACCACCTCTTGGAAAGAGACCCTATTGGGCCCCATCCATTTTCAATCACTTAACCATTACTAGACTACCAGGCATATAAGAAATGTAGGAGTGAAACAGGGCTCATGCATTATAATAGTACGCAGCACAAAGGACAACTCTGATCATCCTACATAGAGCAGAGGACTATCCCATTAAAGGGAAAATACTCATGAGTGAGTGACAGGGAAATACATTGTCTATCTATCTATCTATCTATTGCCAGACGCCTCAATCCCGTTTGGGGTGGCCACACACAAATCGCCTCCAAGTCGCCCTGTCCCCTGCCATTTCACTCCCCTGCTCCCAACTCACACCCCCCTCTCTCATATACCTCTCCACCCCATCTCTCCATCTCATCCTCGGCCTCCCCCTCCCTCTTTCCCCCTCCACCTCACTCACATACACTCTCTTCGTCAGTCTTTGACCCTCCATCCTCTCCACATGGCCAAACCACCTCAGTGTGTTCCTCATAACGCTTCCTATCACATCCACATCAACACCACAACGCTCCTTTATATCCTCATTCGTCAGCCTGTCTCTCCATGTGACTCCACAGGCTCCTCTTAAATAACTCATTTCCACAGCTCTCACCCTTGACTTGTGTCCTTCCAACAACGTCCAAGCTTCACTTCCGTACGTTAGAGTTGGTATCACAATACTGTCATGTAGTAACTTTTTCACTTCCATGCTCACTTCCCTGTTTCTTATCACTGCTTTCAAAGAGCCAGCAACCTTTCTTCCCTGCTGTACCCTTTCAAGCACTTCACCCTCCAAACCTCCATCCTTACTCATCACACTACCCAAGTACTTAAACGTACTCACATTTTCCAATTCCTCACCATCCAACCTCGCTGTACATTCACTGACTTCACCTCTCTCGAAGACCATCACTTTACTCTTCCCTACATTCACCTTTAGATTCCGTTTCTTACACTCTCTCTCAAACTCATCCACCAAGCCTTGCAGCTCCCCTTCGTCTTCACTCAACAACACGGTATCATCTGCAAACAACAGTACAGGGAGTTTCCAAACACTATCCTCTCTCACCAGGGCCACTCCAACATCCACTACCCTACCTTGTACCTCTTTTATTACCCCATCCATGTACAGATTGAACAACCATGGAGACATGACACATCCCTGTTTCAACCCAACTTTCAAAGAGAAAAATTCACTTAGTTCACCATCCACACGCACTGTAGCCTTCGCACCATCGTACATACTCTTCACAGCATTCAACAACTTCCCATCTATTCCATATATTCTTAACACTTTCCACAATCCTAGTCTATCCACCCTGTCATATGCTTTCTCCAAATCCATGAAAGCTGCATACAACTTCTTTCCCTTCTCTAGAAACTTTTCCACTAAAGATCTGAGAATGAATATCTGATCTACACAACCTCTTCCCTTCCTAAAGCCTCCCTGTTCTTCTCCAACTAATTTCTCTGTTCTTTCTCTAACTCTGTCTTACCTGTATAATTTTTGGCTACATCCTTTTACTTGCTGAATATGGTACATTAACAAATTAGTGTAATATATAGAGGTTCCAGTTGATAAAGGAGAAAATGGTGAGGATTTGATGATACTAAGTGGAACAGTTTTGTGTTTCTTAGTCATATTCTAAATTGCTTTGGAGATTTTGTAACACTTCTTCCTCAGCGATTTTTATTGCATATTACTAATGCACCGTTTTATTCTTTTGCATTTTACTGAGTCATACAGTGTTTTTACTAAAAATGTAGCCAATTATCTATCATCCAGTAAATTTTTTGCCCTTTCTTAGGCATTGTGTGAACAATAAAATATATACAGTAAAAGTCCTGTAATCTGAATGGCAGGGGACTGAGAGTCTTTTGGACTACAGTATTGGTTTGTTCAGACTGTCGGGAGGGACCTCTGAAAACAGTAGACATATGTACACTCATGATCACTAATACCTGCCCAGGGGTGCCCCCTTCCTACCCCTGTATACCCAAGGAAGAGGGGAGGGGGGGATGAAACGAGCTCCACCTGCCACTATCCCAGCTCCGGACCCTTCCCCATACCTCTAACCAACCCCCCACCATGTGTCATTCTTAACTGGCAGTTACATCTCAAGCTTATATCATGCTGAACATCTTGGTCCCACTCCTAATACAAACACTGAACACTAGGATATTATCTGTCAACACGCTGCAGCAAGAAATTAATGCATTATGACGTTGACATTAAAACAGAAACGTTAACAGCGGCCACCTCAGGCGTCTTGTGTTGGGTGCGCGTGTGCGCGCGCGCACACACACACACACACACTGAAAAACACAGACATAGACTCACCCAAATAAGCAGGCACAGGTACACATGCATGCAAGCACCCAACACATGAGGCTTGGGATGGCCATTGTTAATGTTTTCATTTTACCGTCACCGTTATAATGCATTAATATCTTGCTGCAACCTGTTCATAGTTGTATTATGTACCTTTTACATACCCTAGTGTTTTGTTTGTGTATTAGTGTGACTATGAGTGTAAAGTATGAGGTTAGCTTGAGATGTAACTGCCAGTTAAGAATGACAAGTCTGGGGTTGGGAGGGGTATTGGTATGGCGGAGGGTTGGGAGCTGGGGTAGAGGCGGGTGGAGCTCGTTCTGTCCCCCCCTCCCGTCTTCCCTGGGTATATAGGGATAGGAAGGGGGCACCCCTGAGCAGGAATTAATGATCGTGAGTGTTCATGATCATTAAATAAACACTTAAAATGATATGGGTTATCGTTTTACTCACTGGAAATGCATAGAAGTGTTGATGAATAGTTGCAGGCAGGTACATCCAAGGCTAAGAGCAAGTCCAAGCCAGATAAATCCTTAGATAAAGCCCAGAAAAATTAGAAAAAGGACCAGTAAAAATGGGAAAACTTCACCTTGACAAATTCAGAGTACAGTAATCACTCTAATATCCGGACGCCCAATAACCGAACATCCCCACTAACCGAACCTTATCGTCCTGGGATCAAACATTCCCAAAATGGTCTGAAAACCCCCCCCAAAAAAAAAAAAAAAAATCGATTTTTTGCCGTCCGTAATTTGAACTTGCCGCGCGCGCCGCGTGAGAGCATTGTTTTGGTTCGTCATTCCTCCGACGTCCGATAGAGCGCCGCTGCATCCTCCCCACTTCCCGCCTGTCTCTCACCGCGACTGGACCTACGCTCTTCGCAATGGCTGCCCATGTGCTCGCTTTTGTGGTGGTGCCGTACTTGCTGCAAGGCCTCCTGCTGCTCTCTGCCCTCCTCTTAGTGTGTGTGATGATGGCCCCGCCACCTGAGAAAAGGAAGAGAGTGGTGTTGACTCTGGAAAAGAAGAGGGAGATATTGGAGAAAGTTGATGCGGGTTGGTCTTCTTCACGCATTCTCCGCGAGTTTAACCTGGCCCGGTCGACTTTGTTCGATATCAAACGTTCCCGAGACAAACTCATGCAGTACACGGCTGACTTCTCGTTGAGAAGCAAACGCAACGTGGAAAGGAAGGTTATGTTTACCCCCAAGTTTGCAGAAATCGACCGATCCACGTTGATTTGGTACCGACAGCAACGTGCAGCTGGTGTGATGTTACGTGGAACGGAGCTGAAGGCTGCTGCTGAGAAGTTTGCAAGGCTTCACGACGCCCTAGACTTCAAGGCATCCGAGGGTTGGCTCTTCGCGTTCAAGTTGCGACATGGCCTTACTAACCGTAAAGCACATGGCAAAGCATTGGATGCTAACGAGGATGGAGTTGACGAGTTTCGGCACAAAGTGAAAGGCTTGATCAACAGGGAGGGCCTCACTCTCGGTCAAGTCTATAACGCAGACGAAACTGGCCTATTCTATCGCTCGGTGCCAACGAACACTCTAGCCGATGAGACGGAGAAGCGTGTACCTGGCCGCAAGCTTTCTAAGGAACGGATATCTGCTTTGTGTTGTGCCAGTGCTAACGGCATGCACCGGCTTAAGCCCGTTGTTGTTGGCCGTGCAAAGCAGCCTCGGTGCCTTCGTGGGGTGATGGATGTCCTTCCTGTCGTATGGTACCATTCTTTGAAAGCATGGTTCACAGCTGTGATTTTCAAAGACTGGTTTCACCGTCACTTCGTCAAGGAGGTCATCCAGTACCAGACGAAGACACTGGGAATCCCTCGCGACCAGGTAAAGGCTCTCCTTCTTCTCGACAATGCACCTGCCCACCCGTGCGACAAGGATTTGGTTGCTGAGAATGGCCGTATTAGGTGCATGTTTCTGCCACCTAATACGACTGCTTTCATTCAACCCATGGACCAAGGAGTGATCGTGGCAACAAAGCGCCTGTACCGTCGGAAGTTCCTGGACGAGGTGATGGTTGTTCTCGAGGACGAGGACGAGCGCAGGGAAGGACGTGACACTCGAGGCAAGCGGACTTTGGAAAACCTTCGCCGCTACAACATCAAGTCTGTGCTGTACAACTGGGCTAGTGCATGGAAGGAAGGCCCTGTGAAAACTCTTGAAAATGGTTGGTCTCATCTGCTTCTCGGAACAGATGTGGAGTACGATTTTCTAGGGTTTGACGTGGATGACTTCCATGCACGGCTACGTACGCACGGCGACAATGTTGATGTGGACGATGTTCGTGAGTGGTTGGATGACGACGAGGGCGATCATGGGTATCAGACGTTGTCTGATATCGAGATCGCGTCTTCGGTTGCTGGTGTCAGTCCCGAACTTGAAGATTCCGACGACGAAGGCGATGATGATGCGGACTCCTCTCAGCAGGACACTACTCCAGCCATCCCCAAGCTGAGCGCACTCCGGGAACATCTAGAGTTCGTCCTAGACTACCTGGAACACCCGGACTGCGACAGGGAGATGGGGCCCTTGGGACTCGTGGAGGAAGTGCGTGCTTTCCGGCAGCGCATCATCAATCGCCAGAATCGTCGGTCCTTGCGTCAGTCAACGATTGACAGTTTTTTCAGGCCTGTGACCCCCGCTGTGCCAAGCCCTGGCTCCACTCCGTTGCCTCCCCAAGACAGGCCCTCATGCTCCGAGCCACAGCCCAGCACATCAGCTACAGTGGAGTCACCGCTCGATGTGAGTTTGCGGCTTTCCTCAGAGTCTTCTGTAGTCGGTACGCCATCACCATGACCCAGTGATGCACCCCTTGGTCACCTGCCAGTGATACTCTCGGACTCTGACAGTGAATAAACAGCAAGAACTTCTCCACTAGACCACACGGGAATTTTGAGTGTTGTGCAGTGAAAAAAACGGTGTGTTGTGTTAAGGTTTTTGAAATGAGAGAAAAGACTCAGTGGAAACAAAATTTAACGTAACTAAACTTCTTTGTTTTGGCTTCAGAAATTTTGAAAAGATTGGGAAAAGTTAATGTGCAACACTAAATTTAAATGGAACATTATTTGGACTAGAGTGAACACTGTGAAGAGAATGGACTTCTGTGTGTTATTGACTAAGTTCAGTGCAAGACTTCAGGAAGAGTGTATTGCAAGTGCTTCAGGAAATCGTTCTTACTGTCAGAGTCCGAGAGGAGGCGGTTATTCATCGAGGTGGCCAGGGACTTGCTGTAAGTAGCCAGAATGTTTCATATTGTACTTTTTTCCATACTATACTTACCAGAATGTTTCATACTGTACTTTTTTCCATACTATACTTACCTCATGCATGTGCAGTAGGAATGTGTTTTTCAGAGTTAGGCTAGGTTAGGGTCCATAAGTACCAGAATGTTTATTAATGTATGAACATACTTCTAAACCCTCATTTTATGTTTCTTTTGCATTTATTTCAGTCATTTATGTGCCTTATTGGTGTGATTTGGGTGTTAAATAGGTGTTATGCATGTCCAGAGGGAGTTGTATAGGTGTTTCTCTGAGTTAGGGTCCATAAGTACAAATCCATAAGCTGGGGCCCAATATCCGGACGAAACCAATAACCGAACCTACCGATGGCTCTATTGATCCGGATATTGGAGGGGTTACTGTATTGGGATTTTCAGATTATAGGTGGCCGGATTAGAGTACTTTTGCTGTAATTGAAAAAGAATGTCGAGGTGTAATAGGCAAAATAAATCACTGAGCAAAAGGGCTCTTAAGCCTACAGTGCCACCTGGAATATGGAGATCACTGAAGTTCTGTGCCATTTAATATCTGGACACAAAGCAAGCAAAGCTCCATGGCACATTCCTATCAAGCAGGTTAGTGTCTGAGTGGTAACTGGCCTTATAGCTTCAGAAGAAATTACAAAATAAAGTGGGGGGCCTATACATTGTTATTATATAAATCATCATCATCATCCTGACTTTTTTCCTGTATAAGGATGGGGTGAGGCAGTGTTCAGAAATCAGAGAAAGGAGAACGCACAGTAGAGGGCATGCTATCAGGAGCATGAACAGTGAAATGGGCCAGACACTCATTCACTTACTTTCCAAACCCCACAGGATTCTGAATGTGTCTCACAGTCCCAACATCTGCAGTTACCAGTTTTATATTATTCTGTATAAATGCACCTCATATTATGTACCACATCTTATCAGTTTTGTATTTTTCTTTATAAATGCACTTCATATTATGTACCATATAGAGTGCAGTAAGTTTTAGCTGTTGAAGTAAAAAAAATAAAAAAATAAAAAAGTGCCAAACCCTTATCATTTGTTACTCTGTACATAATTGGAAGTTGGTGAGGCTAGGGAACTGATAAGAGATTGAGCTGGCTGGATGCATATTGTGAGAAATGCATGATCAGGGATTTGGTACCCCTTTTTAAAGTGGCAGCATCCAGATTGACTCAGTCGGATACGTTTACATGAAGCAACAGAGCATGGTGAATGTTTTTGGCATATCCG
The DNA here is from genome assembly GCF_032717465.1 of Coenobita brevimanus. Lineage (NCBI taxonomy): Eukaryota > Metazoa > Arthropoda > Malacostraca > Decapoda > Coenobitidae > Coenobita > Coenobita brevimanus. Next base: position 34,877,475 of record NC_137051.1, on the reverse strand, counting down.
ATAGAGCCAGGATTCCGGGGGCTTGAATGATGAGTGAATGGAAGCTTGGCCCATTGAATTGGGCATATTTGGGCTGTCTGGACATTGTTACTCCTCATCCTGCCCTAGGGTGGGAAAGGAGGTCCGGATGATGATGATGATGATGATGATGAGTACATAATTCGTGCAACCAACTCTATTTCTTAAGTTCCTTTGTCTCATAGCTTCCATACCTTGCATTTGCACATGTTCATTTACTTTATCACTGGTATTGATGGATTCCATTGTGCTTTTGTCGGGAAGTAAAGCTCAAGAATTGATTTAGTCACTGTTTTATACTTATGGATTGTTTACCTTTTTTTTTTCCCATTATTCAGTTACTTTAAATGATTCCATACTTCGTCATAACAAATCCTCATATTCAGATTGGCCAGGGTACAGCTTTGTTTTATGGACTAGCAGCAAAAGTAGTTGCCCAAACTAGCTACTGTAATTGCTTCCCCGCAGTTGCTGGAAACTGTTGGGAAAAAAGAAATCTCAGATTTTAATATGATTTGTAATACCATGTGAGTCAGTACTTGCACTTTAACTCCTCCATATTAGCTTGTGACTGAGTTTCCTGCCTAAAACTGATGATTGTGTGGCCAGTTTTTAAACATGTAGCCACACTTCACTCTAACCTCCTAGGTTCAGTGGTAGCCTTCCGTCTACAGTATGACCTCCTGTAGTGTTTTTTAACGTGGCAGAGATCTCCTTTCACCTTAGGTAATAGTCAAGTGTAGTCAAATTGGATATGTTGCATTAATTATAGTCATTCACATTTACTAAGCAGAGATTTCCTTTTTTTTCAGCTCATTTTCCATAGCTTAGTGGAAATATAAGATAGCATCATGGTTTTACGTCCTCCCTCATTATTAGCATCTCTATTTGCATACTCAGGATAGAGAGATGGCAGTTTTATGCCTAGTTAAAGTAGACAGTAAAGGAGACTCATTCCTATCTCATATAATTACCATTTCAAGGTACAGTTTGAGTGACTTCTGCATTTTGTTAGATGGTAATGATCAAGAATTAAAGTAAGTAACTTACCCTGTCATGTACATGGAATGATATTATTGTTTTTCTTTACAGGAAAATATTTTTGGTGAAGATCAGAAGTTCACAGACATAAACCAATCATTGTTAAAGAAGGAAAGCACCACCACCGAGACCAGCCAGCCGGAGGAGTCCAAATCCAACAGTCTTGCTGAGGAAAAAAAGCCAGAATTTGACTGTCGCAAATACCGCCAGTTTGCTGTCACTGTCAATATTGACATACAGAATGTTGTGGGTCATCTAGTCAAGGTCAGTTTACTAGATGATCCTCACATTCAGCATATACGAGTATATATGACAGTAGTTCAACAGTATTTTGAGTATTTTGGAATGAAAGAAAGGATGATATGCAATAGATGTAAAACTGTTGAATGAAAAAGAAAAGAATATGATAAAGATTCATCCATCCATCCATCCATCATCCAATCCTACATTGCTCCATGAGGAGCGTAGGAGCCCGGGGCTAGGCAGTTGGTCCTGACATTGAAGATGAGAGTGACCAGCCTCACTCATCCCTGAGTGGCATTACATGAGCAATCAACCCCAACCACCCCTTGGATATAAACCTTCACCGGCTCAATCCGATTGGAGTGCAATAATTACCCACTAAACCACCAGGCGCCAAAATTTGGTTATTTGGTTACCACCTAGCGTAGTAAATGGTTTCCTGGTGCACAGGAAACCATTTGGCTTGTCACTCAGTGTAGAGTCACCCACAGGCTGAAGGAAGTGGAAAGAAGGAAGGAAAGAAAGACAGAAGAGGGAGTGTAAAGTCACCCGTAGGCAGAAGGACAAGGAAAGAAAGACAGAAGAGAATGGAAGGAAAGAAGGATGGAGAGGAAAGGGCAGATACCCGAGAGCAGCACTACATCGAGTGAGTGGATGGTGAGCACCCCCACCTACCACAAAGTAAAGATTCTCGTATCCAAAATAAAGCTGCCAATGGGGTGCTGGTAGTTGACCTACTGACAGATAGTGATACACCCTCCCCAACCCCCCAGGGGAGTCTAACCCCCTTTAAAACCCTGTACCTGTACTATATTGGTGTTCAAACATAGAAAAACAACCCTAAATCCTGTGATAAGCATGATAAAATGTCATTAGACTGTACAGGGGCGTCCAGATGTTACACGCATTTACAGAGTACTGGTAGTAACCTGTGAGAAAAAGGGTTCGGTGTTTGACCACGACCAACTAATACCTATAATGCTATGTTAAACAGTTTCAGGCAAGAATAAAGGTTTGTTACATCTGAAACATAAAGGTTTGTTACACCTGAAACACACACACATACAGTAGGTCCACCATGCTTACCCAGTATGTGTTCATTCAGTAACCAATTTACACACTCATTTGTTAAACTAGGAGTACCATGCAAACCGGTCTTGTTTACGTAGAAATATATTTTTCGTTATAAAAGCTTACAGTGACAGACCTCAACATAATCTCTCTCTCTCTCTCTCTCTCTCCTTTCTCGTCTACCCCCGTTTCCTCTTTTCTCCATTCTTCTTTCTTTTCTTTCTTGTTTTCCAGTTGCATCTGGTGGTTATAAAAGAAGGCAGTAAAAAGAAAGAAAGTTAAATAAAAGGAGAGAAATACAACTTATATCCCCATAGCAGTGAGTAAACAATGTTTACATTAGCTGAGACAGTCAGTTTTGGCCTGTGTGCAGCTGACATAAGACATTAACACATTAAAACACACTCTCTCTCTCTCTCTCTCTCTCTCTCTCTCTCTCTCTCTCTCTCTCTCTCTCTGTCCTGCTGGAGGCACAAGTGGGATGAAATTTTTGTGTAAATGTGGGCCTGCAGAGGTTTTTCCCGAAAACTTAGTCGTTGTCATCATCGTCGTCATCGTCATCATCATCATCATCATCATCATCATCATCATGCGGACCTCCTTTCCCACCCTAGGGCAGGGTGAGGAGTAGCAACGTCCAGACAGCCCAAGTTTGCCCAGTCCAATGGGCCACATATCCATTCACTCATCATTCAAGCCCCCTGAATCCTGGCTGTATCTGATACCCTCAAAACATCCACCACATTCTGTAGCATCACATAAACGTATCGGCTATTGTCAGTCCAGACGCTGTCTTGTTAGATAGGGGTGCCAAATCCTTGATCATGCACTTCTCACAACAATCATCCAGCCAACCCAATCTCTATATATTAGTCTCTAGCCTCACCCACTTCCATACCTCTCTTCCTCACACACTCATCCCACCATATCCCTCCACCTTCTCTTTGGCCTACCTCACCTCTTCCTTCCTTCAGATTTGCTCAAATATACATTTTTCACCACTTGATTGTTATGCATTCTCCCCACATAACCATACCATCTCAGTACACTGTCTTTGATTCTGGTGTCCACAGACTTCCTCATTCCACATCTTTAATGAATCACATTACTTCGTGTCCTTTCCACTCTCTGTACTCCACATACATTCCTCAGCAATCCCATCTCCACTGCTTTCATCATCATCATCATCCAATCCTACGTTGCCCCATTAAGGGTGTAGGAGCCCGGGGCTAGGCAAGTTGGTCCTGACATTTAAGATAAGAGTGACCAGCCTCACTCATCCCTGAGTGGCATTACATGAGCTGTGACTCCAGCCACCCCTTGGATATAAATCCTCTACTGGCTCAATCCAATTGGAGTGCCACAATTACCCACTAAACCACCAGGTACCATAATTTGGTTATATGGTTACCACCCAGCTTAGTAAATGGTTTCCTGGTGTACGGAAGCCATTCGGCTTGTCACTCAGTGTAGAGTCACCCACAGGCAGAAGGAACGGGAAAGAATGAAGGAAAAACAGACAAAAGAGGGAGTGTAAAGTCACCAATAGGCAGAAGGACCAGGAAAGCATGGAGTAAGGAAAGACAGAAGAGGAAGGAAGGAAAGCAGGAAGGAGAGGAAAGGGCAGACACCTGAAAGCAGCACTACATCAAGTGAGTGGATGGTGAGCGTCCCCACCTACCACAGGCCACTGCTCTCACTCTTGACTTCTAATTTTCATGCCATACCATAGTGTCACATTCATAATGTTAAAGTTGCAGCTGCAATAGTCAAGCCTCTGTTTCTTATCAAGGCTTTCATAGCATGAGCCACTTTCCTTCTTTGTGTCTCTCTTCTTTCCACTTCTTTTGCTCATTTTCCTCTCTTTTCGATCACTACCCAGGTATTAGAACTCTCTCACCAATTCCAGTCTCCCTTCATTGACTGTAACATTACACTAGGAGTACTTTATTAAAATTCCTTTTGCAACCTTTGTTTTCTTCATGTATTTGTGGATTGTTGTTGTTATGCATTATTTTCTTAGTGTCTAGCATTATGTTGGATATTCCCATGTGTATTTTGATGTCTAAATAACTTAAATACTGAAGAACACTGCTGCAGTTAGGAGGCTGGTAGGATGTAGGTAGGTAGGTTATTGCTCCGTATCCGGATATCATCCGTATCCAGACAAACCGATGGCTGTACAGGTATTCCCCGGTTTAACGATGCAATTGGTTTGGTAAAAACCCATCTTTAAGCAGGGTATTCTATATTGGGGTAGTTCTAACATGTAAAGTAATGGGATGCATTTTTCAGCCTTGGATTTCCCCCCTAAACAAGTCCAAAACCTACCCAGATGAGCCCCAAAACAGTTTACAGCCAGTCTGAATGGTCTGACAGCTGTAAAAGAAGCTAACCTAAGCCTAAAACCTGTAAATAACTCACTAAAACCAACAAACAAAACCTGAATATCATCAAATGTATATCTGGAAAAAGCAAACTTAGTAAACTGTACTCCCAAATGACAATGTTCACCTCACCTGTGGCTAAAACACATTAATCTAAATCTGAAAACTATGTAAGTCTAAAATATCATCAAAATTGGTGGGAAAAAAAAAAAAAATCATTAAACCGGGGTTTGGCCATTGTTAGGCGGGGTATAGTGGTATTTCTGCCTCCATCGTTGAGCTGGGGTATTGCGTCTAGGGGTATCGTAAATCGGGTTATTACTGTATTACGTCGGATAATCGAGGGGTTACTGTGTCCGACCTTAGGTTCTAAAAAAGTAAATCGCTAACTTGTTGAGCTAGGACACTAATGCCCCTCAAAGTAGGCCCCTTCTGACATGGCACACATAGTCCAGCGTTCTTTTCACTGCCCGAAACATTTTTCAAAGCCAGCTTTCAGTATCTCATGCAGGTGCTTTGTTGCATTCGTCATGATCTCTTCTCTTAGATGAACGTCGCTCAAGACGTGTTGGAGTGTACAAATCATGATCCACATTTTCAGAAGACAGTATCACTGGAGATGAGACAGGTGTACGGGTACAACCCAGAAACCAAAGCACAGTTGTCCCAGTGGAAGCATGCAGAGTTGCCTCAGCCAAAACAACACTGACAGGTCTGCAGTATGGTGAAATGCACGTGCATATACACAGTTTTTTCGACTACCATGATGTTGTGCATTACGAATACGCACCAGAAGGTCAGACTGTCAACAAACATTACCACTTTGATGTTATCTTTCGTCTTCATGATGCAGTTCATCAGAGGAGACCAGACCTTTGAAAAGCGGCAAGATGGAAGCTGCACCATGACAGCACCCCTACCCATTCTTCTCAACTGATTCAGGAATTTTTGGCCAAGCACAACATCCTGGGACTGGGAGGCCCTCAGGCAGTACTTCTTTGATTTTCCCTGGAATGATTATTGCTTCCATGGCCGTGAGCCATCTGAGTGTGCCTTGCGCATTACGGAGGTTATTCTCTCGGGCATGGAAGCATACATTCTTTTCTCATATCCTTTGACTAACGCAAGAAAGCCTTGGTTTAATCACGCTTGTTCTAATGCTGTCCGCAACAAGGAGAAGGCCTACAAAAGGTACCAGAACCAAACCACCCTTGAATCACATTATCTTTACGTTTCTGCCCGGAATCGTGCTAAGTCTGTTCTTTGCTCTACTAAAAATAATTTCATCCATACTAAATGTTCTCAACTCTCCAACTCGAATTCTTCCCGCTCCTTCTGGCACCCTGCCAAAAATCTTTCTGACAACTTTACCTCGTCATCCTTCCCTCCTCTTTTCTACTCTGATGGTTCTGTAGCTATTTCTTCTACTGATAAAGCAGATCTCTTCGCACAGACTTTCTCCTCCAGTTCCACCTTAGACGATTCCGGTGCTGTTCCTCCATCACTTCCCCCCTCTGACTTCCTCATGGCTGACATTAAAATTTCTTCAGTTGATGTATTTTCTGCCATCACTGGCCTCAGTACTAACAAGGCATATGGGCCTGATGGGGTCCCTCCTGTTGTTCTCAAGAACTGTGCTTCTGTGCTTACACCCTGCCTAGGCAAACTCTTTCGCCTTTGTCTGTCAACTTGTACCTTTCCTTCTTGCTGGAAGTTTGCTCTCATTCAGCCAGTCCCAAAGAAGGGTGACCACTCCCAACCCTCCAATTATCGTCCAATTGCTTTAACGTCCTGTATTTCAAAAGTTTTCGAGTCAATTCTTAATAGAAAAATTTTAAGGCATTTTTCCTATCACAACCTTCTTTCCGATCGTCAGTATGGGTTCCATCAGGGACGCTTCACTGGCGATCTTCTCACCTACCTTTCAGACTCCTGGTCATCCTCCTTTCGGGACTTTGGTGAAAGCTTTGCCATTGCACTTGACATCTCAAAGGCTTTCGATCGAGTCTGGCATAGATTTTTAATTTCCAAACTGCCCTCCTACGGTTTCTTTCCTTCTATCTGTGCCTTCATCGCTAGCTTCCTTTCTGGTCGTTCTATAGCCGCTGTTGTAGACGGCCATCGTTCTTCTCCTAAATCTATCAACAGTGGTGTTCCTCAAGGCTCTGTCCTATCACCAACTCTCTTCCTTTTATTCATCAATGATGATCTAAGCTGTACATCTAACCCTATCCACTCATACGCTGATGACTCCACCCTTCACCTCTCCATTCGGTTCCCGCAACGCCCATCTCAGCAGTTACTTCAACTGGCAAGGGATGAGGCTATGGCACACCTAATGTCTGACTTGGCTCGTATCTCTGAGTGGGGTAAAAATAATATGGTTGTCTTTAATGCATCTAAGACTCAGTTCTTACACCTATGAACCCGACAAAATCTTCCACAGGTATACCCACTAATGTTTAATAATATTCAGCTTAATCCTGCATCATCCTTGAACATGCTTGGGGTTTCATTTACTCGGGACTTATCTTGGAAAGATCATATTACATCTCTTGTAAAATCTGCTTCCAAGAGATTGGGTGTGCTAAGCCGACTCCGCTCTTTCTTTACCCCTGCACAATTGTTGACTCTATACAGGGGTTTTATCCGCCCCTGTGTGGAGTAAAACTCTCGTGTGTGGGGAGGCCCCCCACTTACAGCTCTTCTCAATAGGGTGGAGTCAAAGGCTTTTCGTCTCATTAACTCTCCTCCTCTTACTGACTCCCTTCAACCTCTGTCTCTTCGCCGCACTGTTGCATCTTTATCTCTTTTCTGTCGCTACTTTAATGGTCACTGCTCCTCTGAACTGTCTGCTTGCATTCCTCCACCTCTACGACAGGCGCGTAGTACCCGTCTGGCAGCAAACTTTCATCCCTTTTCTGTCCAACTCTCTAATGCAAGAGTTAACCGTTACTCCCAGTCTTTCATTTATGCAACAGGTCAGCTCTGGAACTGTCTCCCTCTGTCTGTATTTCCTGCTGCCTATGATCTCCAGTCTTTCAAACGCAATGTGTCCAGGCATCTGAAAATGATCGGATCTTGAATTTGGCTCTCTATTGTATTTTGTTTTTCTCTTGGAGGGAACTGTTACTGCGGGCTCATGGCCTTTGGTTCCTTCTTCCTCGCATAAAAAAAAAAAAAAATCCTGCAGGTCTGGCAGGCTCCCTACTCACCAGATGTGGCTCTGTTAACTTTTGCTTATTCCCCAAGCTCAAAACTCCACTGAAGGGTTCCTTATTTAAGAGGTGAGAAGAGATCATAACAAATGTGATGAAGCACTTGCAGGAGATACTGGGAGCCTACTTTGAAAAATGTTTCAGGCAGTGGAAAGAATGCTGGGCTACAGGTGTCAAGTCAGAAGGCGGGGGTACATTGAAAGAGATTAGTGTCCTAGCTCAACAGGTTAGCTATTTAATTCTTTAGAGCCTAAGGTTGGATACTTTCTGAACAGACCTCATATTGGGGGAAGACAAGGAAAAGGAAGAGGAGTGCTTCAGTAAGTATTAAGGAGTATATAAGGATGAAGTAGCCTGGAGGCAATTCTCTAATGGCCATCCCATGTTGGAGGGCCCCCATAAGGGAGCAAGTATTGATGACGATGATGAAAATTTTCCAATACTTTCCCCATCAGGACTGCACAGAGCATGACCCACCGTGCCCAACAGTTTCTCTGGATCGGTTAATCTTTGAGATGAACAAGCGCTACTATGAGACACAGCTTCAGGTTGTGGTTTCGCCCCTCATCCTTACCACCACTGACCTTGCCCAGCACAGACCTCCGGCACACAACCACCTCCACACTGGATTCATGATGCTTTCGGGACTGCAGGTATTCCCAGTTCTTATGTCTCTGAATTTGAATACCTTTATACATTTTTGTATGGCCTGGTGCTGTAATTATGCCACACAATTTTATATATGCCTGTACATGAACTTGCTTATAAGCAGAACAACAAAATTCATTGGTATGCATTATAAAGAACAATACAGGATGGAAGGATAAAGGATTAATCTGTCTCATCTTCTTTTCTTCTTCTTTATCACTTATTATTTTCTAATGTCCTCCTCCTACTTTTCCTTCTGCTTTATCATCATCATCATCATTATTATTATTATTATTATTATTATTATTATTATTATTATTATTATTATTATTCCAGCAGAGTGGAAAAAAGGCTGTGATTGTACTCCCGTACAAAAATAAAGGCGGGCGAAGTGAGTGTGAAAATTATCATGGCATAAGTTTATTGAGTATTGTAGGGAAGGTACATGGAAGAATTATTATAGGGAAAGTAAGAGAGACATCAGAAATCTTAGTGAGTGATGAACAGGGTGGCTTTAGTAGTGGCAGAGGATGTATGGATCATATATTTACAGTGAGACAGATAGTGGAGAAGGACACCAGAATTGAAGAGAGAGTGCTGAGATGATGTGGTCATGTGAAGAGAATGGATAACAATGGAGTGGTGAAAAAAATATATATGAGTGAATTTGAAGGAGAGGGGAGGTGAGGTAGGCCAAGGAGAAGGTGGAGGGATATGGTGGATGAGTGTGTGAGGAAGAGAGGTATGAAAGTTGGCGAGGCTAGGGGACTGACAAGAGGTCGAGCTGGCTGAATGAATGTTGTGAGAAGAAATGCATGATCAGGGATTTGTCGCCCCTTTTTAATGTGACAGTGTTTGGATTGACTCGATAGGATTCATTCACTTGAAGCTACAGAATGTGATGAAAGTTTTTGACGTACCAGATAGCGCCAGGATTCCGAGTGCTTGAATGATGAGCTAATGGAAGTATGGCCCATTTGACCGGGCAGACTTGGGCTTTCTGGACGTTGCTATTCCTCACCCTGCCCCCAGGTGGGAAAGGAGGCCTGGATGGTGATGATGATGATGATGTGGGACTATGGTGTGGCATGAAAATGAAAAGTGAGATCAGTGGAGACGGGACTGCTGAGGAATGTATGTGGAGTACAAAGAGTGGATAGGATACGAAATTATGTGATTCGTGAAGGATGTGGAGTGAGGAAGTCTGTGGACACCAGAATTGAAGAGAGTATACTGAGATGGTATGGTCATGTGGAGAGAGTGGATAACAATTCAGTGGTGAAAAAGGTATATCTGAGCAAATATGAAGGAGAGAGGAGACAGGGTGGGTAGGCCAAGTAGAAGGTGGCGGGATATTGTGAATGAGTGTGTGAGGAAGATAGGTTTAGAAGTCGGTGAAGCTAGGATTACTGACAAGAGATCGAGCTGGCTGGATGAATGTTGTGAGATGAAGTGCAAGATCAGGGATTTGTCACCCCTTTTTAATGTGACAGTGTTCAGATTGACTGTCAAATAGGTTTATGTGAAGCTACGGAATGTGATGAAAGTTTTTGGGATATCAGGTAGAGCCAGGATTCTGGGGGCTTGAATGATGAGTGAATAGACTTGTGGCCCATTGGACTGGGCAGACTTGGGCCGTCTGGACGTTGCTACTCTTTACCCTGCCCTAGGGTGGGAAAGGAGGCCTAGATGAAAATAATAATAATAATAATAATAATAATCATAATCAGTGGTTTGGCACGTGGTTTAGCTTCCAGTCCATCAAAAGCAAAGCTGTACTGTGGCCATCCTCAGCATGGACATTGCGCCAAAGAAAGCTTGGCCTCATTTGGAGTGTTGATTGACTTGATTTGGTTTTGTGTTTTTCTTTGTGTTTCTTTATATTCTTATCATCACGCAGATGCGCGGTGATGCCATGTTCAGTGCAAAGGAGCGGTCACTGGATGAGGAGACACTGGAGTACGCTTGGTTAGTGGAGCTGACCATCAGTACACTCAGTGGCAAGCTTACCTCACCGCAGGTATCTACAACATCTTGTTTTTTGCATCCACAGGCAATCCTTGTTATAATCCAGAGATGTTTTCCAAAATATTGCCACACTCTGCCCACAACTGATACTGTAAATTGGAAGAAGGTCAGCGTTAAAGGTATCAGTGGAAGTTCCATCCATAAACCGCAGCTTACGGAAAATCTTATGTACCCAGTGAATGAGAAAACATAAATTTTTAAAGTTTCCCCAAGTGATTTTTTTTTATCATAATGTTTTATAAGAGAATATGATAAAGTATATGTGCACAAAATCATAGATTGATATATTCTGTAGGTTGCTGGTACAGTTTCCTGAAATTACCATGAGTATTTTTCGGCCCCTGGCGTTAGGGGGGTTTCAAGAATACTCCCCCAGTATCCCTGCTTGTCGTACGAGGCGACTAAAAGGGTTGGTGGTGGGTTAGTGCCCCACCCCGTAAAAAGAACTAACTAAAAAAGCAAATAAAGCGCCTCGGACCCGGACGGACCATACGTTGACGACTAAGGAACGGACAAAGGACATTCTGAGGGTAGCAACGTGGAATGTGAGAGGAGAGAATGATGAAGTGAAAGAGAGAGAGATTGTCCAGGTGCTTGAGGATGCAAAAGTGGATATATGTGGATTGACTGAAACTAAATGGGAAGGTGAAAGGATGAGAGAATGGGAATACGGTGTAGGTATATGTGCGGGAGTCAGTGAGAATGAGAGGGCAAGAGGGGGAGTATGTCTGATGATAAGCAAGAAGTGGAAGGAGAATATAAGAGAGTATGGAACAGTGGGTGCAAGGATTGTATGGGTGAGGTATGAAGTAGGTATACAAGCATGGGCGATTGTATGTGTGTATGCTCCAACAGAGGATCGAGTGGCAAGAGTGAAAGATGAGTTTTGGGCGAGAGTAGAAGCATGTATGGACAAGTTTGAGAGGAGCGAGAGAGTGCTGTTGATTGGAGACATGAATGGCAAAGTTGGGAATGTACGAGTGGATGGAGTGGTTGGTCAGTGGGGTGTGCCAGCTGAAGTAGATGGGAATGGTAGTGCTTTGGTGGACATCTGTGCTGGTAAGGGGTTGGCAATAGCTAACACCTACTTTCGTCATAAGATGATCCACCGGTATACATGGAGAGTAATGAGGAGGATGGATGGTGAACTTGTTGAACGAAAGGCAATGATAGACTACGTGTGTGTGGATGAGCGAATGAGAAGACAAGTGTTGGATGCAAGGGTGTGGAGAGGGTGGGGGAATGGAGTCTCGGACCATCACTTAGTGATGGCCAAGGTAGAGCTGCAAAGAAAGTGGTTGAGGAGGCGAAGGGGAAGACAGGAGGAAGCAGCTCCTGTGAGAAGAGTGGAGAAATTGCAAGATAGTGAGAAGAGGACAGAGTATAAGAGCATAGTGGAAGAAAGATTGGGAAGGTATGAGCTAGAGCAGATGGAAGGGGTGGAAGACTTATGTAAGATATTCACGGAAGAGATAAGCGCAGCGTGTGAGGTGGTTTGTGGAGTGAGGAGGAGATGCAAGGGTGTGCAAGGGACAGCATGGTGGAATGATGAGGTGAAACGAGCTGTGGAACAAAAGAAGAAGGCATATGGTGAATGGTTGGCGAGTAGAGGTAGGGGAGAAGATGAGAGAGAGAAGAGAGAGGTATATGTGAGCAGGAGAAGGGAGGTTAAGAGACTGGTGAAGGAGAGTAAGAAGAAAGTGGATGAAGAGTTTGGGAGGAATCTGAGTGTGAAATGGAGGGAGAGTAAGAAATTGTTTTGGAAGGAGGTAAAGAAAGTAAGGCAGTGTGAAAGGGGAAATAGTAGGGAGTGAAAGATAGGAATAATAGATTGTTGGTGGAGAAGAGAGAGAAATTGAGGAGATGGAAGGAGCACTTTAAGGATTTGTTGAATGTAGAGAGTGAGAGCAGTGTGAGTATAAGTGGTTGGGGAATGGCTGGGAGAAGAAGAGATGAGAGGAGGGAGGAAGAGATCAGTAGGTCGGAAGTAGTGGAAGCGATGAAGAAGATTAAGCTGGGAAAGGCCCCAGGAATTGATGGAGTGTGTGGTGAAATGCTTAGGTATGGGGGTGAGATTGTTGTGGAGTGGATATGGAAGTTGTGTAGATTGGCTTGAGAAGAAGGAAGGGTTCCAGAGGACTGGAAATCAGGTATAATTGTTCCTCTGTACAAAGGAAAAGGGGAGAGAGAAGTATGTGGTAACCATAGGGGTATTTGCCTTCTTAGTGTGACTGGTAAAATATATGGTAGAATACTCATTGATAGGGTTAGGCATATGACAGAGGAGCTAGTTGGAGAAGAACAAGGGGGATTTAGGAAGGGAAAAGGGTGTGTAGATCAGATATTTGTTCTAAGATGTTTAGTGGAGAAGTATCTAGAGAAGGGAAGGAAAGTGTACGCTGCCTTCATGGACTTGGAGAAAGCTTATGACAGAATAGATAGGAAAGGTATGTGGAAGGTATTATGAATATATGGAGTGGAGGGGAAATTGTTGAGTGCTGTGAAGAGTATGTACGAGGGAGCTAGGGCTACGGTGCGAGTGGATGGTGAGCTGAGTGAGTTCTTTGATCTCAATGTGGGACTGAAACAGGGGTGTGTAATGTCTCCATGGCTGTTTAATATATATATGGATGGGGTTGTAAAGGAGGTACAAGGTAGGGCAGTGGATGTGGGGGTGGCCCTAATGAATGAGGGTGAGATTTGGAAGCTTCTGGTGTTGCTGTTTGCTGATGATACAGTATTGTTGAGTGAAGATGAATGGGAGTTGCAAGGTTTGGTGAATGAATTTGGGACAGTGTGTAGGAGGAGGAAGCTGAAAGTTAATGTAAACAAAAGTAAAGTTATGGTGTTTGAGAGGAATGAAGTCACAGAGTGTGCAGTGAGGTTGGATGGTGAGGATATGGAGAATGTGAGTGCATTCAAGTACTTGGGTAGTGTGATGAGTAAGGATGGAACTTTGGGGGATGAAGTACGTGAAAGGGTACAGCAGGGAAGGAAGGTTGTTGGCACACTGGAAGCAGTAATGAGAAATAGGGAGGTGAGTATGGAAGTTAAGAAGTCACTGCATGATGGTATTGTGATCCCTACCCTGACGTATGGAAGCGAGGCGTGGGCCTTGCAAGAGGGGAACAAGTCAAGAGTGAGAGCAGTGGAAATGAGTTACTTGAGAGGAGCACGTGGAGTGACGTGGAGGGACAGGTTGACGAATGAAGAAGTGAAGGAACGTTGTGGGGTAGATGTGGATGTGGTTGAAAAGATTAGGAGAAATACACTGAGGTGGTTTGGACATGTGGAGAGGATGGAGAATGAAAGACTGACTAAGAGGGTGTATGTAGGTGAGGTGGAGGGAGGGAGAGGGAGGGGTAGACCGAGGATGAGGTGGAGGGATGGAGTTGAGAGGTATATGAGGGAGGGGGGGGTGAGTTGGGGGGAGGGGAGTCAAATGGTGGGTGACAGAGTGACTTGGAGGCGTTTTGTCTGCGGCCACCCTTTGCGGGATTAGGGCGTCGGGCTATAGATAGATAGATAGATAGGTTTTTCAGCAGGCAAAAAGATAACTAAGTTAAAAAAAAAGAAGTTTTATGAGTGTGAGATGGAAGAGGGCATGCAAAAAAAAGAGATATGCAAGTTTCCAAGTCATTATCTACTTTACAGTTTAGCTCAAACAAGTACCAAGAAAACAAATACAGTAATTGAAAATTCATTTTTTTTTTGGTCTCCTCTGAGGTAAGTCACAGTTAGAGCCAAGTCCTGTATGAAGGTGCTTTGCATTTTATGGGGTAATAAACATTTTTTCCATAATTTATTGTAAATGTATAGTCTACCCTTGCTATTCACGGGTTCACATATTTGCAAATTTGGGGGGGAAATTATTTTAAAAATTCACAGGAACTTATTTCTTGCTCTTCCCACAGCATCAGCTGTTCCTAGTAGTTTCATAAGTAATTTTTTTTTGTTTTTCATGAGAAATACTGTTCTGTACAGTTAAACTCTGCAGTTACCCTGTGTAGGTATGTGCTGTTCAGCACAGGGCATGAGCACTCTACAGCACTTGGTGCATAGTATATTTCACAACACAAATCTCCCGTTCTTTTCTCGCAGTGAGAGCTTGCTTGTGATTGGCTGCTAGGGTAGCAGTCCTTATTGTCTGCCTATGTGTTTTCTTTCTCCCTATCCTATTGGCTGTTCAAAGAGGGGACCTAGTCATATGCCACCACACTCATTCTCTCTCATGCTATCTCATGGGTTGTACATCCACTTTTCTGCATGTTATTACAGCATCATTAATCAACTCCATTCTTTATCCCTGTGAAAAATGGGTCCTAAGCATGCTGCTCAGGGTGCGTCTACTGCTAGGGAGCCTAAGCTGCAGAAGAAAGTGATGTTACTGGAAGATAAAGTGAAATTGCTGAACATGGTGTGGGAGGTGCAGTTGTTCATGGCTGTTGGCAGACATTTTGGTGTGAACGAGAGCATCATGCATTATATCAAGAAAAATGAGAAGGCCATTAGTGATTTATGATATAGGGCATTTACTAGTCTCACAGTGGGTCTGTAGATATGGGAATAGTTAAAACGGTGAAACCAGTGATTTTTGTGGAAGGTACAGATTATTCACGGATTTCACCCATTCGCAGGTGGGTCTGGTACATAATTCCCATGAATAGCAGGGGTTGATGTATTAGCTGAATGGCACACACAGAAAGTTCCTTTTAACGGGGACTTCCATCCATGTTCATTGCAATATTGCCTCACCAGGAGCATAGGGGCCTGGGGCCAAGCTCCTTAGTCCACACATTTAAGGTGATACAGTATTACAGCTTACCTTACACAGGTTTCAGGTCACCACACCTATCTCTTGTGCTCTTTCTCACTATTATCCAGTTCTTCATCCAACACTACACTTCACAAACACTGTAGTATGTACCCAGTTCACTGGCTGTCTTATTCCCTTAACCACAGTGACACAGACCAAAGCACAAACACACTCAGAGATGGGAGAAAGGAAACTTATTGGACCTAACTGCAGTTTATTGAGTTTATTATAAGATTACAGCAGGTAATGTGTATTGGGGGTTGTCAGCTGCTGTAGTGATGACAGCTCCTGTTGGTGCTGGTGAGATATTGCTGGAAAAGCTGGTGCTGGTGCTGCTGGTGAGGTAGCTGGACCTAGTACTGCTGGTAAGCTAGCTGGACCTGGTGGTGCTGGTGAGCTAGCTGGACCTGGTTCTGCTGGTGAGCCAGCTGGACCTGGTGCTGCTGGTGAGCCAGCTGGACCTGGTGCTGCTGGTGAGCCAGCTGGACCTGGTGCTGCTGGTGAGCCAGCTGGACCTGGTGCTGCTGGTGAGCCAGCTGGACCTGGTGCTGCTGGTGAGCTAGCTGGACCTGGTACTACTGGTGAACTACTGTAGCTGGATCAGGTGCTGGTGAACTAATGTTGACATACACCCTGGTTTGTCTCGGTATGACTGCAGCATTGCCCGCTCTGCTTCTGACGGCAAGAAGGCACACCAGCCAGGGGTCCCCTGTGCTGTTGTTGCCCAGAGCTCATGTGTGTTGTCTCCAGGACCGCCAAGGGAAGTGGTAGTAGTGGATGCAGGTGGTGGTCACTACAATACCCCCCTTCCTCCCTGGGCGCTGTGGGAAGATGGCTCATCCCGATGTAGGAGACATGGCTCTCTAGGATGCATACGGTGCGGCCACTACGGGTTGTGTATCCGCTGGTAGAATCCAAGGCAGGATCGGGAGAAGAAACCTGTGGAGGAAGAACAGATGTGAGTGTCACTATGGGTATCATTATCTGGTAAGTTTGACAATGGAACCCATGTCATGTGTGCGTGATGGTGGTGGTGGTGGTGGTGGTGGTGGTGATGGTGGTGTGCTGGATGTTGATGGCTCCTGTTGGGGTGGTGGTGCGGTATCTCGTGATTCATCCGGAGGCATGGTTGCTGGCTTCAGGCAGACGATGCTCATGGTGCCCTGTTTTCCCTTGCAATTGATTGTTATGAACTTTGCTGAAAGGGAGATGACTTGGAATGGGCCATCATAGGGGTGCTGGAGAGGGTTATGATGGGTGTTCTGTCGTCAGAACTTCTGAGACAAGCTCTGTCGGAAGAACACAGAGCAGTGCCTCGTACTTTTGTGAGTCAGTGGCCGTGCTGCCAGTGAGAGCAGCTTCGACTTGCTCCAGCCAGTCCTCTGCATTGTGACATTGTGAAAGGGTTATCCATTGCCCAGGACATTGTCTGAGGTGTCATTCGAGGGGTTACCATTTGTAGTAGCCTATTCACTGGTTTTCTTATTCCATTTACCACAAGTATACATAAACACTTAGCCACCACAGCCATCCAAAACATCAAGATAAACAGCATCCTTCATGAACCACCACAAGACACCCTGTAACAGGAGTGCAATGATGGAGCAGGTGCAGGTGTTGGAACAAACTCAGTAGGCTGTGATTTCTTGATTTACTGAGTTGAATGATATAGTTGTGTGTGCATCATACCAGGTTCTGTATGTTTCTGCTGGAGAGAGGGGCAGCAACCTAGAGATGGTCAGATTTGCTGACCTTGCAGATACTCTGATCTAGCCACAACAGAATTCCTGACAGCTACACTGTGCATTCCTACAACTACATCGTACAGCTAGCTATATATGAAGGGATGTACATTACAACCCACCCTACTTAGGCTACTCTACCCAGAGAGACACAAATGCACTCAGCCAGATTATTACTGGACCATCAGCCTTCCTCGCCTCAGTACCAGCACAAAATACAGCTCACAAATAATCCACTATGCCCTCATTGTAATGCTGCCACCCACATCAGAGCCCACTTACTCACCTCATGCACCTTACCCTCACAACACAGACAATCCTTCGATATGACCTCAATAAAACATCTCTGGGAGCAATCTGTTGAAGGGCCAGTTAACTGCAGTCTGCTGGATTTATGCCAGGATAAGCCTGGGGTTACAGCTACAGTACTCCTACTGTTGCTATCCATCATCCAGTTTTTTTTTTTTTACCAGTACTGCATCAGGTGCATAGTGGCCTGCCCTAGGTCACTTAGTCCACATCATCCAGTCCTTTTTTGACCAGCACTGCATCAGGATCATAGTGGTCTGCCCTAGGCAACTTAGTCCACAGATTTAAGACATTGGGTGACCAGTTTCTTATCCCTGAGTGGCAAGGGGTAGGTGATGGTCGGATGATGAGAGAAGTTGGCTACTATCTGAAAATATGTAAATTCAGTCCCAGATTGAGTTAGGTAACAGTTTGATTTTGATTATTTGATTTTTTGTTAAAGGTGGCTTAACTGATGTACATGGCACACTAACATGTCATAAGACACTCTCACTGTGGTGGATTCCAAAACCTGCCTGTACCACCTCTTCCTCTTAACCTATGGCCGCCAGCATATATTTCTGCTGACCCTTCTCCAAGCTGGGCATTTCAGAGAAAATCACCTTTTTTTAAACCTTAATATCTCAGCTAATACTTGACCAAAAATAAAAAACAGTGTCATAATACTCACCAATCCTTTGACTTCAAGCTGATGGCCCCAGATTGTCCGTGAAGTGAGTGTAGTCATTTTTTTTTTTTTTTCCCCTCCCCCCGACTCTGGGCGTAGGCTTCACAGCCTGCTCTCAAGGCCCAGTAGCCCTCTTACATGCCATACATGTCACCACTTTGGCGCTAACACCCACTGTCCATATTGAATACATGCTAGGGCTGTCTCATACAGGACTGGTGTATTGGTTTTAATGGGGGTATTTTTACAATGTCAGCGAGTCTTCTGGTAGATCAGTAAAGTCTGATTTTAAGAAATTAAAATCCTTAAATTGTTCCCTGCCCCAGCTGGGATTTGAATCTGGGTGCAGTTGGACTGCAGGCCACCTCTCTACCAATTGAATTAGGACTACTTTTGGTGTTTCTTGTGTGTCTGTTTTTTTGCCTGTGTCCATATGCGTGGCTGAGGTGTTGTGGCACAACTAAGGCTTATACTAGTCCTCCACAATAATAACACTTTTAGAAGACTGCAGCCAACCACAAACACCATTTCCGTGCAGGTTTTTCAGAAATGTGGCATGAGTGTGTTGTGAGTGCTGTTATAAGCATTGACCTTGAGGCAGGCTGGCTCAGGTCACCATCAGCTCACCACCATGCCACCAGCAGTGCCTTACACCACACACACACACACACACACACACACACACACACACACACACACACACACACACACACACACACACACACACACACACACAAATGTATGTTTGGCTTCCATTGTTGCTCGATTCTTCTTTTTTTTTTTTTATGCTAGGAAAAAGGAACCAAAGGTCACGATCCCACAAACTGTTCCTTCCACGAGAAAAACAAAATACAAGAGAGCACCGATGTGCTGCTAGAAGTCTGGGTATTACTACAACTATGACAAATACTACTACTGTTACTACTACTACTACCCTACCCTGCCTCTACTGCCCTACCATTACTACTACTGCTACCCTACCCTACCACTACTGCCTTACCACTGCTACTACTACTGCTACTACTACTACTACCACTACTACCACCCGACCCCATCACTACTACTACTGCTACCCTACCCTACCACTACTGCCTTACCACTGCTACTACTACTACTACTACTACTATTACTACTACTACTATTACTACTACTACTACCACTATGACTACTACTACTTCTACTACCACCACTACTACTACTGTTACTAGCACTACTACTATTACTACATAAAACCTGAATGCATTAGTAATATTGTGAACAAAATAGTTATCCACATATCATCCGTAATCCACTATATATTCCACCACGACAGAATTTTTTTCCTGTGGCTTGTATATACTTTTTCATCATGACAAATATGTACACAAACAAAAAGTCAGTAAAAAAATAAGGCACTGATTTCATCATGAAACAAACTTTCTGCTTCTATTATTCACATAAATATACATGGAACGCTGGTGCGAGGCTTGCCCTACTGCGCTCTCTCCTCCGTCCCTCCTCCACCTCCTCCCTTTCTCCACTCCCTGTCTCCTCTTCCATCCTCTCATCCGTGCCACTATCCCTCTCCAGGATCATCAGTATCCTCTTAACCATTCCCATCATCGGATATAGCAGTTGAACGTATACGGGGAAATGATGGATGCACAGTGGAGGACTCACGTGATCTACCCTCCTCATCCGACTCATAAATATCAACACTTATCGTGGCAGTCTCTATCCTCAGAGAAAGTCACTTTCTCCACTCACAATTGGTGATAATGTCACCTTGAGTTACCTCCCTATCGCACTATCACTAAGGCCTCTTCCTTTCTGGTCTCTGGACTTCATTGGTGTTGAAGTCAGCTGCTGCGGGCACTCAGCTGATGATCCGGACACAGGGAAAACTTTGCATGGGTCTATCCGTTACGGAGGTATGCAGGTAACTGGAGCGTGACTCGGATGTATGCAGGAGGGTTGCCAGTGTTTGCGTGTGGTGGAAACAACCTGCGGAATATTCAAACATTGCCATGAAACACTGGATCATGTACACGTGCCACTTGGACGTCCATGGGCTGTCATGTATACATGACACACCATGGGTTAATAGTGATGATAATGATGGGCTAGGATGATGTTAATGATGATTTTTTTTCCCCAGTTATTCCCCACCTGTCTCCCTCCCCCACAGCCTCCAAACATAGCCACAGCACTAGAAGTGTTCTTTTTCACTTTTATTAATGTCTGCCATTACTTGTGCTCTGGGGAGGAACTCTTTCCTATGGTAGCACTGACATAACCAGGTAGTTCTGCTGCATGGATGTATGGACATCCCCTGGCACTCTTCCTTCCCCTTATTATCCCCTGAAAGAACATTGGACTGTAGGAGATGGTGGTCTCCAACTTTCAGTCTAATGGGTTCCCATTCAAGAAGAGCCAGGGGCCATGGCAACAGTAACAATTACAACGTGGTGGGTTTAGGAAGATGATAATTATGACTTTTCCTTAAATTATTCTCTCGTATCTCCCGCCCTCCCACAGCTTCAGAACGTAGCCCCAGCACAAGAAACATTCATTTTCACCCTTGAGGATGCTGAGAATTGTCTGTCTTTGCCTACTGTTATAGTGACGGTGATGATGATGATGATGATGGGGAGTTAGGATAATGCTAAATATGACATACCTCAACTTATTCATATGTATCTCCCTCCTCAGCTTCAGAACATAGCTGCAGCACTGGAAGCATTCATTTTCACCGTTGAGGATGCTGAAAACTGCCTGCGCCACCCTCGTCCCTACCTCCACTGCTACCATGGCCTGCCACAGCCTCAGTGCTCTCACACCACTGCCGACCACTTCTGTCCCACCACTGACACCATCAAGTACAAGATGGTGCGTGCCTCCATTGATGGCTTGGAGCTGAGCTTAGTGGAGAGTGGCACCATATTGTCTCTTCAGGTCAGTTAGGCGTGGTATAATTCTTTTACCATAACTTGGCCCAGATTTATTTCCTTCCATTGCTTATTTCATAAAGCTCAGTGACAGGAAATGGCAGTGCTACATTACAGTGCTGCATCCTTTTCATAGGACCTCTGTGTGACTAGCAATGTATTTTAATGTTAGTCTATTGTTATACCTCAGCACTGAAGATGGGACATGGCAATTTTAGACAAGTGAAAGCAAAAAAAGTATGATAAGCAGTTATATATCACTTATATTTACAATAAAAATGTCCTTCACTGAGTGATATACCAGTAAATGTTATTTCAGTATATTGCTGCCCATTTTTTATGCCGTCTTTCTGCCAACAATGCCCCCCCCCCCTCTTTTTTTTTTTTAATGGTGTCTTGGAGAGGCAAAGTCTGTATATTGTCTACACCCAGAAATGACTGACACCTTAACCCCTACACATCGGCATTTTTTAAGCGGCTACCCTCTCTATGGCAGTTTTTTCCCAAAATAGCCTTATTTCAAACCTGCGTATCTGGGAAAGTATAGCAGTTAGGGAAACAAATTAAAGACCATATTACTCAGTAACTCATCTTCTTGCGAATGAAAGGATCCACAGGTTTGCAGGTGCTTGAGTCGATGAATAAGGACGTGAAGATGACGACTAACCTTTGGCACTCGAAGCAGGATGTCTTCGTGTGTGTGCATGCGGCCCCGACTTTAGCTTCACTTTCAACATGATAATTTCTCCAGTACTAGATAAACTAAGTACTTTGGTATGCAAGGCACACCCAATGGCACTATCACTGAGCCCTTTCGTAGTATCCATGGAAAGAGGCTTGTCAGGGGTGGATGAGGCAAGGGTTCAGCGTGAGGGGAGAATGGAATCAGGCAAGAAGTCTCAGAAAACATCGTTCAGCATCTGGCTAAGTCACAGAGAAGACTGAGGTACACTTGCATGAGGTGGCGAGTGTCTTTCCCTACCATTTGGTGATGAGCTCAAGTGGCAGCCACTTCAAACTGTGGCGCAAAAAAAACTGCGGTTCCTGCTGACACCCAGTGGCTTCTATCCACCAATTTTGCGTCAGTCCTGACCAACACCCGGTGGGTAGGGGTTAACAAGAAACAGTACATACATACATACATACATCTAATCCTGTGTTGCCCTACGAGCATAGGAGCTCGGGGCTACAAGATGGTCGTGACATTTAAGATGAAAGTGACAAGCCTCACTTATCCGTGAGTGGCATTACGTGAGCAATAAATCCCAATCACTCCTTGGGTATAAACCGACACAGGCTCAATCAGGTTGGAACACCTTAATTACCCACTAAACCACCAGGTGCCATAGTTTGGTTATATGGTTACAGCCCAGTGTAGTAAATGGTTTCCTGGTGTACAAGAAACCATTTGGCCCATCACTCAGTGTAGAGTCACCTGTAGACAAAAGGAAGAGGAGAGAAAGAATGGAAAGAAGGACATAAGAGGAAGGAAGAAAAGAAGGAAAGACGAGAGGAAAGGGCAGCCACCCGAGAGTAGCACTACATCAAGTGAATGGATGGTGAACGCCCCCATAAACCCTCGATATACCGAATGCTCCTTTAACGAATTTTGGTTTTAACGACCACCTTTAGCTGGCTGAAAGTTATATTCATT
Source organism: Coenobita brevimanus (assembly GCF_032717465.1). Lineage (NCBI taxonomy): Eukaryota > Metazoa > Arthropoda > Malacostraca > Decapoda > Coenobitidae > Coenobita > Coenobita brevimanus. The sequence goes on along the minus strand of NC_137051.1, from coordinate 34,854,706 downwards.
TAAAGAATTTTGTTCGGTGTAAGAATGGAAGCACGGGAAACACCTACCAATGTGGCATCCCTACACGCATGCACATGCGCACACACACACACACACACACACACACACACACACACACACAAGAATACGTACAAAAGAAGAAAGGAATTTTGAAAAAGGTATAATAGACAAATGCAAGGATGAACCCAAACTGTTTTATAGATTTGTTAATGGCAAACTGAAACAAAAGGAAGGAATCACCAAATTGAAAGTAAAAGGAGAGGTCTATAAAGATGCAGCAATGCAAGCTGAAATAATGAACAAATGTTTCTAATCGGTTTTCACTAATGAAAAAGAGTTTGTGGAAGGGGAGGGAGTGACTAGAAATGTACCGGTGATAAAAGATATAAAACTGGAGGTACAGGAAGTGTAGAAATTACTGGAAACTCAAGATGTAAGGAAAGCCCCAGGACCTGATGGAATTTCTAATTGGGTACTGAAGGAATGCAGAGAACAACTGGCGGATAAAATTCACAGTTTAATCGTGTGTTCTCTGGAAGAGGGGAAAGTGCCACAAGAATGAAAGAGGGCAAATGTGGTACCAATCTATAAGGGAGGAAACAGGGAAGAACCCCTGAATTATAGACCAGTGTCTTTAACCAACATGGTCGCAAAATTGTGCGAGAGAATCCTGAAAGACAGATGGATAAAATATCTAGAAGAGATGAATATTTTGGCTGAATGTCAGTTTGGATTCAGAAGTGGAAGGTCATGTGTTTCTAACTTGAGCTTTTACTCAAGAGCGATTGACGTGGTACAGGAGAGAGATGGTTGGGTGGATTGTGTGTACTTAGACTTAGAGAAGGCTTTTGACAAGGTACCTCATAAGAGACTAATGTGGAAACTAGAATATATAGGAGGACTGAAGGGGAAACTTCTGGAATGGATGAGAGACTTTTTGAGAGACAGACAAATGAGGACAGTAATAAAGGATAGGATGTTTGGATGGAGGGAAGTAACAAGTGGAGTCCCTCAAGGCTCGGTGTTGGCGCCAGTAATGTTCCTGATTTACGTAAATGATATGGTAGATGGAGTGAACAGTTATGCAAGTCTGTTTGCTGATGATGTAAAGATCTTGAGGAAGGTAGAGGTTGAGGAGGATTGTAAAATGCTGCAGGAGGATCTCGACAGGATACATGATTGGAGCCGGACGTGGGAAATGAAATTTAATGTAAAGAAATGTAAAATATTGGAAATGGGTAAAAGTACCAGGAGGCCATCACTGAATTATTTGTTGGGTAATGAATTAATCACAAAAATGAGAGAAGAGAAAGTTTTGGGAGTGCTGGTCCAAGATAGTTTGTCACCAGAAAAGCACATTAACAAGATAGTTGGAGAGACTTAAAAACTCTTTAACTAACATAAGAGTAGCATTTCGTTATATGGATGAGATGATGAAAAAATTGATAGTGGCCATGATCCGCCCCAGGTTAGAATATGCAGCAGTAGTGTGGTCCCCACACAAAAAGAAAGATATAAACAAGACTGAGAGAATACAAAGAACAGCAGCCAAGATGGTCCCCAGTCTGGCAGACCTGTCATACAGAGAGAGGCTGGAAAAGATGGATTTGCCTTCTTTAGAGGAAAGGAGAAAGAGGGGAGACATGATTGCAGTGTTCAGGATCATGGTGGGAGTAGATAAAATTGACAAAGAAGATCTGTTTGTATGGGATAAAAGGGCAACAAGAGGACACAGAATGAAATTGAAAAAGTCAAGCTGCTTGAAGGATATCAAGAAATATAGGTTTCCTTACAAAAGTATAGACTTATGGAATAGCCTGGACAAAGAAATCGTCCAGTCTAAAAACTTAAACGAGTTTAAAGCTAAATTTGACTTACTGAGAAACAGCGACGGAAACCCACGAGCATAGCACATTCCATGTATATCACAATTAGGTATATTAGGTAATACATAAATATTTGGAATGACTTAGATGAAGAGGTGGTGCATGAGAAAAACATTCTTGTGTGTAAAGGTAGACTTGATAAATGTGGATTTGGAGACAAGACAACATGAACATTCCTCAATTCCTGTATACTACAAATAGGTAAATACACACACACACACACACACACACACGAACAGCCGGAGAGAGAGGACGTCCCAGGCATCGCTCCTAACCTTGAGTAGTTTCAGGAATTTTGTCTGTCCTGTCTCCTAGGGTCTTTCTTTAAATTTAATAATGAAAGTTGGTAGACTACCAAAAATGTAAAGATTTGTTGGCAATAGTATACATGAATGTTTGTGGCTTATTTGGTAACAGCTGTTTAGGTACTTTACCGGTACGTTAAACATGGCCGAAAATGTAAACAATGAGGGAATGGAATTTCAAGGATTTGATGCTAATACTAATGTCATGGACCTGGTGAAAACATTAATTATGAGGATTAGTGAACTCGAAAAAAAAGTAGAGAATCTAGTGATAAAGGATGTGTCAGGAGATACGGAAACCACCATACAGAGTCTAATCCAGTCCAACGAAACAGCCAATGAAGAGATTAAGAATTTGAAGAGGGAAAATGTTGAACTGAGGAGGAAACTTGAAGAGAGTACTAATAAAACGGAGAAGGTGAGTAATGTATTAGAAGAACACAAGGCAAAGTGGGCACACGTAGAAGAAGAACAGAAAGAAGTGGTCAGCTTAAGAGAGATCATCCAGGAAGAAAGGGAAATGAACAAGAAAGAAATGGAAGAAAATGTTGTGAAAATACTGAAGAAAAAAGAGAAAATAGTGAGAGAAACTGTAGAAAGGAACAGATGTGTGGTAGTATTTGGAAACAGGGAAGAGGAAGAAAAGGTTAGGTTCGCAAGACTCGAGAGAGACACGAACATGGTGAGAGGAATATTAGGCAAGATTGACCCCGAAGGAGACAAGTGGGTAAAAGAAATTGAGGAAGTAAGGAGGATAGGGCCTTATAAGAAAGGGGAAACAAGACCAATGAGAGTCAAGTTTACATCAGAAAGTGTAATAAATGGGATACTTAAAGTGACCTGGAAATTAAGCAAAGAGGCGGGGATGGAAAATATTATAATAAGAAAAGATCTGAATGAAGAAGAAAGAGAAGTTTTAAAATCATTAAAGGAAGAAGTAAAGGAAAAAAATGATAAGAGGACAGAGGAAGAACGTAATACTTTTTTTGGAGAGTATTGGATATGAAAGTAAGGAAATGGTATTTAAGGAAATAGAAGTGAAGGAAACTAGGGGGGATGGTTGTGAAAGATCAGAAGTTGAGGAAGTGGTACGGACAGAGAGTAGGAGAGAAGAGGGTATTAATAATGTCAAAAATAATTTGAAGGTGATATATACTAAAGTTGATGGTTTCATATCGACAAGGATCGAAATTAATGATTTCTTGAGAGAACATGAACCTGATGTCATGTGCTTTGTAGAGACCAAATTAAGAGAAGATATTGATGTTCATTTGGGAGATGGTAAATACAAACTGTGGAGAAAAGACAGAAAAGAAAAAAAGGGAGGAGGAGTGATGATAGCAGTGAAGAAAAACATAAATGTAGATACTGTGGAAATGGGAGAAGGCAGGGCTGAAGATATATATATGAAATTAGAAACTGGAGAGAGTGTTAAGAGAGATATGGCGGTAGTGTATGTTCCCCCAAAGACGAGAGCATGGAAGGATGACGAATACCATGAGATGTTGTCAGATATGGCTAGCTACTTGCAAAAAATAATTGAGAAAAGCAATAATATAATTTTGGTGGGTGACTTTAATTGTAAAGAGGTGAACTGGGAGGAATGGTACTCGGGAGGCGGCGAGGATTCGTGGGGTACTATGTTATTAAATATGATAATGAATAATGTGATGACGCAGTGAGTCAAAGAAGAGACACGGTTTCGAGGTGAGGACACACCAGCAAGGTTAGATTTACTGTTCACCAAAGAACCCGATGTAATAGAATCATTGGAATATCTCTGTCCTTTGGGAAAAAGTGAAGTGATCATGTGGTCATTGAGTTCCAGATGTTAATAGGAAACGTCGAGCCAAGAGACGAGCTTCATAGACAGGGAAGATACAACTTTGGCAAAGCAAATTTTACAGGATTGAGAAACTTTTTTGAAAATGCGGATTGGAGAAAATTCAGAGAAACGAAAGATACAGAGGAAGTGGGATATCTTTCTAGACCTCTATAATTTGGGAGTGGAAAAATTTGTACCAAGAGTAAGAGGGAAAGAAAACAGGAAAAAGGAGTGGTTTAATAGAAGGAGTATGATAGCCAAAAGAGAGAGAGATAAGGCGTGGAACAATTGGAGAAAGAGAGGTAACGACAGAACAAAGGAAAAATATAAAAGAACAAGAAACGAATACACAAGAATACGTAGGGAAGAAGAAAGGAATTTTGAAAAAGGTATAATTGACAAATGCAAGGATGAACCCAAACTGTTTTATAGATTTGTTAATGGCAAACTGAAACAAAAGGAAGGAATCACCAAGCTGGAAGTAGATGGAGAGGTCTTTAAGGATGCGGCAATGCAAGCAGAAATAATGAACAAACGTTTCCAGTCAGTTTTCACTAAAGAAAAGGAGCTTGTGGAAGGGGAGGGAGTGATTAGAAATGTTCCGGTGATGAAAGATATAAAAGTGGAGGTGCAGGAAGTGTATAAATTACTGGAAACTCAAGATGTAAGGAAAGCCCCAGGACCTGATGGAATTTCTAATTGGGTACTGAAGGAATGCAGAGAACAACTGGCAGATAAAATTCACAGCTTAATTGTATGCTCACTGGAAGAGGGGAAAGTGCCAAAAGAATGGAGGAGGGCAAATGTGGTACCAGTTTACAAGGGAGGAAACAGGGAAGAACCCCTGAATTATAGACCAGTGTCTCTAACCAGCATGGTCGCAAAATTGTGTGAGAGAATCCTGAAAGACAGATGGATAAAATATCTGGAAGAGATGAATATTTTGGCTGAATGTCAGTTTGGATTCAGAAGTGGAAGGTCATGTGTTTCAAACTTGTTGAGCTTTTACTCAAGAGTGATTGATGTGGTACAGGAGAGAGATGGTTGGGTGGATTGTGTGTACTTAGACTTAGAGAAGGCCTTTGACAAGGTACCTCATAAGAGACTAATGTGGAAACTAGAATATATAGGAGGACTAAAGGGGAAACTTCTGGAATGGATGAGAGACTTTTTGAGAGACAGACAAATGAGGACAGTAATAAAGGAAAAGGTGTCTGGATGGAGGGAAGTAACAAGTGGAGTCCCTCAAGGCTCAGTGTTAGCGCCAGTAATGTTCCTGATTTACGTAAATGATATGGTAGATGGAGTGAACAGTTATGCGAGTCTGTTTGCTGATGATGTAAAGATCTTGAGGAAGATAGAGGTTGAGGAGGATTGTAAAATACTGCAGGAGGATTTGGATAGGATACACAATTGGAGCCGGACGTGGGAAATGAAATTTAATGTAAAGAAATGTAAAATATTGGAAATGGGTAAAAGTACCAGGAGACCATCACTGAATTATTTTTGGGTAATGAATTAATCACAAAAAGGAGAGAAGAGAAAGATTTGGGAGTGCTGGTCCAAGATAGTTTGTCACCAGAAAAGCACATTAACAAGATAGTTGGAGAGACTTATAAGCTCTTGACTAACATAAGAGTAGCATTTCATTATATGGATGAGGAAATGATGAAAAAATTGATAGTGGCCATGATCCGCCCCAGGTTAGAATATGCAGCGGTAGTGTGGTCCCCACACAAAAAGAAAGATATAAACAAGATTGAGAGAATACAAAGAACAGCAACCAAGATGGTCCCCAGTCTGACAGACCTGTCATACAGAGAGAGGCTGGAAAAACTGGATTTGCCTTCGTTAGAGGAAAGGAGAAAGAGGGGAGACATGATTGCGGTGTTCAGGACCATGGTGGGAGTAGATAAAATTGACAAAGAAGATCTGTTTGTATGGGATAAGAGAGCAACAAGAGGACGTGGAATGAAATTGAAAAAGTCAAGCTGCTTGAAGAATATCAAGAAATATAACTTTCCTTACAGAAGTATAGACTTATGGAATAGCCTGGACAAAGAGATCGTCCAGTCTAAAAACTTAAACGAGTTTAAAGTTAAATTCGACTTATTGAGAAACAGCGACGGAAACCCACGAGCATAGTACATTCCGTGTATATCACAATTAGGTATATTCTTAAATATTTGGAACGACTTAGACAAAGAGGTGGTGCATGAGAAAAACATTCATGTGTGTAAGGTAGACTTGATAAATGTGGATATGGAGACAGGACAACACGAGCATTGCTCAATTCCTGTATACTACAAATAGGTAAATACAAATAGGTAAATACACACACACACACACACACACACACACACACACACACACACACACACACACACCTTCGCATCCTGCGGAGTGCCACATATGTCTCTGGTTGACCAGCATCTTGAGAGAAGCCATAAATTGAGCATTTATTGAGAAAAAGAGCTGTTTAGACCTAGCTGTATGTTACTCTACACCCATATTCTGTTATACAGCACATTGATAACCGGCACTTCGCTAGACTGAAAACAAGAAATAGGGGAACATTCCCACAATCCGAACCATTTGAATGTCCCCACCCCCACTTGGTGCACTGCTAGCAGCCTGCATGGCTGTTTACTTACCCAGAAGCGGTGTTGAACACCTCATGTCCCACCAGCCTACCCTCCTGCATGTGATGTTTGATGTGCCATTTTTTAGGAATATTATTGTTTATGAGGATAATAACATTTCCTATGGTTTTCCTGTGTCAGTCTCCGTTGATTAAGGTAAATGAGAGTTTGGGTTTGGGTCTGGAACACATCTCTGGCTTTTCCTCAGTATCTTTTGGGGAAAATTGCTTTGATGTCCGACATACTTGCTAACCGAACGCTTCCACTGGTACACAACACTGCTGGATATCGGGGTATGGGTGTACATGACTGTACGGCCAAACAGCGCTTTTTATTTAACAGTCTTTGTTCAGTAAAAGCCACAATGCCTGGGAAATTGCCGAACAGCATGGTGTTCAGCTTTAATAAACTATAAGCTTTAACGTCAGGGGTCTGGTACCAATAATTCATTATCTTGAGGGTGCACTGTACTTGTTCTCAATCAAGCACACCTTTATGTATCAATGTTTTCACTCGACAATATTCACTTGTCTTGAGAAAATGATAGTTTTAATAATGTACATAAAAGATTTTAACTGCAGCTTAAAATCATCATACGTATCTGTCTTATTTCCTCTGGCTGTCCCTTTTTGCAGAGTTTGTTTACTGCTAGATGATGGTGTTGCTGAGCTTTACAAGGTGATTTTATTCAAATTAGGAAAGGCCACTTAATTTGTATTTTTTTTTTTTTTATAGCTGTATGAATCCCTGCTATTCTAAAAGCTAACAAAGGTGAATGAGATCCTCAGGGATAGGGTGAATAAAATGAAAAAGAGTCCTAGTAAGGAATATGGTAATTTTTCTTGTATTCACTGTAGGAAACTTAATTGTATCAGTTTCCAGCAGTTGGTGAGAAGTAAATAATTGGCTTTGGCACTTGGTTTAGCTCCCAATCTATAGAAAACATCAGCTGAACCATGACCAACCTCAATATGGCAATTCTTTAAGAAGAGGTTTTCTATAATTTGATTTTGCTTCATTAGTGCTCTGTTTATAGAGGCTCCAACATGCTTACATGTATTGGCCTTGGTCAGCTAATGGCAGCTTTCCACACTGCTTGATCTTTAGCAGTGGTGTATTGTAACCAATGAAGTTATTCCTAAGTGTCATATTTGCTGCTGCCATAAAGCAGCAGCAAGATGGTATTGTAATATACCATTTCAGCACTTATGCAGCATCTCAGTTTGGGTTACCTTTCCTAGAAGGGTAGTCAAGTCGTACCCCACCTACTCGTGGTGACTTCGCAGACACCCTGTTTTTTAATTTCTGTTCTTTGTGTTTTTCATTTTTTTCCCTAAATCTGGGTGACACAAATGGGGGGAGGCACTACCCAGGTTTATCCTGGGTGGTATTGTGTGTACTTTTTACCGATGTTGTCGTTGTTTGTTTTTGTTTTGTTCTTTTCTTTTTTGCCAACCATGAGCAAACAACACCAGTGCCCATGCTGCAGTAAGTCTGTAGCAGAAAGTGCACAAGCACTGAAGTGCGCCTACTGCAGCGAGTGGGTTCAACTGACATGCAAAAATATGGATGCTAATGATTATCCGTCTTTGAAGATCCACCAGCTGGGATTTCGTTGGCTGTGTTGCCAATGTGTTGCACCAGCGGATGAGGTCTTGGCTGGTGGAGGATGTAGAGTCTTTAAGAAGGAGTTGGAAGATGAAGTTGTTGGGCCAGTCTTTCAGGCTATCAAAGATGTTTCAAACAGACTGGAGGCACTAGAGACCAAGGTCTCATCACCCATGGCTGTCACCCAAGACTAGGCCAAGTCATTTGCAGATGCTGTTCAGGGGGTCTCATGTGGGGGAAGGGAAGGAGCTGCCAGGGGGCAAAGTTGAGATCGGTGCTTATGGCCAGAAAAAAGCCATTTGTAGTCAACAGGTACTAGTATGATGGTAAAACCATAAAACGGTTCTGACACTCCAACGAGTCAAAAGGGACCAAAAGACATAGGTGTACTTGGCTTGGTAGTGGTTGATAGCTGCTTTAAGACCAAGGCTGTTGGGCAAGTAATGAAGTTTCCATCTGCTGAGGCCAAAGGTGAAGTGGCTGGGATACTGAATGACCATTTTGGCTGTGATGGCACTTTTTGTGTATCAGAGCCAAAGAAAGCGCTGCCAAAAATGACTGTGACAGGCCTTTCCTCTTTCTTATGTGACTCTGACATCTTCCCAAGCATTCTGAATAAAAATAATAAAATTAAGATGCTCATTGATCGAAGTTGTACCCTCAACCTTTTCTTCACAAGAACAAGGAATGACACTAAAACTGCTGTCTTGAAAATGTCACCAGAGGTGACCTAGATGTGTTTTTTGCGCTGGAGCCCATAAATCTAAGAATTGTAGTAACAGAAATTCTCCCAAATGCATTAGCTTCTCTTTCTTAAGGCATCAAGATACTAAAACTAATTCACAGTCGGTTGCCCATTTTGCATCTAGGAGAGACTGTCCAGTTATGATTTCTTATAGGAATAGATTGATCAAAAACACCTATTTCGACCATTCAAAAAAGTAACTAGATCCCTTTTGAACCAGTTAAGGATTTTTTTTTTTGTAAATATTTGTTCCATATGTAATAAGACAGACCATAGTGAAAGTCTAGATCAGCACAAGCTTGACATTTTGTGCTTGACTGAAACCTGAGTGTATGAGTGTGATATTAATATTATTCATAGTGCTTTACCCAAGGCAAATTCTGTTATAAGTATTCTCAAGCCTGCTGCTAACTATCAGGGAGGAGGTGTAGCAATCATCTACCCAGCAGCATTTGCAAACATTTCTCTCATAGACTCAGACCTAACCCCACCTTCATTTGAATTTATGGAAGTATTAATAAATTTTCATCAAAATATCACTAGAATTTCAGTTGTCTATCGACCAGGTTATCTGGGCACAGATTGAGGTTTTATGGAGGAGTTTGGACAGTTTCTTGAAGTGTTTTCTCATAAATCTAGAGGACTGCTGGTTTGCAGTGATTTCAGTTATAGTAAACCCTTGATATAATGGACTTCAACAGACCGGAATTTGCTTTTATTGGACTCAAGGAGCTACCGGACTAAATTCCTATATATCGGAAAAAGTCCAATAAATCCAGAAGCAGTCCGGACTGCCTGACCACTTCAGCTATGTTCACCACAATAAAGTAAATAAAAGACATGTTTATCAGTGTACAGTACAGTGTTATTATATATATTGTATCTGTCTATCTATCTATCTATTGCCAGACGCCTCAATCCCATTCAGGGTTGCCACAAACAAATCGCCTCCACATCGCCCTGTCCCCCGCCATTTCACTGCCCCCAACTCACACTCCCCTCTCTCATATACCTCTCCACCCCATCCCTCCATCTCATCCTCAGCCTCCCCCCTCCCTCTCCCCCCCTCCACCTCACTCACATGCACTCTCTTGTCAGTCTTGCATCCTCCATCCTCTCCACATACCATTTGATTAATGTAGTGAAGTTATAACAGTACCGTACCACAATGGTAGTCAAAACAGTTTAAAAACCATTCATGCAATCCAGACTAATGTCTGATATATCGGGAAAAGTCCGGATTAGCAGGGGGAAGTCCGGATGTCGCTTTTATCAGAATTTTGCATTTTTCGGAATGGTTTGGGCTCCAATTAGTCCGTAGTAGTGAGGTCTTACTGTATTGAGTTGACAGTCCGCAGTCAAAACCATTTTCTTCAGAATTCCTTAAGTTGATCACCCAGAATGATTTTTTCAATCATGTGAGTGATCCAGCTCATGTCTCGGGATATGCCCCTGACTTAATCTTGTCCCATGTTCATTGTAGGCATGTATCTGATGTGGAGGTTGACTTAGTGGACCCCTGCATGTCTGACCATGCTCTGATCACTTTTAGTTTTGATATCCCAAAATCCTCTTCCTATAAAAAGGTCATCAGGTTCAGGAATTACAGGAATGTTGACTGCCATTTGATGTGTCTTGAAACTGATCAACATTTAAGCTACTTTGATTCTTCAGATCTTTCTTCTGATGATTTGGTTGATATATTTATAACAATGAGCTTAGGTCAGTGTTTGAGCATTATTGTCCTGAGTTAGTAAACACAATCATTGTAAGCGATAATTCTCTGTGGTATGGTCCATTAATTAATTTTTGCGTACACAGCGTAGAAAGGCAGAGCATGAGTGGCGCTTGCAGCAGACCAAATTCACTCATTTGTGTTATGTTTTTGCAAGAAGAGCAGTTGTTCACGCTGTAAAAGCTCAAAAGGCAAGGTATTATCAAAATAAAGTTGTGGTGATAAAAAAAAAAAAAAAAAAATCTGCAGTTGTGATCAATTTGGTTGTTTGGGGGGAATGTAATTGTTAAACTAACTTCTGTATCTGATGCCCGGTTGGCATCTAATTTTGCTTCATTTTTAACAACTAAGATATCCCGCATTATACTGTAAATGATTCAGACAACAATTCTTCTAGTGAAGTGTATGCGGTTGACTTCCAATCATGGTGCACAGGGGGTCATTTGCTTTCAACATTTCATCCTATCTATCTATCTATCTATCTATTGCCAGAAGCCTCAGTCCCATTCAGGGTGGCCACAAACAAATCGCCTCCACGTCGCTCTGTCCCCCGCCATTTCTGCCCCGTTCCCAACTCACACCCCCCCTCTCTCATATACCTCTCCACTCCATCCCTCCATCTCATCCTCGGCCTCCCCCTCCCTCTTCCCCCCTCCACCTCACTCACATACACTCTCTTCGTCAGTCTTTCACCTTTCATCCTCTCCACATGGCCAAACCACCTCAGTGTATTCCTCCTAACACTTCCTATCACATCCACATCCACACCACAACGCTCCTTTATATCCTCATTTGTTAGCCTGTCTCTCCATGTGACTCCACATTTCATCCACTGGATGTAAATAAAGTCAAATGTTTCATCAGAGAACTTAACAAAACATTTTGCCCACTCGATCTGTGTAGCTTGTCACAACTGCCTGATGTGTACGAGTACGCAGCAGACTTTATCTGCTACATAATAAATAGATACTTCATAGAAAGTAATTTTGTGCAGTCTGAAGAGCATACTTTGCTTAGGCCTCTAATCAAGAAACCAGGCCTTGATGTCGAGAGCATGACAAATTATCGTCCCATCTCTAACTTGTCTTTCTTATCCAGTATTACTTAGTGGGCCATACTTGATCAACTCTTACTACTACTGGAACATTACAGAGTTGTTCCTGTTGTTCAATCAACATACAGAAACTACCATTCAACAGAAACCACATTAACAAGAATTCATAGTGTCTTTGTGGCAAACACCTGTAGTGGGATGTCCTCTCTCCCAGTTCTGTTGGATCTGTATGCAGCTTTTAATACAGTAGATCGTGAAGTATTGTTGGATGATATGGATTTTTATGGCATTCATGATCATGCTTTTTCGCTCCTTAAGTCACATTTGTTGGACAGATCTCGGAGAGTAGTTGTTGATTATGCTAGCTCAGATTCTGCTTCTCTTCTGTTCGAAGTCCCTCAAGGATCAGTTTTGGATCCAATTCTATTTACAGTCTACACGATTAGTTTATCGTCTTTACTTGATGCTCACAACGTGCCCAGTCATTTTAATGTTGACAACACTCAGCTGTATGTTAAGATGTCAGATATTAACGATATCAAGACCAAGCTTGAATCTCTAGTGTCTGATATTAAGATTTAGATGGCAAGGAGGAAACTTAAGCTGAATGATGGTAAAACTGAGATCATCATCATCTGAGGAAACAGAAGGAGTGATGACACTGATAATGCCCAGGCTTTGAACATAGGTGTGTCACAGCTTCATCCAGTCAGTTCTTTTCAAAATCTGGATGTTTATTTTAATTCAAAGTTAAATTACAAAGAACAAATTAACCAAGTTGTCAGAGGGTGTAATTGCAAGTCCAGAATTGTGCTAAGTCTGTTCTTCACTCAGCTAAAAATAATTTCATCTGTACTAAATGCTCTCAACTCTCCAACTCGAATTCTTCCCACTCCTTCTGGCACCTTGCCAAAAACCTTTCTAACAATTTTACCTCATCATCCTTCCCTCCTCTTTTCTACTCTGATGGCTCTGTAGCTATTTCTTCTACTGGTAAAGCAGATCTCTTCGCTCAGACTTTCTCCTCCAGTTCCACCTTAGATGATTCCGGTGCTGTTCCTTCATCACTTCTCCCCTCTGACTTCCTCATGGCTGACATTAAAATTTCTTCAGCTGATGTATTTTCTGCCATTGTTGACCTCAATACTAACAAGACATATGGGCCTGATGGAGTCCCTCCTGTTGTTCTCAAGAACTGTGCTTCTGTGCTTACACCCTGCCTAGGTAAAGTCTTTCGACCCTGTCTTTCAACTTGTACCTTTCCTTCTTGCTGGAAGTTTGCTCTCATTCAGCCAGTCCCAAAGAAGGGTGACCATTCCCAGCCCTCTAACTATCGTCCAGTTGCTTTAACATCCTGTATCTCAAAAGTTTTTGAGTACGTTCTTAATAGAGAAGTTTTAAGGCATCTTTCCTATCACAACCTTCTTTCTGATCGTCAGTATGGGTTCCGTCAGGGACGCTCCACTGGCAATCTTTTCACCTACCTTTCAGACTCCTGGTCATCCTCTTTTTGGGACTTTGGTGAAAGCTTTGCCATTGCACTTGACATCTCAAAGGCTTTCCATCGAGTCTGGCATAAATCTTGAATTTCCAAACTGCCCTCTTATGGTTTCTTTCCTTCTATCTGTGCCTTCATCTATAGCTTCCTTTCTGGTCGTTGTATAGCTGCTGTTGTAGACGGCCATCATACTTCTCCTAGATCTATTAACAGTGGTGTTCCTCAGGGCTCTGTCCTATTACCCACTCTCTTCCATTTATTCATCAGTGATCTTCTAAGCTGTACATCTAATCCTATCCACTCATACGCTGATGATTCCATCCTTCACCTTTCCATTCGGTTTCGGCAACGTCCATCTCAGCAGTTGCTTCAACAAACCAGGGATGAGGCTATGGTACACCTAATGTCTGACTTGGCCTGTATCTCCAACTGGGGTAAAAGTAATCTTGTTGTTTTTAATGCATCAAAGATTCAGTTTTTACACCTATCAATCCATCAGTATCTTCCACAGGAGTACTCACTAATGTTTAATAATATCCAGCTCAATCCTGCATCATCCTTGAACATGCTTGGGGTTTCATTCACGCAGGACTTATCTTGGAAAGATCATTTTGCATCTCTTGTAAAGTCTGCTTCCAAGAGATTAGGTGTGCTAAGCCGACTCTGTGCCTTCTTTACCCCTGCACAGTTGTTGACTTTATACACAGGTTTTACTCGCCCTTGTTTAGAGTACAACTCTCATGTGTGGGGAGGCTCCCCACATACAGCTCTTCTCAGTAAGGTGGAGTCAAAGGCTATTCGTCTCATTAACTCTCCTCCTCTTACTGGCTCCCTTCAACCTCTGTCTCTTCACCACACTGTTGCCTCTTTATTCTTTTCTATCGCTACTTCAATGGTCACTGCTCCTCTGAACTGTCTGCTTGCATCCCTCCACCTCTACGACGGGCACATAGCACCCGTTTAGCAACAAACTCTCATCCCTTTTCTGTCCAGCTCTCTAATGCAAGAGTTAACCGTTACTTCCAGTCCTTCATTTATGCAACAGGTCAGCTCTGGAACTGTCTCCCTCTGTCTGTATTTCCTACTTCCTATGATCTTCAGTCTTTCAAACACAGTGTGTCCAGGCATCTCTAAATGAACGGATCTTGAATTTGGCTCTCTTTTGCTTTTTTTGTTTGTTTGTTTTTTTTTTTGAAGGAACGTTTTGCGGGCTCAGCCTTTGGTTCCTTCTTCCTCGCATTAAAAAAAAAATCAGAAATCTGTATGCTGTGAGAAAATTCCTGAGTAGATGTTGCTTGTTAACCCGCGGCGTCCTGTCGACGTACTTCCACGTCCTCACGTTATGTCACTGCCAATCCCGTTGACGTACTTCAACGTCCTGCAATTGCAAGGTTCATAATTTCCACAATTTTCAAAATTCGCGCAAGATTTTCGATTTGCCCTCGTACCCAAGCCTCCCCTACCTGCCCCCAGGTGGGCAGCGTCCCAGACCCCGCGTGACCTGCGCTCGCCCTTGTCTCGGTCACTCACCTGTTAGCAGTGACCCAGGTCAGACATGGCGCGTAAAGGTCTCTCAGACGACGAAATACAATCCGCCCTGGATGCCTTCACTGGAGATAGTGATTCTCCACTTGATGATGATGTGGTGGATCGAGATTATGTGCAGCCTGAGGAGGAAATAACAAGCAGTGATGAGGAGGTCCCTTCGCCCCGGAAAAAGCGGTATGTCACGTATCGTAAGGCAAGGGAAGGCCAGCCTGCACCCAAAACACCTGCATGGACCTCTCTCCATCCCCTAGAGAGAGATTCTGATGAGGACGAGGATGAGGACGATGACGATGACGGTGGCTTAGGACGTGATGTTGCCTCGTGGTTGGGGAAGGAAAAAATCTCACCCCGAGGATCAGAAGGTGGGGCGAGAAGGCAAATAAAGTATGGCCTAGTGTTTTGTCTGGGGAAGGCGAAAGTGGTGTGGTGGGAGTGCGGGGTGAAAGGGAAGTGGTGTGAGGGAGGCAGCACGAGCACGTGGTGCACGTAGGCCTAGGGGAGAGGAGGTGGAGCCACTCCCCAGCACGTCTTTCGCCATACAATATTCCCAAACTTCCTCCACACAGCCCCAGGATGTGGGGAAAGTAAGGAAAGGGAAGGGAAAGGGTAAAGGAAAAGGGAGAGGGAAGAGAAGTGCGAGTGATGAAAGGCACCGCTCTCCACCTCCCCCACCACCACCAATGTTGCGTTGTGCCTTCAGCCATGTTTCAGAGAGTACTGTACCATAACTTCCTACACTACTGAAACTGTGTGGGATGGCGATATGACGCTCAGTATAATGGTAAGGCCAGTCAGTATGTGCCAAGTCTTATATAAACTTGAAACGGGTGTAATGTTTGCAGGAAAGTAATGTATAAGTTGAGAAATAGTGTAAGTTTAACGAAGTGATATGAAAACTACACCCACTGTATAAATCTGCGAAAATATGACGCTCAGTATAACACTCTGGTCAGTAAATATGTGATAGCAAGAATATAAAGTGGAAACGGGTGTAATGTTAGCATGAATAAAACGTATAAGTTGAAAAATAGTGTAAGTTGTAATAATTGATGTCACGAGTACACCCACTGTGTAAATCTGCGAAAATATTACGCTCAGTAGAACATTCTGGTCAGTAAGTATGTGATAGGAATTATATAAAGTGGAATTTGTTGTAATGTTAGTAGTAAGGTAATTTATAAGTTGAATACTAGTGTAAGATGAAACAAATGATATCGCGATAACACTCACTGTGTAAGTATGCGCTAATATGACGCTCAGTTGAATCGTAAGGTCTGAAATTATGTGATATCAATTATATCAAGTGTAAACATGTGCAATGTTAGTGGAGAATTATTATATAAGTACAAAAATAGGTTGTAAGTTGAAATAGTAGTCATAGCGACTTCACTGTGTGTGTTATTATGCGCTATTATTACGCTAAATATTTACGTAAGGCCTGAAATTATCTCAAAACAGTTCTATAAAGTTGAAAAGTGTATAATGTTATTAGGAAAGTATTATGTAAGTAGAAAAAACACAATATGAGTTGAAACAACAGTCACAGCGAGTTCACTCACTACGTAAATAAGCGCTAATATTACGCTAAATGTTATCGAAAGGCCTGTGAATATGTAAAAACAGTTCAATAAAATGTAAAATGGTATAATGTTATTGTAGAAGTATTATGTAAGTAAAAAAAATGATATGTATCATGATTTTCGAATGTTAGCGATTCATCGTGACCAGTCTGCCCGATTTTGCTCGTTTCGCACGATGGTACCATGCTTATTTCAGCTCTATTTTTGTATAAAATCCAATTTACTCTTTTATCACATGTTTATATGTTTGTAATAAATACATATCTACTTACTTTCATTGGTTTCCCAGACTTATAATACCATAGAAGACGTTAGAGGCTCAGACCACCTACAGAGAACACGGTGCCAGGTGTGACCAAGGCATACCTGTTTAAGGCAATTATGGACCCCGGGGAACAATTTCTTTGTGACTGACCATTGTTTCTGACCAAAAGCGAAAGTTTTAGCAAAAAAAATTTGGGTCCAAAAATGGTTGGGATTGGTGAGAAAGTGGTCGGGACGGGGCGGGTTAACATTGGTCCATGCAATGGTCTTTTCTTGTGTTGATTACTGTAATTCACTGTGGATTGGTCTTCGAAATACTATACTAACAAAAGTTCAGTCTGTGTTGATCAGGGCAGCATGGCTTATCTTTGGTCTTTCCCAAGAACCTCGAGTACCCTGTGCCAGATTGAAGTGCATTAGTTACCAGTAAAGGCTGGAATTGAATAAAACTGTCTTATTACATTCAAGGCTCTTAAGTTTGGTGAACCAAAGTATCTTGCTGCATAATTAAAACTCCCATTGGCACACCCAGGTGTGATGTTACGTAGTGAAGATGATTCATTGCATCTTGACGAGCCTGAAGCCTTTCACCAGTCATCTTATTCTGATCGTTCATCCATTTATAGAGCCCTTAGATAATATAATAGATTGCCATGGTCCATGAGACAACTCTGTTCTGTTGAATCCTTCAAGAGACAGCTGAAAGCCTTGCTTTTTTCAAAATGCTATGACCTGGAGAGAGGCACTATGACGGATGATTATAGAGTTTAATTATTGTCACTGTCATATTTTTTTTTACTGATGAAACTTGTATTGTATATGAGAAATGTCAGAATTCTTGTTAATGTGAAAATAATGTATTTGTGCATCAAGCGCTAGTGAATTCCCCATGGAAGAACTGATGCTTTTCAGAAACAAAAGACCGGATTATCATTATTATCCCTCTCTTAAGTCCCTTAACCCTTAGGTCACCTATATGACCTAATTTTTTGGTCTGCCTCTCACAGCTCTACCTTCATCATTCACACCTTTCACCCTCTGCATCTAGTTTTCATCATGCGTCCTCTTCACATACCCAGCTCATCTCAGTGTACCCCTTCTCTTCTCAACATTTATTGCTTCATCCACAGTGAGCCCAACACACCCACTCGCACTGACCTGCAAATTTAGGGGAGTGATGAGTCCATTTTATAGGTACCAATGGAACTGATGGATACGTTTTTGTTTCACATATGGTGGACTCATCCCATACGATCCTTTGACATTAAAATTTGTGTACTGCCAGATGATTTTTTGTAACCAACAGACCTCCAGTGGTAAAGTTCATAATGAATATATCTAACTCCTTCAGTTTAGAAAGTCTCTCCAATGCTGAATAGAATCGTCTAGTGGTAGTAGTAATGGAGTAACATATAGCTACCTCATTGTCAAAAGAGGCAGCTTATAACAGAGATTTACTGTAGGGAACATGATCACATACCTCAGGTTTTCCTGATGTGAGTGCAATGAGTTTGTTCTGAGTTGCCATATTTTCTGCTCTTTGTTGCTGTTAGATCAGCAGTATATTCCTAAGAATTGTCTCAGATCTCAGTTGATGCCTATAAAATTAATATGCTATTTTCCCCCAGTTTAGAGTAACAAGTTATATGAAAAAAGTTGTTATATTTTTGGACACATCCCTGGCAGATAATGAAGACTTGCTACATCTCATATTTACCCTTACCAGAGTAGGTTCACTTTGTTTATCTCTGTTGAGTGAATTCAGTGTAATAGAAGCTGATTGTGGGTTCAGCTAGGGATACTTAACTTTTAGGCTTTCTACTCATTGTATCAGCAAATAGAGGGTTTACAGAAACCAACAATTTTCACGGGGGCTCCAAAATTTGAATGATACTATTTTTTCAAGGTCTGCCAAACCAAGTGGCGATGTGCAGTATACCCTGCCAACACACAGGGTTGGGGGAGAGAGAAAGAGAGAGAAATATACTCTGAAATAAAGAAAGAAGGAGGGGACAAAGTCAGAGTGGGGAATATGATCATGATTTTCAGTTTTTTGTGATGGGAGTGGTGGTGTGCAACTTACTTGACCAACACATGAGATCAGATTCAAACCCAGCTTGACCTTACTTAACCTAAACTAGGCTGACCAGATATGGCCAAAGCTAAGCTAACAGAGCCAAACTTAACCTACTCTAAAAACATTTCACAGGTTTTCCCAATTCGAGTGGCAACGTGCAACCTGCACGGGCAACACACACGGTCAGGGATCACAGCACACATCCAGAACATCAGCGCCAGCAATTACATCACTGCGCAGGACAAGGAGGGTGGGAGAGGTGGTGGTGGAGGTGGAATAGGAGGCGAGATAGGTGGTGGAATAGGGGGCGAGGCAGCGTCTGTTTGTGGCACCTCCACCAGTGGCGTGGGTGGCCTAAGCGTGGTTGACAACACCTGGCTGGAGGCAGCCACAGTAACACTCGGCCCGGTCTACATTGATGCTGCCACCAGCATGGATGTCCTGCACCATGACACTCAGCTCATACAACATAAGTGAGATTGCATTGCATTAGAAGTACCTAGAGATAGTTTGGCCTTGTGCAGAGAATAGAGAAAGAGAGATTGATTAAGAGAATGTATGTCAATGAGGTTGAGAGGGAGACCAAGGATGAGATGGCGAGATGAGATGAAGAGGGATATAGATAAGGGTGCTGTGAGCTGGAGAGGGGGCAGCTTGTTAGTGAAGGATAGGGTGACATGGAAGCAATTTGTTATTAGCTGGCCCTTCACAGGTTGACCCATCAGACTAGATAGATATAGATTTTATTTTACATAATCTCTCTTCATGCATTAATTCCTTCAGTTCAGTAATGTGATTTTCTGCTTATTCTTCACTCCCTTCAAACAGATTTTTTCCCCATTGATAGAGACATCATCCACCAAGAGACAGTTAATACTCTTGAAGTAGGATTTTGTTACTTTTTCTTTTTTACCCCATCAATCCTAATGTTTAACTGTATCTGTCTATCTTTTTCTGTCTAATTTATCCATCTGTCTCTCTCTCCATTTCTCCCTGTCTATAGCTAGATGCTTTAATCTGTGTACCGGAATTTGCTTTTATCGGAATCAAGGAGCCAACCAGACTAAATTCTTATACAGTCTCTACTCGTTATACGTTGAACAGATATATGATAATTTGCTACAACGTTAACAAAAAAGTTACATCCCAAAATCCGATTTACGATGAATTTTCTGCTATAACAATATTGCCATCGGAAAATTTTGTATGAAGCGCCAGGTGCACGCAAGGTGACCATTGCTCGTCTCAGGCAAGGTGGCGGCCCCAGTGTGCAGAGCATTGTTTTGGTTCAGTTGCGCAGTCCCGCCACCCCTTCAAAACCCTGTTTTTTCCACTCGTTCACATGTGCCCCCCTGCAATCGTCACCTCTCAGCCGAGCATCGTACTACATTATACATCGTGTAGCACCAGGCCAATGTTATGCATGTGTGATTATTGTGTTGTTGCAACGATTTACTGTACGTGAGTAACGGTGCCTGTATTGGTGTGATAATGGAGATGACTTGGACTGATACAGAAAGTGTTTAAGGTGGGTTTTCATATTTGTTTCAGTCTTGGGTATGTGACTTTGGGAAGTTGAGTTGATGTAACCCCCCTTTTATAATGTATATCAATCTCCTGATTTACGATAAACTCATTATATGTTAAAGTATGACCTGACATAACCCCATCGTGTAACGAGTAGTGACTGTATATCAAAAAAAGTCCAATAAAGCCAGAAGTGGTCCAGACTGCCTGACCACTTCAGCAGTGTTCACCACAATAAGGTTAATAAAAGACACGTTTATCAGTGTACTGTTCAGTATTAATATATACATACATACGTACATACATACATCATCTAATCATTTGTTACCCCATGAGGAGTGTAGAAGCCTGGGGCTAGGCAAGTTGGTCCTGACATTTAAGATGAGAGCGACCAGCCTTACTCATCTCTGAGTGGCATTATGTGAGCAGTAAACCCCAGCAACCCATTGGATATAAACGTACACAGGTTCAGTCAGGCTGGAGTACCTTAGCTACCCACTAAACCACCAGGTGCCATAGTTTGGTTATACGGTTACCACCCAGCATAGTAAATGGTTTCCTGATGTACAGGAAACCATTTGGTTCATCACTTAGTGTAGAGTCACCCATAGACAGAAGGAAGATGAAGAAAGAAGAAAAGAAAAATGGGAAGGAAGAACAGAAGGAAGGAAGGAAGGAAGGAAAGAAGGAAGGAACAGAAGGAAGGAAGAGAGGAGAAGGGAGTCACCCAAGAGCAGCACTGCCTTGAGTGAGTGGATGGTGATTTCCCCCATCTGCCACTAATTATTACCGGTATATATATTATACCTTTTGATTTGTGGTAGGTGGGGGCTCTCACCATCCACTCACTTGATGGAGTGCTGCTCTCAGGTGTCTGCCCTTTCCCCTTTTCTTTCCATCCTCCTCTGTCTTTCATTCTTTCCTCTTCCTTCTACCTGTGGGTGACTCTACGCTGAGTGACAACCCAAATGGTTTCCTTTGTATCACGAAACCATTTACTACGCTGGGTGGTAACCATATAACCAAATTATGGCACCTGGTGGTTTAGTGGGTTATTAAGGTGCTCCAAATGGATTGAACCTGTGTAGGTTTATATCCAAGGAGTGATTGAGGTTTATTTCTCATATAATGCCACTCAGGGATGAGTGAAGCTGGTCACTCTCATCTTAAATGTCAGGACCAATTTGCCAAGCCCCGGGCTCCTATGCTTCTCATGGGGCAACATAGAATTAGAAGGTGGATGGATGGATTACTGTAATGAATGTATAATACAGTACAGTACTGCAGTGGTGTTGAAAAACCATTGGTTCGATCTGGACTAACGTCTGATATATCGGAAAACATCCGGGTCAGCAGGGGGAAGTCCAGATGTCACTTTTATCGGACTTTCACTTTTTTCGGAATGGCTTGGATCCCAATTAGTCCGTTATAGTGACGTTTTATTGTCTATGAATAATGCCTGCAGTGGTTTGGCCCTGTAGATGAAGAATGATTCAGTGACTTACAGAGTGTATGTGAGTGAGGTGGAGAGGGATAGGGGGAGGGAGAGAGAGACTAAGGATGAAGTTGAGAGATGGGAGTGGAGAAGTGTATGAATGAGGATGGTGTGAGTTGGAGGAAAGGTGAGAGAGAAACTGGGATGAGTTGGAGTGATGAGGTGGAGAGATTTATGAATGAAGATAGTGTAAAATGGAGGGAGGGGATAAGGGAAGACCATGGATGAAGTGGGGGGATGGGGTGGAGAGGTATGTTAAAGAGGGTGGTGTGAGTTAAAGGAAGGGTCACCTGATGGCAGAGGGTAGGGTGAGCTTGGAGACAGTTTGTTCTTGGCCACCCTTTTTGGGATACATGATAGATTGGTAGAGTATTTGTGATCTTCACTGCAGTGGTTGTGTGCTTCAACAGATTCCTGATGCTTCACGATGAGAAGACCAAGCGTCTGTGGTTCTTGTGGCCACAGGAGGCGACACAGGTGTCAGCACAGGTGTTTGGCAAATGTGGCTGTGTTGGTGGGTGTGCCTTCTTTGGCTGCAACAGGAATGGACCCACTTTCTTCAAGCCCAGCAAGCAGGATTTCTACAATGGTGTCAATGTTGCTCAGTTCAGGTGTGGTATCATAAGCTGCACAGCATTTATTTTTCACATGATGTTCTTATATTGAGGTGCTCAGAATTAAATTGAGATAAACATTAAAGATATAAACAGGATACGGAATTATTTTCAAACACTGAAACCCCAATTGTTGCCGTATTGGTGCTTATCTGGCTTTTATTTCTAAATACCTTATTTATTGGTGTTTTGCCATAGCAGAGCTTTTGTCTTCATCAGTGCTTTATTGTACATTAACCCATGGATTGTGCAATTACCTTTTTTTATCCCACCCCGTGGTGTGCAAAAAAATGAAGGAAAAAAGTTTTTTTTAGTTTTTGTTTAATATAAACTTGAAGAGCAATAGATAGAGATAGAGATGGATAAACAGCATCATCTGTAGAGAAAAAAATAATCCCTCTCTCGCCATCTTTCCGTACGGCCATACGTAAGTTTACATAGGGGAGTGGCGAAAAAATGAAAGCAATTTTTTGTTTTTGTTTTTGTTTATTATAAACATCCAGGGCATCATCTGGTGAAAAGAAAAACAATCTCTCTCATTGTCTTTGCGTAGCGCCATGCGTAAGTTTGTGTAGGGGTCGAGTAGTTAACGGTGATGCACGGCCAGCACAGCCTGAGCTGTGGCTCGCAATCCATTGGTTAAGTCTTTGTTATAAACTGCACATTTTGATATCAGTTTTTGCTAAGTTTACAGAAATTGGAGAAAAATTGCCAGTTCAAGTTCCATGGCTATCTGTTAAGCAGATCTGCAAGTTTGTTCTAGTTGAAAGAAGCATTTGTTTGGAGAAAGCAGTGATGTTTTAGGTGACATCCATAATATATAAACAGGACTGTCTGTACTTAGGTTGCATATTAAGTGTCATTAGGCAGTGTTTGGCAGTTTGACAGCTTGCTTAGAAATGTATTTTGCATGTTGAACCTCACTATCCTTATGCATGTTATTGATCGAAACTATATAATTTCATTCCATTTCATTTATAAAGGCTCAGTCTGTAAGTGGAGAGATGGTATGGGGCACAAGGGCGTAAGGGTAAATGCAGATAAAACAAAAGTGATGATATCTAGGGCTGGTGGCTGTACAGTCAAAGAAGAGGGAGAGTGGCCATGTACAATTTGCCACAAGGGTGTGGGAAGTAATTCCATTGTGTGCAGTGTTCGTGATAAATGGGTGTACAAGAGAGGTAGACTTTGAGATAATGCTGATTTAACGTGTGCGGCGTGTCGGGGAGAACATGTGGAGATTCTCAGGGGTGAAAGAATTGAACTTGCTGGTGATTCTCTTCAGTGTGTGGAAGAGTTTTGTTATTTGGGAGATGTGTTTTGTGCTGGAGGTGGGGTTGGAGCTAGCTCTGTAGCTATGGTGAGAAGTGGTTGGAAGAAGTTCAAGGGACTGTTGCCTCTCCTGACATTGAGAAGACTCTCCCTGCTTGCTAAGGGGTCTTTGTATGCAGCATGTGTTAGGAGTGCGATGCTGTATGGTAGTGAGACCTGGGCAGTAAAGGAAGAGGATATTTGCAGGCTCAAATGTACAGAAATGACTGATTTGGCAGATGTGCAGTGCATCCCTGCATGGAAGGGCTGGGGGGGCTAGGTTTATGATGGAGTTGAGAGGTAGGATGGGACTGGAGTGTATTGGTGTTATGGTGGGGAGAGGTAGATTGAAGTAGTTTGGGCATGTTGAGAGGATGGGGGATGATAATTGAGTGCAGACGGTGAGAAGTGTTAATATTGGGGATGAGGTTGCAAGGGGTAGACTGAGAAAGATGTGAGACGAGGTCATTAAGTGTAACCTCAGGGTTAAGGGATTGAACAGGGAGGCTACCATAGATTGAGCAGCATGGAGAGCTGCCATTAGGTGACCAAGGCTGACGCATCCAGGCATGTTGGAACCTACAAAAATGAAATGAACATGCTTACATGGGTGGGCTTTGGTCACTTAATGGCAGCTCTCCATGTTGCTTAATCACTGGTAGTTTTCCTATTCAGTCCTTTATCCCTGAAGTCACACTCTGTGACCTCATCCCGGTCTTTTTCGGTCTACCCCTTGCAACCCCACTCCCAGCATTCACACTTCTCACTTTCTGCACCCAATTGTTATCTCCCATCCTCTCCATATGCCTAAACCATCTCAATCTAACCCTCCTCATCACAACACCAATGCACTCCATTCCTATCCTTCTTCTCACCTCTTCCATCTTAACCCTAGCCCCCCAGGCCTCACATTCATGGATGCGCTGCACATCCACCTAATCATTGTCATTTTTGTACATTTGAGCCTGTGAATATCCTCTTCTTTACTGCCCAGGTCTCATTACCATACAGCATAAACCATGCTGCATACAAAGATCCTGTAGCTTGGGGGGAGAGCCCTCTCAGTGTCAGGAGAGGCAACAGCTCCTTGAACTTCTTTCAATCACTCCTCACTCTAGCGACAGAGCTAGTTCCAGCACCACCTCCGGCACATGACATGTCTTCCAAGTAAAAAAGCTCTTCCACACACTCAAGAGACTCGCCAGCAAGACAAATCCTTTCATACCTGACTATCTCTACATGCTCTCCCTGATGCACGGCACACACGATATCAGCATTAACTTGCAGTCTACCGCAAATACCACTACATCTAATGCACCCAGTTATCATGAACACTGCAGAAGACGGAATTATTTCCCGTGCCCTAGTTGCAAACCACACCTGGCCATTCTCCCCCTTCTTTGACAATGATTAGGTGGATGTGCAGTGCGTCCCTGCGACCAAGGCCTGGAGGGGCTGGGTTTACAATGGAAGAGTTGAGAGGTAGGATGGGACTGGAGTGTATTGGTGTTGTGATGAGGAGA
This sequence comes from Coenobita brevimanus, assembly GCF_032717465.1. Taxonomy (NCBI): domain Eukaryota; kingdom Metazoa; phylum Arthropoda; class Malacostraca; order Decapoda; family Coenobitidae; genus Coenobita; species Coenobita brevimanus. Next base: position 34,829,469 of record NC_137051.1, on the reverse strand, counting down.
GGTAGATTGAGGTGGTTTGGACATGTGGAGAGGATGGGGGATGATAATTGGGTGAGGAAGGTGAGAAGTGTTAATATTGGGGGTGGGGTTATGAGGGGTAGACCGAGAAAGACATGGGACGAGGTCATTAAGTGTGACCTTAGGGTTAAGGGACTGAACAGAGAGGCTGCAATGGATCGTGCAGTGTGGAGAGCCGCCATTAGGTGACCAAGGCCAACACATGCAAGCATGTTGGAGCCTTTAAAAACGAAACGAAACGAAACTTTGACAGTACCACCACCAACCCTAAATACCATCATCTATATTTTATCTGCATTTAGTAGGAGGAGGCCGTAGCACGGGCCGAACAGGGTAGTACTCCCGAGGGGAATGGGAATGCTAGTGATAGGGAGAACTGGAGCTCCTGTTTCACTAGCTATCTAACCATCCCCCTTTGCTGACCTTTTCAGTGTGACAGTAACATGGAGAGTAGACCAGCATACTCTCCCAAACATTTCCTCTAACTATCTATGCACTACACCACATGCACTTTACATTTCACACAACGTATCCCACTACGTTACAGGGGTTGGCGCCATCAAGGGCATGCGGCCAGAAAACTTTGCCCCAGCTACCTAGTGGCGGACTTCTGGGGGGAGGCGTGGCGTGGGTTCCGCCGGCATAGATCATGGGTCCGGGGCGAGATGGGGCTCGGGCCTATGCTAGAGGGTACAGGGCATTGCGGTTCCCAGGCTGCCGCTTCCGCCCAATAGAGAGGGGCCCGAACCTGGGAGTAGCACCCCAGGAGGCTGCCCTATCAGTGGGTGTATAATGGCGGGATAGTTGCAGTGCCAAGACGCGCTTGGAGGGTGTCCCTGCAGCTGTCCTGGCAGGGTGCCCCGAGGCCACTACCACAGCCACTGGTAAGCTGGTGGGCTGGGGGTCCCAGATCCATTGCCTGGACCTGGGTTGTGCAGTGAGTGGGACCTGTGCTGTGTCTGTCCCCATTAATTAATACTGAAGATGACAAAACAAAAAAGGTCAAAGCAAGCCTGAGGACAGTAAATCACCCATGGGGATGAGGGTGGGTTCATGGAATGTGGGAAGTTTGAGGGGAAGAGCAGGGGAAGTTGTTGAGGCATTCAGTAGGAGGTGGGTGGATGTGGCGTGTTTGCAGGAAGTCCGGTACAGGGGTGGATCAGCCAGAAAGATTGTTGGGAAGGACTGTTGCTATAAGTTGTTTTGGCAGGGGGGGGACAGACGGATATGGAGGTGTTGGTGTGATGGTTGCAGAGAAATGGGTGGAATATGTTATGAATGTTTTGAGAGTAAGCGATAGGATATTGGTAGTGAAAATTCTGTTGGGAAGAAAGGTAGCTGCGATTATATCGGCATATGCTCCACAGGCAGGATTGGATGAATCAGAGAAAGATAGATTTTGGGATGATTTAATACGTGTAGTGGGTGGTATGCGGGATGATGAGATAGTGATTTTGGGAGGGGACTTAAATGGTCATGTAGGTGAAGCAGCACAAGGTTATGAAGGAGTGCATGGGGGATGTGCATATGGTCTAAGGAATGCAGAAGGGGAAAGGATGCTCGAGTTTGGGGAGGCAACGGACATGATTGTGTGCAACACATATTCTAGGAAAAGAGACAGTAGGTTAATTACGTATGAGTCTGGGGGAAATAGCAGTCAGATAGATTATTTCTGGTTAGGAGGGCCGATAGGAGGTTAGTAAGGGATGTTAAAGTTATAGGAAGTGAGGAGTGTGTGCAGCAGCACAAACTATTGATTTGTGATATGGTGCTTAAAGAACAAGTGATGAAAAAGAGGACTTATTTACCTAGGAGGAAAATATGGAAGCTGAAAAACCAAGTAGTAAGGGATGCCTTCTATAGCGAGTTGAAGAGAGTGGTGGCTGAACAGGGAGCTGTAGACAGAGGCGTTAATGAACAGTACAGAGCCCTCAAGAACAATTTCTTGAGTGTTACTGATGTAACATGCGGCTGGACAAGAGGACCACCAAGACATAAAGTAACTTGGTGGTGGGATGAGGGTGTAGAAGCTGCAATTAAGGAGAAAAGAAGGCTTTTCCGGGAATGGAAGAAGGGTGGTAGCAAAGAGGAATATTTGGCTGCCAAGCGTAGGGCTAGGAGAGAGGTATACAGGGCAAAGTCTGAGTCACAGAGACAAATACTTGATAACCTAAATCATGGGGAAAGGAAGAATATATTTAGGGTGGCAGGTCAGGTGAAGAGGGATAATCGGGATATCATAGGTGAGCAGTGTGTGAAGAATGATGAAGGAAGGGTAGTGGTGAACAGTGAGGATATTAAAGATGCATGGAGAGAGCATTATAACCGGTTGTTGAATGAGGAGTTTGACTGGGACAGGGAAGGTTTGGAGCCAGCAGATCCAGTGTCTGGCCCTTGGCCTTTGATTGATACTGCTACTGTGAGTGAGGCAATAGGCAGGATGAGGGTGGGGAAGGCAGCAGGTGTGTCTGGGTTGACTGCCGAAATGTTGAAGGCCTCAGGCGATATAGGGGTGAGTTTAGTCACTGATCTGATAAATAGGATTATTTATGAGTGTGTTGTCCCAGATGATTGGCTGGAGAGTGTAATTGTAAATGTGTATAAAGGGAAGGGTGATGCCCTGGAAAGAGGAAATTATAGAGGTATAAAACTTTTAGATCAGATAATGAAGGTAATGGAGAGAGTTTTAGAAGGTATGATTAGAGAAAGAGTGAATATTGATGAGATGCAGTTTGGGTTTATGCCAGGTAGGGGGACCACTGATGCCATATTCATTGTTCGACAGCTTCAGGAAAAATATTTTGGTAGGAGAAGGGATCTTTATTTTGTTTTTGTTGATTTGGAAAAGGCCTTTGACAGAGTCCCTAGAGAGGTGGTGAAGTGGGCAATGAGAAAGCTTGGCTTGGAGGAGTGGCTGGTTAGGGTGGTTATGGCCATGTATGTAGGTGCTCACACCCAGGTGAGAGTGAATGGAGATTTGAGTGATGAGTTTTCCGTGAATGTTGGTGTGCATCAGGGGATCAGTCTTGAGTCCCATGTTGTTTATCATGGTACTTGAGGCCCTTTCACATGACTTTAGAAATGGACTCCCGTGGGAGTTGTTGTATGCTGATGATTTGGTGTTGATTGCAGAGAATGAAAGGGAGGCGGAGGAAAGGTTTAGGAAGTGGAGAGATGGTATGGGGCAAAAGGGTTTAAGGGTAAATGCAGATAAAACAAAAGTGATGATATCTAGGGTTGGTGGCGGTACTGTCAAAGACGAGGGAGAATGGCCATGTGCAGTTTGCCACAAGAGCGTGGGAAGTAATTCCATCTTGTGCTGTGTGTGTGATAAATGGGTGCATAAGAGATGTAGTGGTATCAGAGGTAGACTGCGAGATAATGCTGATTTTATGTGTACGGCGTGCCGGGGCGAGCAGGTGGAGATCGTCAGACGTGAAAAAATTGAACTTGCTGGTGAATCCCTTGAGTGTGTGGAAGAGTTTTGTTATTTGGGAGACATGTTGTGTGCTGGAGGTGGGGCTGGAGCTAGCTCTGTGACTAGGATGAGAAGTGGTTGGAAGAAGTTCAGGGAGCTCTTGCCTCTCCTGACATTGAGAGGGCTCTCCCTATGTGCTAAGGGGTCTTTGTATACAGCATGTGTTAGGAGAGTAATGCTGTATGGCAGTGAGACCTGGGCAGTGAAGGAGGAAGACATTCGCCGGCTCAGACGTACAGAAATGACAATGATTAGGTGGATGTGCAGTGCGTCCCTACGTCCAAGGCCTGGAGGGGCTGGGTTTACAGTGGAAGAGTTGAGAGGTAGGATGGGACTGGAGTGTATTGGTGTTGTGATGAGGAGAGGTAGATTGAGGTGGTTTGGACATGTGGAGAGGATGGGGGATGATAATTGGATGAGGAAGGTGAGAAGTGTTAATATTGGGGGTAGGGTTATGAGGGGTAGACCGAGAAAGACATGGGACGAGGTCATTAAGTGTGACCTTAGGGTTAAGGGACTGAACAGGGAGGCTGCAATGGATCGTGCGGCGTGGAGAGCCGCCATTAGGTGACCAAGGCCGACACATGCAAGCATGTTGGAGCCTTTAAAAACGAAACGATTTACTCTCAAGCCTTATGCCCCATACCACCTCTCCACTTCCTAAATCTTTCCATCTTCTCCCTTTCATTCTCTGCAATCAACACCAAATCATCGGCATACAACATCTCCCACAGGAGTCCATCTCTGAAGTCACGTGAGAGGGCTTCAAGCAAGGGACAGTTTCCCACAGACCCAGACTTCGTACCCCTCACATACAACCAGACGAAGCACATAATTAGCAACCTTAAGCACTCATCTGCCTGTGGCCCAAGCAGTACAAGAAATATACACCTTAAACATCCTGGACCACAAGTCATAAAAGCACTCACCAACATATCAAACTACAGCTACTCACACAACATAATACCCAGCATCTGGAAGCACAGTACCATGATCGCTATCCCCAAACAAAGACCCCACGTTACCTTCTTCACACCACCCCATCACACTCCTCTGTACTCCGTCCAAAGTCACTAAACAACTGGTATTACAATTAGTAACACCTCACATCCTCCTAACCCTATCACGACATGGTTTTAGGCCACTACACTGCACAAACACTCTTATAGACCTTACACTTAGAGTTTTTGATAGCATCAATTCAGCTAGTCCACCACACAGAACACTCCTGGTCACACTAGACATCAGTAATGCTTTTGATACCATCCCCCACTACAACCTCACAAACAAAATATTTAACACAAACATGCACAATAACACAAAAAGATGGCTGGCAAACTATTTAGCTGGCACATGTGCACATGTAACATTTGCCGGTCAGTCATTGAACATCAGAAATTTCACAAACGGTGTCCCCCAAGGATCTGTTTCGTCCCCTACACTCTTTATCCTATACATGCACGACATACCCACACCCCACACACCACAAATACACTTAGCTTCCAATGCAGATGATATAACACATGTACACACCAAAATGCAAACACAGAGAGATATGGCGGTAGTGTATGTTCCCCCAAAGACGAGAGCATGGAAGGATGACGAATACCATGAGATGTTGTCAGATATGGCTAGCTACTTGCAAAAAATAATTGAGAAAAGCAATAATATAATTTTGGTGGGTGACTTTAATTGTAAAGAGGTGAACTGGGAGGAATGGTACTCGGGAGGCGGCGAGGATTCGTGGGGTACTATGTTATTAAATATAATAATGAATAATGTGATGACGCAGTGAGTCAAAGAAGAGACACGGTTTCGAGGTGAGGACACACCAGCAAGGTTAGATTTACTGTTCACCAAAGAACCCGATGTAATAGAATCATTGGAATATCTCTGTCCTTTGGGAAAAAGTGATCACGTGGTCATTGAGTTCCAGATGTTAATAGGAAACGTCGAGCCAAGAGACGAGCTTCATAGACAGGGAAGATACAACTTTGGTAAAGCAAATTTTACAGGATTGAGAAACTTTTTTGAAAATGCGGATTGGAGAAAATTCAGAGAAACAAGAGAGATACAGAGGAAGTGGGATATCTTTCTAGACCTCTATAATTTGGGAGTGGAAAAATTTGTACCAAGAGTAAGAGGGAAAGAAAACAGGAAAAAGGAGTGGTTTAATAGAAGGTGTATGATAGCCAAAAAAGAGAGAGATAAGGCGTGGAACAATTGGAGAAAGAGAGGTAACGACAGAACAAAGGAAGAATATAAAAGAACAAGAAACGAATACACAAGAATACGTAGGGAAGAAGAAAGGAATTTTGAAAAAGGTATAATTGACAAATGCAAGGATGAACCCAAACTGTTTTATAGATTTGTTAATGGCAAACTGAAACAAAAGGAAGGAATCACCAAGCTGAAAGTAGATGGAGAGGTCTTTAAGGATGCGGCAATGCAAGCAGAAATAATGAACAAACGTTTCCAGTCAGTTTTCACTAAAGAAAAGGAGCTTGTGGAAGGGGAGGGAGTGATTAGAAATGTTCCAGTGATGAAAGATATAAAAGTGGAGGTGCAGGAAGTGTATAAATTACTGGAAACTCAAGATGTAAGGAAAGCCCCAGGACCTGATGGAATTTCTAATTGGGTACTGAAGGAATGCAGAGAACAACTGGCGGATAAAATTCACAGCTTAATTGTATGCTCACTGGAAGAGGGGAAAGTGCCAAAAGAATGGAAGAAGGCAAATGTGGTACCAATTTACAAGGGAGGAAACAGGGAAGAACCCCTGAATTATAGACCAGTGTCTCTAACCAGCATGGTCGCAAAATTGTGTGAGAGAATCCTGAAAGACAGATGGATAAAATATCTGGAAGAGATGAATATTTTGGCTGAATGTCAGTTTGGATTCAGAAGTGGAAGGTCATGTGTTTCAAACTTGTTGAGCTTTTACTCAAGAGCGATTGATGTGGTACAGGAGAGAGATGGTTGGGTGGATTGTGTGTACTTAGACTTAGAGAAGGCCTTTGACAAGGTACCTCATAAGAGACTAATGTGGAAACTAGAATATATAGGAGGACTAAAGGGGAAACTTCTGGAATGGATGAGAGACTTTTTGAGAGACAGACAAATGAGGACAGTAATAAAGGAAAAGATGTCTGGATGGAGGGAAGTAACAAGTGGAGTCCCTCAAGGCTCAGTGTTGGCGCCAGTAATGTTCCTGATTTACGTAAATGATATGGTAGATGGAGTGAACAGTTATGCAAGTCTGTTTGCTGATGATGTAAAGATCTTGAGGAAGATAGAGGTTGAGGAGGATTGTAAAATACTGCAGGAGGATTTGGATAGGATACACAATTGGAGCCGGACGTGGGAAATGAAATTTAATGTAAAGAAATGTAAAATATTGGAAATGGGTAAAAGTACCAGGAGACCATCACTGAATTATTTTTTGGGTAATGAATTAATCACAAAAAGGATAGAAGAGAAAGATTTGGGAGTGCTGGTCCAAGATAGTTTGTCACCAGAAAAGCACATTAACAAGATAGTTGGAGAGACGTATAAGCTCTTGACTAACATAAGAGTAGCATTTCATTATATGGATGAGGAAATGATGAAAAAATTGATAGTGGCCATGATCCGCCCCAGGTTAGAATATGCAGCGGTAGTGTGGTCCCCACACAAAAAGAAAGATATAAACAAGATTGAGAGAATACAAAGAACAGCAACCAAGATGGTCCCCAGTCTGACAGACCTGTCATACAGAGAGAGGCTGGAAAAACTGGATTTGCCTTCGTTAGAGGAAAGGAGAAAGAGGGGAGACATGATTGCGGTGTTCAGGACCATGGTGGGAGTAGATAAAATTGACAAAGAAGATCTGTTTGTATGGGATAAGAGAGCAACAAGAGGACATGAAATGAAATTGAAAAAGTCAAGCTGCTTGAAGGATATCAAGAAATATAGCTTTCCTTACAGAAGTATAGACTTATGGAATAGCCTGGACAAAGAGATCGTCCAGTCTAAAAACTTAAACGAGTTTAAAGTTAAATTTGACTTATTGAGAAACAGCGACGGAAACCCACGAGCATAGTACATTCCGTGTATATCACAATTAGGTATATTCTTAAATATTTGGAACGACTTAGACAAAGAGGTGGTGCATGAGAAAAACATTCATTTGTGTAAAGGTAGACTTGATAAATGTGGATATGGAGACAGGACAACACGAGCATTGCTCAATTCCTGTATACTACAAATAGGTAAATAGGTAAATACAGCTACACACATCCTCCAACCTTACCACAACACTCTGCACGAATGATTCATCACAAACAGATTCACAGTAGCCCCAGCCAAATCTACAGTGGCCCTTCTCACAAAGTGGACAGCTGAACCTAGTCACATTCCACACCTCACCATAAACAACACTCCCCTACCCCCCCCACATACACACACATACACACACACACACTCCTAGGTGTAACACACAATACATTAGTGTCATTTAAACAACACATCACAGACATCATAGGGGCATTTGTCTTCTTAGTGTAATAGGAAACGTATATGGTAGGAAATAACATAGGAATTAGATGGAGAAGAAGAGGGAGGTTTTAGGAAGGGAAGAGGTTGTGTAGATCAGATATTCATTCTTGGATCTTTAGTGGAAAAGTTTCTAGAGAAGGGAAAGAAGTTATGTGCAGCCTTCATGGATTTGGAAAAAGCATATGATAGGGTGAATAAACAAGGATTGTGGAAAGTATTAAGAATATGGAGTAGATGAGAAGTTGTTGAAGGCCTTGAGGAGTATGCATGAGGGTGCTAAGGCTACAGTGCATGTGGATAGTGAACTGAGTGAAATTTTCTGTTTGAAGGTTGGATTGAAACAAGGATGTGTCATGTCTCGATGGTTGTTCAGTCTGTATATGGATGAGGTTATAAAAGAGATCCAAGGTAGGGCAGTGGATGTTTGAGGGGCCCTAGTGAGAGAGGGCAGTGTTTGGAAACTCCATGTGCTGTTGTTTGAAGATGATACTGTGTTGTTAAGTGAAGGTGAAGGGGAGCTGCAAGGCTTGGCAGATGAGTTTGGGAGTGTGTGTAAGAAACGGAATCTAAAGGTGAATGTAGGGAAGAGTAAAATTATGGTCTTTAAGAGAAGTGAAGTCAGTGAATGTACAGTAAGGTTGGATGAGGAGGAAATGGAAAATGTGAATGCGTTTAAGTAGTTGCACAGTGTGATGAGTAAGGATGGAAGTTTAGAGGGTGAAGTGCTTGAAAGGGTACAGCAGGGAAGAAAGGTTGCTGGTTCCAAGGAAGCAGTGATAAGAAACAGGAAAGTGAGCATGGAGGTGAAAAAGCTACTACTTGACAATATGATGATACCAACTCTAACATATGGAAGTGAAGCTTGGACCTTGTTTGAGGGACAGATGTTGAGAGTGAGAGCAGTGGAAATGAGTTATTTGAGAGGAGCATGTGGAGTCACAAGGAGAGACTGACTGACAAGTGAGGATGTGAAGGAGCATTGTGGTGTGGATGTGGATGTGATAGGAAGCATCAGGAGAAACACACTGTGGTGGTTTGGCCATATGGAGAGGATGGAGAGTGAGAGACTAACAAGGAGAGTGTATGTGAGTGAGGTGGAGGGGGGGAGAGGGAGGGGGAGGCCAAGGATGAGATGGAGGGGTGGAATGGAGAGGTGTATGAGAGAGGGGTGTTTGAGCTGGGAGCAGGGCAATGAAATGGATGGGGACAGGGCGACATGGAGGCGATTTGTTTGTGGCCACCCCTTACGGGATTAAGGTGTCTGGCAATAGATAGATAGATAGATCACAGACATTAAAATAAATTAACAGCAAGACTTAGTGCCCTAAGTTCACTTGCCCATACAGCATTTGGATACAGCAAAGAAACCACCATCACAGTATACAAACAGCATGTACATTCAGTGATGAATAATGCAAGCCCTGCTAGGGCTTCTAGCATTAGTGCAACACACAACACTCTACAGACCATGCAAAACAAGGCTCTAAAAATAATCACAGGCTGGAAAGCTACTACACCCACAGACCACCTACACCAAGAAACCAATGTCCTTAAAGTCAAGGTTCATCTAGACATGAGAGGCACACAAATTCTAGTTGCATCCTCCACAAACCCACACCATCCACTACACTACATGGCAGCACATTCACACACAGTTGCGGAACATCAAAGCAACACCCAGCACACAATATCATACTCACATACTGTCATCTCTCCCCCTGTGCCTGCCACAAACCAGCATCCAGAAGCATATCCATGCTTCATCACTTGCTACTCCATTCAGTCACTCAAAGACAATACAAAGCTGCATGCATGGCCTGTGATATCCTTCCCTCTGAATCCTACTTCCCTCCTGAGGACAGGGTCCACCAGGCCAGGCTGAGATGTGTGCATCATCCAGCTCTCTTGAGTTATCAGAAGAGGCTGGATGACTCCATCGCTGATGCCTGTTCAGGATGCAACACAGCACCCCATACTGTCAAGCACATTATGGAAGACTGCACTGCACACAATCACCTGTGCCAACAGCGCAACGTCACTCTAATCTCCATTCATTCTCACCTGGATGTGATCATTTGCATAAATGGCCAAGCCATAACCACTCTATCCAGCCACTCTTTGATCCCAATCTTTCTCATTGCCCATTTCACCACCTCCCTAGGGACTCTGTAAAAGGCCTTCTCTAAATCAACAAAAGCAAATTACATGTGTCATTACATTCCCTTATATTTTTCCAGAATCTGTCACACAGTGAATATGACATTAGTCCTTCCTTCACTTTTTTTATTTTTTTACGATAAAACAGAGGGAGGCAAAACAAAAGAATAAAAAGAATAATCCATACACCAGATTACAGGTGTCCATCATTCATAAAATACAGTCTCTGTAACAGTTCGACTTGAACAACTGTAGGATGAAGTCTGGGGGGAAACCACTCTGGAGAAGCTAATTTCAAAGAGATGCTGTTCCTTGAGTAAAAGAATTCTGATAGGCAGAAGTTCTCTAATATGCCAGTGTGACAGTCCAGTCATGAGTGCTATCAGATGCCCGTGTAGTGCGGGGGAAGGTGTGGAGTGGTGGCACAATGAATGCAACTTCGTCTGAGCATTTACCTTAAAAGTACCATTAAAATAATGCAAGGGAGGCAACATTCCATCTTACCTGTAGGGGAGGTAGTTCATTTCTAATAGTAGGGTTATTAATAATTCTAACAACTTTGTTCTAAATTTTGCCCAGTTGTTTTAGTGCAACCTCTCCACATCCATTCCACAAGGGTGAGCAATATTCCAGCTGAGAACTCACGTGACTTTTAAATTATAACTAACTGCTCTTCAGTGAAGAAGTTACGGACTCTGTACAACAATCCATGTTTCTTTGCAGCAGTTTTAACAAGGGCATGGATAAGTAAAACATCGAGAATTCCAATACTTTTAGGGATAGGAATACTGTATTAGTAGCATTGAAGGTAATATAGGAGTCTGGCAGTATCTGTATATTCATTCATTCATCATGTAATCCTGTGTTGCCTGATTAACCCTTTGAGATTCCGATGATGCGATTTTGCGTCATCATAAATCCAATCGTTGAAATTCTGATGACTCGAATTTGAGTCATACAAAACAATATATTTTTTTTGAATGGTATGTTTTCCATCTCCTATCTGGTCTTGTTCCACATACACTATCCTGTTTATCCTTTTCCAACTATTTGTTTTTACAGTGATGAGTACATCAGATAGATATGAATAATAAATAGGTTTTTGCCATGAATAGTATCGGTATTACCAGCCTTGATATTTGCCAGTGTGACTGTGGGAGCTTTCACTTTTCTCTGTGAAAACTAACATAAATTGCCATAACCTGTATATTAGTAGAAAGGGAATTTACTGAAGACTGACATGATGCTGTCAGATTTCATGTAACTCTAATACTTTTTTTTTTTTTTTTTACAAATATTTTTCTACAGAAGGTTGTGCAATTTTTCCTTTTTGGCTAACTTCTACTCATCCTATTGGCCTTTTAGCTATCGTATTTACCTTTTCAACCATACTGTGATAAAGAGCAACTATTCAACTTTAGAACGGTACCACATTCATTAGTCTACCATAAAAAGTTAGTGTACAGAGGCCAATTAAGTACAAATATTGCTGCGCAACAGCTCGATCTATGTTCACCTGGCTGAATCTGGCACAGAGACAATCGTCGGAGGGCCAAAAATCTCAAAGGGTTAAAAGTGTAGGAGCCTGGGGCTAGGCAAGATGGTCATGACATTTAAGATGAGAGAGACCAGCCTCACTTATCCCTAGGTGGCATTACGTGAGCAATAAACCCCAACCATCCCTTGGATATAAACCTTCACCAGCTCAATCCGATTGGAGCGCCTTAATTACCCACTAAACCACCAGGTACCAAAATTTGGTTATGTGGTTACCACCCAGCATAGTACATGGTTTCCTGGTGTCCAGGAAACCATTTGGCTTGTCACTCAGTGTAGAGTCACCCACAGGCAGAAGGAAGAGGAAAGAATGAAGAAAAGAGAAAACAGAAGAGGAAGTGTAAAGTCACCCGTAGGCAGAAGGACAAGGAAAGAATGAAGGAAAGAAAGACAGAAGAGGATGGCAGGAAAGTAGGATGTTGGAGAGGAAAAGGCAGACACCTGAGAGCAGCACTACATTGAGTGAGTGGATGGTGAGCGTCCCCACCTACCATAATGTTGATTAAAAGAAAAAATAAAATAAAGACCCAAAACAGGATGCTGATTGACCATGACATGCCGTGCATATGGACTCTAACAGAGCCATGCATAGGAAAACTGATTAAAAAAACAGCTTTTTCACCCATCACACCAGTAGTCTTACCAAATATATGTTCTACTGAAGACAGTGTATAGTACAGTAACTGAAAACCATATTATGACTTTTCTGTAGCTTGTATAATCGTTTGTAAAACACTTTACCAGTACTAATGTGTTTTTCTACTCTTTCTTCCATTGTAAGTGGATGGCGTAGTAACAGACAATCATGCTGGGGCAAGGGGTAACAACAGCAAAAAGATTAAGAACCACTGTTCTACACCCTCATCCCACCACCATGTTACTTTATGTCTTGGGGCTCCCCTTATCCATCCACACGCTGAATTAGTACCTCTCAGGAGAATGTTCTTTAGAGCTCTGTACTGTACTATTCATTAAGACTTCTGTCACTAGCTCCCTGTTCTGCCACCACTCTTCTTATCATGCTATAGAAGCATCTGTTACTGCTTGGTTTTTCAACTTGGATATTTGCCTCCGAGGTGCATAAGTCCTCCTCTTCACCACCTGCTCCTTAACCCTTCCACCTTGAAGGCATCTTTTTTTTTCTTTTTTTTTTTGGCTGGATGCCCCACACATGGGGGTTTTGAGATATATGAAGAGAATCTTTTTATAAAATATTCCACACCAAAAAATAGACCATAATTTTCTGAGGAAAATGATGTCTAACAGTAGAAAAAAAATAATTACCTGTGTCGTGATCTGTCAAAACCTGTGATGAAATTTTTTTGGTCTGTCTGATGGAGACAGGATTCCATAGGGCTTGAAGGATGAGTGAATGGAAGGGTGGCCTGTTGTACTGGGCAAACTTAGGTTGTCTGCATGATGCTACTCCTCATCCTGCCCTAGGGTGGGAAAAGAGGTCCGGATGATGATGGTGATGATATAATAGCACCTTCATTTTCACTCTTACTTTCATCTGACAACATATCTGAATCATCAGACATTGCTTCCATCAGATCCAGGTAGGCTTTTGCGGCAGCAGAAACAGCTTGTACCGCACGCTTTGACATACTTCTGGTAAGTGATGAAAATAATAGACAATAAAATAGGCCTCCTGTGATGGCAACACCTCAGTATTGCTACCTCCTAGTACACAAACCACAACTGGGTCCCCAGTACTGGCGTGCAAATATAAAAAAGCCCAGAACACTTACTGTATATGTGCGACTTTATGGCTACACACATTTCCTTAGTGGCACAACGACGTGCCACCCAGTGTGAAAGGGTTAAGCACCATGTCACATATAAGAAATTTGTGTTGCTGCTGTTGCTGCACATACACTTCACTCTACTCTTCACTCTGTACAACTTTGACATCCTTCACCAACCTCCTATCAGCCCTCCTGACCTGGAAATAGTCTATCTGACTACGGTTTTCCCCAGATTTGTATGTAACTAACCTACTTTCTCTCTTCCTAAAATGTGCATTGCACACAGACATGGTCATAGCCTCCTCAGACTCAAGTATCCTTTCCCCTTGTACGTTCCTCTTACCATATGCACATTCCTCATGTACCCCCTTATATCCTTGAGCTGCTTCACCCATATGACCATTTAAGTCCCCTCCCAAAACTACAATCACATCATCCCCTACACCACTTACTTCATGTATCAAGTCGTCCCAGAATCTGTCTTTTCCTACATCATCCAAGCCATCCTGTGGGCCATATGTCAGTATAGAAATTAATTGTTCATAGATTTCAGAGTAAACTCACCTGAAAACGGTGTTATGGTATCAGTATTGAAACTCTCAGACTCCTGCACTCATTCAGCAGAATATCATCCGGCATTAGCTTGGGTATAGTGTTTGAGTTGTTGTCGTCATGAAATGATAATTAAATTTTTGTTATTATTTCAGAGTAAACCAGGCTGATGAAGGTGTCGGGTATGGTCAGAGCATCTTACAGTCTAACCAGCTGGTGTTCACATTAGATGCATATGCAGCTTTGTGCCACTCCCTGTACAACCCCCACACCAGTACCAGCAAGGACCACTGTGCCCTCAGCTCTGGCTATGTCAAGAGTGCCTCTCCGGCCACCCCAGCTGACACACATGCAGTTAAGACCAGCTCTACTTTAACCACCTCTGACACCCATGGCACTGACCGTCTAAACCCACGCCACAGCTTCCACCGTGAAGTTTCAGTAACCAGCCATGACTCCAGCCTGCACATGACAGAGGTGGAGAGTCGTGGGTCTGGCGGCACCACCGACTCAGCCACATTGCCCGGCAGCAGCAAGGATAAAGTTCTGGGTGTCCCGGGGGGGAGCGAGGGCCTGTCAACTCCTGGCAGCCTGTCAGATCTCCGCCGCTCTGTCGATAACGTCAGCTCCAGCCGTCAGAGTAAGATGCCCTCCAGCCTCTCCCTGCAGACAGAGCTGCCTCTTCATGCCGCCAGTGGCCACAGGCTGTCAGTCAGTGGGATGCGAGAGTCAAATTCCCGCCAGTCACTCTCCAGTCAGCAGAGTTTGTTGGCCAGTGTTCAGAGGACAATATCTATTGGCAGCGAGACCCAGTCAGAAGCCTTCTTCTCTGCTGATGAAGACCAGGTAGGGAAGTATTTATGTAGTAGTGATGTCCAGGAGCTTTAACAAGTAGTAATAATGTTAGTTGCACCCCAGGCTCATGAGGAAGTTAGCCCAGTGTTATGACATGGGGTGCATGGGAATACTATATATAAGGAGGTCAGACAGGGTTCCTCTTCTTTAACTTTATTCTTATTTTGTGCATTTTGAGACTCCCAAGCTATTAAAATAATTCTATTCATCCGTCCATCATCCAATCCTGTGTTGCCCCATGAGGATCGTATGAGCCTGGGGCTGGGCAAGTTGATCTTGACATTTAAGATGGTAGTGACCAGCCTCACTCATCCCCAAGTGGCATTACGTGGGCATTAAACCTCAACCAGCCCCCGGATACAAACCTACCCAGGTTCAACCTGATTGAAGCACCTTAACTACCCACTAACCACCAGGCGCCATAATTTGGTTATACAGTAAGACCTCACTATAATGGACTAATTGGGGCCCAAACCATTCCAAAAAATGTGAAATTCTGATAAAAGCAACATCCGGACTTCCCCCAGCTAATCCAGACTTTTTCCGATATATCAGACATCAGTCCGGATTGCATGAATGGTTTTTAAACTGTTTTGACTACCATTGTGGTACTGTACTGTGTTATAACTTCACTTTATTAATCAGTTGGTATAATGTATATAATAATACTGTACTGTACTGTGCATTGATAAACGTGTCTTTTATTTATCTTATTGTGGTGAACATAGCTGAAGTGGTCAGGCAGTCCGGGCTGCTTCTGGCTTTATCGGACTTTTTCCAATACATAGGAATTTAGTTCAGTAGCTCCTTGAGTCTGATAAAAGCGAATTCCAGTCTATTGAAGTCCGTTATCTCGAGGTTTTACTGTATGTTTACCACCCAGTGTAGCAAATGGTTTCCTGGTTTACAGGAAACCATTTGGCTTGTCACATGGTGTAGAGTCATCAATAGAGAGATGCAAGAGGAAATAATGAAGGAAAGAAAGAAAGAAGACGAAGGATGGAAAGAAAGAAGGAAGAGAGGAAAGGGCAGTCACCTAAGAGCAACACTGTATCGAGTGAGTGGATGGTGAGTGCCCCCACCTACCACAAGAAAATCATTCACATTCATAATTTAGTGATGATATTAGCTTAATCCTGGCACACTTACACAGTTGATGATCACAGTGCACACATAGCTGATTACAAATAATAAATAGGGGAGTACTGAGCTTAACTCACCACACCTTTACCCACAGCTTATACATTTATGTTTACATAGGAACCCCCAAACTATGGAATATTATTTTGATTAATAATTTTGGTGATGTTCCACCCTGGTCTGTCTGATCAAGCAGACTCATCGACTGCAAGTAAACAACTGCCCTTATGGGGTTGTCCCATTGATTCCCTACACTGTTTATGTTTTGTCTGTGTCTTAAAATGGAGTGTGCTGTACAGTGCTCCTGTGTGTGTGTTGTGTTGTGTGGGTTTAATCTACAAAACCATGGGGCCTGAGCAGTTAACATCACTGACTGCAAAACAACCAGCCCATTAGCACCAGGATTCAAATCCTGGTGAGGGCAGCTGATATCACTTGTCTCACCTTGTCTACCTTTGTGGTAGGTAGGGTAACACCTAAGGATGGTAACTGTGGTAACCTAGATGATGCAGCAACCTTGTATCCTAAGATGTTGGGTGAATAACCCACCACTGGCTCAAAGCCTATGTTATGGAGATGAACACTGGCAAAGTGCCTCATGGCACCTGTCTCCACCTAATCTACAAGCTGGGCATGTGGCAGAAGAACCCAGGTCCACGATGATAGGGTGCAGCTTCCTGTGTGGGGACAGCCACTCCCTTATTGATTCACAGATGATATTATAGCATATTAATGATGCACAGTCACACAGCTGATTAACCCTTTAACCGCGGGCATTGTTTTGCCCCGACTGGCCTCTCCCGCAGGGGTTTCAGCCAAATGTAAACAAACCATTAAACCTTAATAACTCTGCACAGAATAAAGCTAGAGAAAAAAATAAGGTACCATTAGAAAGTACTAACCTTCAGCTTTGCATTGATGTAGGTTTCATGACTTTGTTTACTTTCACAGGACGGGCAGTGCCGTTAGAAGTGAGGGGTGTAAAATCACTATTTTATGCCCCACACACCAGTACCAAATGCCAACCACTCTCTGATAATAGTACTATAAACATATATGAACACTGCACATACGATAAACACCAACTCTGTGTTCACTGAGGTAGGTAAAAGGCACTGTAATTGCCCGCACTTCACTGCGGCATCACACGCTCACTGACGTTTGGTTAGCGGCGATGTTTTCATTATTTCTAACTTTTATTACTATTTAACATATAATCTGGGCAATATACATTTTATTTACACTGCACTTATTACTATATTGCATCACTGTCGCATCACAGAATTACACAAGTGCCGCAGATTTTCTTATTACCATATCACTTATATACCGGCCATATTTACATAATTTTCTAGGTAAAATATCTCTTCTTACTATATTATACAGTTATTGGTAAAGCACGTCACTGTCACATCACAGAATCACAGCAGTGCCGCAGATTCTCTTATTACAATATCACTTATTATACTGGCCAATATTTACATTATTTTTTAGGCAAAGTATCCCTTATTACTACATTATCCATTATACAATTATTGGTAAAGCACGTCACTGTTGCATCACTGTATATCACTGTCACTGTCAGTATTTACTCAGAGAGTGGTACTCGGCAAAGCACGGAGTCACACAGAGAGCGACTTGGCATTCCTGGCACTGGTGTTTGCTCATTTTTCTCGTCCGAGGCCTCCGTGTGGTGTTATGACACACTCTGCAGCGGCCCTGTGACAACCTGCCGCCTGCGGTAAGAGGCAGTTTCACAAGTTGGTGCCAGTTCATGTAATTGCGGCACTCAAGACGGTCAGGTTGTGTGTCAGAGTTTCGCCTCGGGACCAATGCCGTCACCTGACCAAATCGTGCAAGCAGCTGCTGCACGACAGTCTTGGAGAACTGTCTCAGGGATGGTTGCCTTATGCCCCCGACTTGTGTCTTGTAGAGGAGGAAGGCGTTGAGCATGGACATATTGAGCATGTGGAGGCAAGCCTTCCTGTACCATCGGGTGTTTCTCCTGAGACAGTCTGTTTCGCCAATCATCATGTCAGACTTATCAACAAGTCTCATGTTGATATTGTAGTCAGTGATGGCATCGGGCTTCATGATTGGCTCTCCCGTCCTGTAGCTGACCTTCCCAGTTCTCTGCAATTCCCCCTTGTGGATGGTGCTGAGCATATTCACGACCTTCTTGTCGTGCCACCTGATCGCCAGAAGCGTGTCTGACTTCTTCAGGTGCACATCTTCCTTGGATGAGGATGATGCTTCTGGGAAACTTGATTACTCTTTCCTATGGCTCCATACAGTGCCCACAGTGCCAATGCCGTGTTCAGCCAGGTATTTGGCGAGTTTCAGTGCTGTGTAATAATTGTCTGTGTACAGCACATGATTCCCACCAAAATACCTCTCCATCAGCACTTTTACTATGGAGCCAGAGAAGCCAAGGGGGTCTTTCCTGTCCACGTCCATTGTACTTGCAGAGTAGATCACGAAATCAAAGATATACCCTGTCTCACAGTCACACAGCACAAAGAACTTTATCCCAAAGCGGTGGCGTTTGCTGGGGACGTACTGCATGAATTTGAGACGTCCTCTGAACAATACCAGGGATTCATCTATGACGACTTTTTGCATAGGACGGAAAAATCGCATAAATCGATCCCTAATCCTGTTGAGAAAATCCCTCACTTTCCACAAAGGGTCAGTTTGGGACGGGTTTCCATTGTCAGCGAAGTGCAGGTATCCTAGCAGCTGTCAGAACCGATCTTGTGACATGTACTTCCCGAATGTTGGGATAGAAGTTTTTTTTTTTTTTTTTTTTTTTTTTTTTTTTTGTCCGACTCTGGGCAAAGGCTTCATGGCCTATTTCTCGGAGGCAGTGACCTATCCCAAGGCCCAGTAGTCCTCCTACACCTCCTCAAGTCACCACTTCAGCGCTAACACCCACCATCCATATTGAATACATGCTAGGGCTGTCTCATACAGGATTGGTGTATTGGTATTAACGGGGGTATTTTACGACATGTCGGCGGGTCATCTGGTAGATCAGGCAAGTCTGCTTTTAGGAAATTCAAATCCTTAAACTCTTCCCTGCCCCAGCCGGGATTCGATCCTGGGTCCATTAGGACCGCAGGCCGCCTCTCTGCCGATTCAGCTACCTCCAACTCATGTCTCTTGATATGGGGCATCAAGAACATGAGAGCAAAGAACACATACAGCTCTCTGATCCCGACAGGCAACCACGACACTTGCTTTGGTGAGCCAATTGGTCCCAGCCCTTCTGTTGCACACTGAGCTACATACCTATTGGTCTCATCGCTGACATGCTGCACGATTTCGTCATCCATGAAGGCCAGGAAGTAGTCAACAAAATCATCTCCTTCGTTGCATGGGAAGGCAGGCTGTATTCCAGCATTTGTCATATCAAACGGTGGATTGTGTGGCTGAAAATCTGCACCGTCAGACCAAACAAATGCATCCACTTTCCCGGTGTGTGGTTCAGTGGAAGTGGCAGGTCGGATTGCACTCTTTTCCCCGTGAGAAGGAGCTGAGGTGGAGGCAATGGGTGAGGCAGGAGGTGAGGCAGGAGGTGAGCGGGAGGGGGGTGAGTGGGGGGGTGGCGAGGGTGAGGGAGCTGGGCAGGGGGCAGGCGGGGGAGTTACTGACCTGGTGTGTGGTGAAATCCAACCCTTTCTTCCCTGCTTATCACCTCACTTATCACCCAGCTTTGCCCTCCTACTGCCACACATCCCCTTTGTTCTAGGCCGGCCTGCCCTGCTTACCCTGCCTGCACGGCCTGCATGGCCTGCCTTCTCTCGCTGTGCAGGCTCTGGGAATTCATATTCCTCAGATGATGTAGACTGAGGAGAGGGCACGGCAGAAGATGAAGAAGATGTGAGGGCAATAGGGCTAGGGGAACGGGAAAGTGGTGGGAAATGCTTGCTAGGGCCTGGTGTAGGAGACGTAAGTCTGCGCTTCACTCCCTTCCCACGTGCAACACCAATTTTCCCCATAGGCGCCTTCCCTTTCCCAGAGTAAGTTGGGGGCGGTGGGGGGGAAACAACATGTTCACTTTCATCACAGTCACTGTCAATGCTAAACGGTTCACCACCAATCACTGCAAAATCGTCACTACTACTTGCTGTAAGTGTATCACTCTCACTGCCACAATCCAGAGTTGTACTTACAGTTTTGTCCAGCTCTGTCCTAATTTCTGGGGTGCTCAGCCCCTTCTGCCTTGCCGTCGGCAGTCCCTTCCTCGGTGTAGAGGTCGAAGGCACACTAGCACTAATAATTTCCGAGGAGGAAGCGAGCGACGATGACTCGGGACGGAGCGCCATTATCACGCACAGAGCTGGACAGATACTGACTGATGCGTGTCAGGGCAGGGGTGGGGGGAGCCCCCCTCGGAGTGGGAGGAGAGAGGTGTGGGATGGCTGGCGTGAAAGAGCTCGACAGCTACTCTTGCGTGAGACAATTTGCGCACAGGAAAAACGCGCGGTGTTCAAAATATTCACGAACATTCCAGAATGACACCCGCGGTTTGGTCCAGTTTTGTCGATGTCATTCTGGAATGACATCCGCGGTTAAAGGGTTAAAGTGTGCACCTAGCATATAAAACACACACACACACACACACAGAAATTACCCATTTCATTCATTCATTCATCATCCACTCCTATGTGCCCCCATGAGGGATGTAGGAGCCTGGGGCTAGGCAAGTTTGTCCTGATATTTGAGATGAGAGTGACCAGCCTCACTCATCCCTTAGTGGCATTATGATAAGAATAAACCCCAACCATCCCTCAGATATAAAGCCTAATCGGCTCAGTCTGATTGGAGTGCCGTAATTACCCACTAAACCACCAGGTGCCAAAATTTGGTTGTATGCTTACCACCCAGCATAGTGAAACCATTTGGCTTGTCACTCAGTGTAGAGTCACCCACAGGCAGAAGGAAGAGGAAAGAATGAAGGAAAGAAAGACAGAAGAGGGAGAGTAAAGTCACCCATAGGCAGAAGGACAAGGAAAGAAAGAAGGAAAGAAAGACAGAAGAGGATGGAAGGAAAGAAGGATGGAGGAGAGGAAAGGGCAGATACCCGAGAGCAGCATTACATTGAGAGTGTGTGGATGGTGAGCTCTCCCACCTACCACATGCAGAAAATGTCCAAATCTAATTTTCCTCCACCTTAATTATCCTTATACCAAGATGGAGTAGTCATAATCTGGGAAAACATTTAAAAAGTGGAAGAGTGTTATAGAGTTGTATGGTGTCTCATTTATGTGCTGTTTTGTCTTCTAGGGTAGTACAGTAAGTAAAAGTGTGACTACTTAATATTATGTGACTTGATAAATACAAGGGTAGCCCAGTATGAACAAAGCATGACATCATTCTAGGTGGGTATGTACTGTTCTAGTGTGTGATTTGTGTGTTGTGTATGTATTGCATTTGCATTTTTGTGTTTGCCATGTGAGCAGTGTTGTGTTGTTAGTGTTTTGTGTGTGTGTGTGTGTGTGTCAGGACATCATATTATAATAATACAACTCATAGCATGATGGATAGATAGATAGATAGATAGATAGATAGATAGTGTAATAGATAGGAGCACCAGTCAAGGTGTGGGAATGGGAAATGTGTCAGCCTCTTTCTGACCCTCTAACTCTTCCATTCTACTCTACGAGGGCTAGTGTCACGGGTACTCTACATGTGGGATTGTTCTAGAATCTTGTGTGTGTCTGTGTGTATGTAGCATTTCCGGTGACATAGTGTATGTGTGGTATTCCTTACAGAAATGTGGACACATTTCCTTTCCCACTGAAATCGCAAACACATTTCCTTCAGTCGACTCTCGCTGACACATTTCCCATTCCCACACCTTGACTGGTGCTCCTGTCTGTTACACTATCTATCTATCTATCTATCTATCTATCTATCTAGCTAGCTATCTGTCTATCAATTTATCTGTCTATATGTCTATCCACCCATCCATCATGCAATGTGTTGTATTATTATAATATGGAGACCTGACATGTGTGGGGAGGGTATATTGTTATAACATTAAATTGTGTTAGCAAGGTGTTTAATTTTTTTTTTTTTTTTTTTTTTTTTTTTTTTTTTTTTTAAGTTTAGGAGTAAAAAGGATGACTTTTGCTAAGTGGCCAAATGGAATTTAGGCCTTTATAATGTTTTTCATATACAGGTAGAGCATTATATTAAGAATATTTTTTAATATTTTTATTTTATTTTATTTTTTTATAGCATGGTGACTTGGCAGACAGCTAACCACATTTTACCAGCAATACCACTACCTGCAAATTGCTAACAGGGACGTGACCTTACCATCTTTATTTTTTTGTGACCAGATGACGGTGGTCGGTAATGGTGAAAGAAGCCTGTCGCGTATGTCATCCCAGAAGAGTTTGCCCCCAGTGCCTGAGGACCACCATCACCGTCACCCACTGCCCCCACCAGACACCCCCTCCAGCAACACCTCCACACCACCCACACCACACCATGACCCTGCTGCTCTCACGCTCAGCTCTAACAGTCATTACAGGTTGGCTGGCATAGGTTTGGTTAGGTTACATTTTGTTATCTGGCACTGTATCATTTTCTTCTGTCTGTGTATCTTTCTCTCTTTTTCTGTCTCTCTCTCTCTGTTGTCTGTATGTTTATATGTGTATATGTTTGTGTATAGGTAGACACCCCACCAGCAACACTGCCATGCCAGTCACATCGAACTACATCCCTACCAGTTTCACTGTCAGCTGTAACATTTATTGTAGGTTCTTTAGGGAATGCATTCCCCTCAGTTCACTGATTTACAAGTTGTGATTTTCATCATCATCATCATTATCATCCATCATAATATCATGAGCATTATTATAGTCTTACCTTCATTTTCGTTCCCTCACTTGCTATTTGAAAACTCCTAACATGGGATGCCTTATCACTACCACTTCCAGTCTGCTTTATCAGTACAATACTGTACATCCTTCCTTTACCCTCTCAGTCACTCCTCTTCCTCTTCTTTCTTATTCACCAGTACTGGATACACGTCTGCTCATTTCTCCTAAACAGCATATGGTTTTCCTCTCCCACAGTACCATTGATATACTCTCCAAGATTTTTAAATTCTACCTGTATGCTTTTTATGTATGGTGGAGAGTGACATCTATACTCAGTGGCACCGATGTACTGTACCATGACCCCTCTGTGTGTGTGTGAGTTACGTGTTAACCTTGGGTTCCCTGCATTCGGATCCCATGCACTCGTAGATCAATAGCCCATCATACAAAGTCTGTTCAGAAAATATCTTACTTTTGCCTCTGAGAAAATATATAGCTGACTTATTGAGCTTGGACACTAATCACCCTCAAAGTAGGCCCAGTCTGCCTTGACACATGTAGCCCAGCATGCTCTCCACAGCTTGAAACATTTTTCAAAGTTGGTTTTTGTTATCTTCTGCAGATGCTTCGTCGCATTTGTCATGATCTCTTCTCTCGAATGAATGTTGATCAAGACATGTTGGAGTGTGCAAATTGCGATCCAGACTTTCCGAAGACTTGTATCACTGGAGGTGAGACTTGGATGTGCAGGTACGACCCAGAAACCAAAGCACAATCGTTCCTGTGGAAGCATGCAGGGTCGCCTCATCCAAAAAAGCGCGACAGGTCTGCAGCAAGGTGAAATGCACCTGCATGTTGGCAGTTTTTTGTCAATTGCTATGGTGTTGTGCATCACGAATACACACCAGAAGGTCAGACTGTCAGCAGAAATTACAGTACTACCTCGACGTTATCTGTCATCTTCGTGATATAGTTCAGCGGAAGAGACCAAACCTTTGGAAAGCAGCAAGTTGGAAGCAGCACCGTGACAACATGCCTGCCCATTCTTCTTAACTGGTCCAGAATTTTTTACCAAGTACAATATCCTGCAGGTCCGGTAGGCTCCTTACTCACAGACTTGACTCTGTGCATCTTTTGCTTATTTCCCAAACACAGAACTCCGCTAAAGGATTCCCGATTTGAGATAGGAGAAGAGATCATGACGAATGCAAAGAAGCACCTGCAGGAGATGCTGAAAACCTTCTTTGAAAAATGTTCAGGCAGTGGAAAGAATGCTGGGCAACATGTGTCAAGTCAGAAGGGGGGTACTTGGTGGGGGATTAGTGTCCTAGCTCAACAGGTTAGCTACTTATTTTTTTAGAGCCTAAGGTCGGATATTTTCTGAACAGACCTTGCATAAATCTAATGTGTTAACCAACTCTCCAGTTGGATCCCAATTTGCCTGCAAAGAAACTCTCTGTGGCCGCGAAATATGCTTCATTCGGGCATAGCCTACTGTCTGGAGGTACAGTCTTATTAAAGAGGTTTAAAATACTAAAACGGTGGGAAAAAGCTCAGCATGATAGATGGATAAGAATAGTAGTGCTCTGGTGGACATATGTATGGGGAAGGGGTGGGTGATAGCCAGTACCTTCTTTTGACACAAAATGATCCGTAGGCACACATGCTGAAGGATGGGTGGTGAACTGAATGACTGGAAAGCAATGATTAAATTTGTGTGTGTGGATGAGAGAATGAGAAGATATGTGTTGATGCAAGAGCTTACAGAGGTTGGGGAAGTGGATTCTCTGAGAAAGTCAAGGCACAAATGTGATGGATAAATAGAAGGAGAGAAGGGCAAGAGGAAGCAGTTCATACAAGGAGGGTAGAAAGTTTGAAGAACATGAAAAAAAAGGCAGAATATAAGAGAGAAATGGAGAAGTGATTGGGTAAATATGATTTGGAGTAGATGTGGGAGGTGAAAGGTGTGTGCAAGGTATTCACAGAAGAAATCTGTGCAGCATGTGAGGTGGGGTGCAGGATGAAGAGAAGACGAAAGGGGTGCAAGGAACAGCATGGTGGAATGACGAGGTGAGATGAGCTTGCAGCGCAAAAGAAGAAAGCATATAGTGAGTAGATGGGATGCAGAGACATGGAGGAAGTTGAGAGATGGAAGAGAGAGTTATATGTGGAGTTAAAAGAGAGGTAAAAGGGCTAGTAAGAAGAAAGTGGGTGAGGGGTTTGGAAGGAATTTGAGTGTAAAATGGAGGGAATGTAAGGAAATGTTCTGGAAGGAGGTAAAGAGAGTTAGACAGGGTGATAAAGATGTTAGTAAGGGAGTGAAAGGTAAAAATGGCAGATTGCTAGTGAATAATGGAGAAAAAGTGAGCAGATGAAGGAATATTTTAAGGAATTGTTAAACATAGAGAATGACAATAATGTGATTATAAGTGGCTGGGGAATGGTTGGGAGGAGGAGGGAGATGAGAAGGGAGGAAGGGATCAGAAGGATGGATATAGTGGAAGCCATAAAGAAAGTCAAAATTGAGAAAGCTCCAGGAATTGTTGGGGTTTGTGGTGAAGCAATGAAGCACAGGGGAGAGATAGTAGTAGAATGGATATGGAAGATGTGCAGGTCGGTCTGGAAGGAAAGTAGAGTCCAAGAGGATTGGAATTCAGGTATTATTATTCCCATGTACAAAGGAAAAGGGGAAAAAGAAGTATGTGGTAATCATTTGGGCATTTGTCTTCTTTGTTGCCAAATGCTTGTTTTTTTTAACATTTTATGAGTGTTTGCTGCCTTCTTGCCAAGTTTCGCATAAAACTTGATGCATACATGTTGTTCTTTCACATCCTCCATTTTTGAGATCACAAAATTTGCAAGCAAACCCAAACAGAATGATAAAAAAACACTCATGCAGTGAATGTGTCCACCCTGCGCAACGCCAAACAAAGGGTGAATAGACTGTCACCTAGCATCCATACAGTGTACAACAAATGGTTTCTGTCCTGCTGTCAATTTCAGTAACTTTTATTTAGCACCTCGTATATGAAGTACAATGCTCCCTCATACAATGCGAGTTTATGGGCGGCAGAAACTCTCGCATTCTATGATTTCTCATTATGTGAACCAAAGAACTTATGGGAAAAATGGTATATAGTGGATAGCCCACCCACGGCTTGGTCTTCTGGCCCCCTTCCAGCTTATTCTGCCTTGCTAATACTTTGTCTAATAGTACATCCAGTTGGACCAACAAATAAAACAACAAATAGAACATCATGTACCTTTAAGTGACTTCTGGGCAGGTTAAGAAGGGAGGGGGGTGGGTATCCGAGGCTTTGGGCATCTACTCTTGCCCCGCAGGGCAGGGTGGGGCAGGGCACCCTGTTGTCACTCTCACTGTCACTGCTGAGGTCTCCTGGAGGTGCCACAAAGCCTTCAAAGTCGACAGCTGAGACCATGATGAACAGGTGGGTACTGCAGTGATGCTAAAACAGACCACAGGATGTGAGGTACAACATGTGTTCTCGTTGTTGTATGGAGGAGAAGTGTCTGTTTACCCAGGAAAGTCAGTAGATGGTGTGCAGATAGCTTGCCAGCCTCCTGCCATTTTGAATCTGGCTCGTTGCCAGCCACCTGCCTTTGTGTGACTTACTCGCATTGTCCAGCCCGACACTCGAAGCAATGGCGGGAAGTCCATTTTTGCCTTGGAATCATATAGCCAGTTGGCGTGTTGGGAAGTTTGATTTGTAGATTTCACATTCAATAAAAATAAGCATTTTCTGGGTTGACCTCGCCTTGTACGTGATTCGCACCGTGTGAGTTCGCACTGTGTGGGGGTGCATTGTAAATGGGAAGCTGCTGAATGCCGTGAAGAGTATGTATGCAGGTGTCAGGGCTGCAGTGCATGTGGATGGTGAACTGAGTGAATTTTTCTATCTGAATGTTGAATTGAAACATGGATGTGTCCTGTCCCTATGGTTGTTCAATCTGTATATGAATGAAAAAAAATACAAGGTAGGGCAGTGAATGTTGGAGCAGCCCCAATGAAAGTTGGCAGCATTTGAATATGTCTTGTTCTGTTATTTGCAGGTGATACTATAGTGTTAAGTGAAGATGAAGGGAAACTGGTGAATGAGTTTGGGAGAGTGTGTAAGAAACGGAATCTAGAGGTGAATGTAGGAAGATTAAAGTTATGGTCTTAGAGAGAATTGAAGTTACTGAATGCACAGTGAGGCTGGATGGTCACGAAATGGAGAATGTGGATGCATTTAAGTACTGTACTTGGGTAGTGTGACGAGTAATGATGGAAGTTTAGAAGGTGATGTGCTTGAAAGGGTACAACAGGGAGAAGAGGTTTCCGATTCTTTGAAAACAGTGATGAGAAATAGGGAGGCGAACATCGAAAGAAAAAGTTGCTGCATGACAGTATTGTGATACCAACTCTAATGTATGGAAGTGAAGCTTGGACCCTGTTGGAAGGACACAAGTCAAGAGTGAGAGCAGTGGAAATGAATTATTTGAGAGGAGCATGTGCAGTTACATGGAGAGACAGATTGACAAATGAGGAAGTGAAGGAACAATGTGGTGTGGATGTGGATATGAGAGAAAGCATTTTGAGAAATAAATTGAGGTGGTTTGTCCATGTGGAGAGGATGGAGAGAGAGAGACTAATGAGGAGAGTGTATGTGAGTGAAGTGGAGGGGGGGGAGGTAGGGGGAGACTGAGGATGAGATGTAAGGATGGATTGGAGCGGTATATGAGAGAGGGGAGTGTGAGTTGGGGTGAAGGTATCGTAAAGACAGGAGACATGGCAATGATTTGTTTGTAGCCACCACTTAAGGGATTAAGGCATCTGGTTATAGGCCTAGATAGATAGATACAACTTTCCTACAATCATGACCTTACAGTCAGGCGGGGACACTGATTAGACAGCTACCTAAAATATTCATTTGTATATACCTCTTAACTATGGCCCATTAAATATCCTGCAGCCATTACTCCATATTTCAAGTATGGAAGTTGGCCAGTTCCATCAGGTGAGAAGGAACCAATCGTAACTTATGTTTGTACCCACTGAAGGCTGCAGACATGAACTAGACAGCAGCATGATTGAGTCTCTGACTGCTTCTTAGATCAGCTTTTCATCAACTGAGCTGAAATGAGTGTGGGATGTCTGTCAGGTTAGAGCAAGCACACTGTAGCTATGTACCAAATAATATTTGTCTGGGTAGAGCAGATGTGACTTAACTACTGTTGTGTAATTTTGTTAGGATAAGAGCAGTGCACCATAGCATTTATTAACATGTTAATACAATTGCTATATGCAGTGGCTGTGTATTCTGTCAGGCTTAAATATAGTAATCCCTATACTATCCGGATGCCAACTTTCCGGACACCCCACTTACCGGACATTGTGGGCCTGGACTTTCGGAACCGAAAAATGGCCAAAAAAGAAAAAATCCCCCCAAAATCCGATATTTTTCCCACCTGTAATTTGAAATTGCCACGCAGCGCTGAACAGCTGTTTACACCACGGCCCCTTCAACCCTTCCTTCTTCCCCCCTCCCCCCTCCCCTGTCAGGGTTGCCATTTGGTATTTTTTATTACCAAATGTGGACCAGTTTGATAATGAAAAATTCGCTTGTAATGAATCAGAATAATGCATTACCAAATGGATTTTTCACGTGTATGAGGATACACAGGATGGAGATGGTGGATTGTCTGCTGTCTCTGATTAATCTACTAGCCTACATAGCGTGAAAATAATCAACATGCTGTTAACTATAAGGAGAGTGATTACATTCATTTCCACTTGAATATATAATTAGTGAAGAATAAATGGTAGCTTTATGAATTTGGTAATGAAAAGTAAAATTTGGTAATGAAAATTGAGGAGTGTGGTAATGTGGCTGAGCTCCGATCTGGCAACTCTGCTCCTCCCTCACCACCTGTTACTGCTTAACTGCCATCACGAGTAGATGCTTATCGCAATGGATGGTGCACGTGCTCGTTTTTTGTGAATAAACGTTGAATAAGCTGCAAACCTCACCACTAGACCACACGGGAATTTACGGTGTTGTGCAGTGTTATTAAATTAGAATTTAGTGTGCAAAAGATTAAGTGTGGAGTGCAAACTGGTGGTTGAAACTGGCGGTTGAAACTGGCGTGGTGCAATTAACAATGTGCAGTGTTAAACAATTATAACTCACAGTGCAAAGAATTACTGTAAATGCAGCACAACACTGCTTCAAGAGCATTTTCACCACTGCCAAAGCCTTAGAGAAGGCGGCCACGGACATGCTGTAAGTACCCTGGTGAGGTACAGTTTTTTCTAATTCCTCATTCTTTGGTTCCTTTTAATTTATTTCATGCTTTATGTCCATTATTGGTGTGAATAGGGTCTTAAATAGGTTTAAATAGGTACTATGCATGTCCAGTAGGGAGTTATTTAGGTGGCTTTCAAAGTTAGGCTGGGTTAGGGTCCTTAAGTACCAGTCCAGGTGCCAGGGATCCACTTTCCGGACAGGACCACTTTCCAGACATGCCTTTGGTTCTGTTACATCGGATAGTGGAGGGATTACTGTATACATGGTATACAGTAAACTGTCAATATAACGAACCCTGGTATTGCGAATTTCGGATATAATGAACGGCCAAATCGCAACTGAACTTCCCCCGGATTCTGTGAACAAAGGTCACTAAATGTGGAGAAGTTCGCAAATCAGCCCACGGTGACAACAGCATCCCTTCGTGGCACAGTAAGTGTACTTCAACAGCATCCCTTCCTCACGCAGTAAGTGTACTGTAACATTACTACATTATACTGTATTCTTATTATAGGTATTGTATTTATATGTACAACTTCATAAACCATTGAATTCTCCATGTAAAACTTCATAGAAATACTTTAGGTTATGTTTGAGCACATAGGACTGAACGACTCCCCTCATATAGCAAACTGAGTTTGAGGGTGGAAGTGAAGCTAGCAGGGGAGTGAAAGATAAAAATGGTAGATTACTAGTGGAGAAGGGAGAAAAAGTGAGCAGATGGAGAGAACACTTTAAGGAATTGTTGAACATAGAGGATGGAAGTAATGCGAGTATAAGTGGCTGGGGAATGGCTGGGAGAAGGAGGGAGGTGAGAAGACAGGAAGAAATCAGTAGGATAGAAGTTGTGGAAGCAATGAAGAAAGTTAAATTGGGGAAAGTCCCAGGAATTGATGGAGTGTGTGGTTAAATGCTGAAGCCTGGGGGAGAGATAGTAGTAGAATGGATGTGGAAGATGTGCAGATTGGCCTGGGAGGAAGGTAGAGTCCCGGAGGATTGGAAGTCAGGTATAATTATTCCCTTGTACAAAGGAAAAGGGGAAAAAGAAGTGTGTGGTAATCATAGGGGCATTTGTCTTCTTAGTATAATAGGAAAAGTGTATGGTAGGATACTTATTGACAGAATTAGAGAAAGAACAGGGAAATTAGTTGGAGAAGAACAGGGAGGCTTTAGGAAGGGAAGAGGTTGTGTAGATCAGATATTCATTCTTAGATCTTTAGTGGAAAAGTTTCTAGAGAAGGGAAAGAAGTTGTATGCGGCTTTCATGGATTTGGAGAAAGCATATGACAGGGTGGATAGACAAGGATTGTGGAAAGTGTTAAGAATATATGGAGTAGATGGGAAGTTGTTGAATGCTGTGAAGAGTATGTACGATGGTGCGAAGGCTGCAGTGCGTGTGGATGGTGAACTAAGTGAATTTTTCTCTTTGAAAGTTGGGTTGAAACAGGGATGTGTCATGTCTTCATGGTTGTTCAATCTGTACATGGATGGGGTAATAAAAGAGGTATAAGGTAGGGTAGTGGATGTTGGAGTGGCCCTGGTGAGAGAGGATAGTGTTTGGAAACTCCCTGTACTGTTGTTTGCAGATGATAATGTGTTGTTGAGTGAAGACGAAGGGGAGCTGCAAGGCTTGGTGGATGAGTTTGGGAGAGTGTGTAAGAAATGGAATCTAAAGGTGAATGTAGGGAAGAGTAAAGTGATGGTCTTTGAGAGAGGTGAAGTCAGTGAATGTACAGCAAGGTTGGATGGTGAGGAATTGGAAAATGTGAATACATTTAAGTACTTGGGTAGTGTGATGAGTAAGGATGGAGGTTTGGAGGGTGAAGTGCTTGAAAGGGTACAGCAGGGAAGAAAGGTTGCTGGTTCTTTGAAAGCAGTGATAAGAAACAGGGAAGTGAGCATGGAAGTGAAAAAGTTACTACATGACAGTATTGTGATACCAACTCTAACGTATGGAAGTGAAGCTTGGACGTTGTTGGAAGGACACAAGTCAAGAGTGAGAGCAGTGGAAATGAGTTATTTAAGAGGAGCCTGTGGAGTCAAATGGAGAGACAGGCTGACGAATGAGGATATAAAGGAGCGTTGTGGTGTGGATGTGGATGTGATAGGAAGCGTTATGAGGAACACACTGAGGTGGTTTGGCCATGTCGAGAGGATGGAGGGTGAAAGACTGACGAAGAGAGTGTATGTGAGTGAGGTGGAGGGGGGAAGAGGGAGGGGGAGGCCGAGGATGAGATGGAGGGATGGGGTGGAGAGGTATATGAGAGAGGGGGGTGTGAGTTGGGAGCAAGGCAGTGAAATGGCGAGGGACTGGGCGACTTGGAGGCAATTTGTTTGTGGCCACCCCAAACGGGATTGAGGCGTCTGGCAATTGATAGATAGTTTCGTAATCCCTCGGAAATACCGACCCCTCGTATATAGGGAACTTCCGGATATATTGACCCACCCCTCCCCCCAGTTAGTTCGTTATATCGTGGGTTTACTGTATTATCATTATCATTACCATTGTCATTGTCATCGTCATCATCATCTAGACCACTTTTCCCAAGCAGGGGTGAGCTGAGGTGGGTTCTTTCTATACATGCTATAGCATGTATATAATCTTTGTGTTGCATCAGCTGAGAGCAATTGTGCTATAGCTTATGTTTCTTATTACCCAGTAGTGCTGATGATGGCCGCAGAAATGAACTAGGGAGCAGCAGAAACAGCCTCAGTCATAGTGACAGCAGTTGCAGCAGCAGCAGCAGCAGCAGCAGCAGTGATCAGAGCCCCTGCCAGGACCACAGCCAGGCTTCTCTCATTCCCTCTGAAGGATCTGAGTCATCGCGTGCCTGGGAGACTGACAGACCCACTCGATCCTGTAGAAAATCCAACAGGATACAGGTACAGTTGGTGACAAAAGATCTTAACCTAACCCAACATGACACACAGTCCTGTAAAAAGTCTATCAGAATACTGGTACGATTGTGAATAAAAGTTTTTAACCTAACCTAACTTATCCCAAACAATCCTGCAAAGAGTGACGGGGTATAGGTACAGTTAGGAACAATATATCATTACCTAACCTAATGCACATAGTGCCATATAAAGACTGACTGTTCATTGGAGAGGGCAAGATATCAGTGAGATATATAAATACCCTTACTGGTATACAGGGCAGTTCATATATTTTACCAGTCACACAGCTGTTGTGTTGTGATGGCTTAGTCAGCTTTATGAATGTTTACCCTGTGTATTGATATCTCTCTAAATATCTTTCAAAAGCCAGATGCCTTAATCTTAGAGGAGTTGACCACAGACAAATCATCCTCATGTCATCATGTCCTCAGCCCAGGGCTCGATTACCAGGTACATTATAAGCAAAATAGGCAACTGCTTACCAGGCCATCCAGACTTCCAGAGTGGATTAAATATATGCTTTGGGTGTCCAAATAAGGGCCATCACCTATTATTGCTTCCGTGGCCGGAAGCCATCTGAGTGTGCCTTGCGCATTACGGAGGTTATTCTCTCGGGCATGGAAGCATACATTCCTTTCTCATATCCTTTGACTAACGCAAGAAGGCCTTGGTTTAATCACGCTTGTTCTAATGCTGTCCGCAACAAGGAGAAGGCCTACAAAAGGTACCGGAGCCAACCCACCCCTGAATCACATCATCTTTACGTTTCTGCCCGAAATCGTGCTAAGTCTGTTCTTCGCTCTACTAAAAATAATTTCATCCATACTAAATGCTCTCAACTCTCCAACTCGAATTCTTCCCGCTCCTTCTGGCACCTTGCCAAAAATCTTTCTAACAACTTTACCTCATCATCCTTCCCTCCTCTTTTCTACTCTGATGGTAAAGCAGATCTGTTCGCGCAGACTCTCTCCTCCAATTCCACCTTAGACGATTCCGGTACTGTTCCTCCATCACTTCCCCCCTCTGACTTCCTCATGGCTGACATTAAAATTTCTTCAGTTGATGTATTTTCTGCCATCACTGGCCTCAGTACTAACAAGGCATATGGGCCTGATGGGGTCCCTCCTGTTGTTCTCAAGAACTGTGCTTCTGTGTTTACACCCTGCCTAGGCAAACTCTTTTGCCTTTGTCTGTCAACTTGTACCTTTCCTTCTTGCTGGAAGTTTGCTCTCATTCAGCCAGTCCCAAAGAAGGGTGACCACTCCCAACCCTCCAACTATCGTCCAATTGCTTTAACGTCCTGTATTTCAAAAGTTTTCGAGTCAATTCTCAATGGAAAAATTTTAAAGCATCTTTCCTATCACAACCTTCTTTCCGATCGTCAGTATGGGTTCCGTCAGGGACGCTCCACTGGCGATCTTCTCACCTACCTTTCAGACTCCTGGTCATCCTCCTTTTGGGACTTTGGCAAAGCTTTGCCATTGCACTTGACATCTCAAAGGCTTTCGATCGAGTCTGGCATAAATCTTTAATTTCCAAACTGCCCTCCTACGGTTTCTATCCTTCTATCTGTGCCTTCATCGCCAGCTTCCTTTCTGGTCGTTCTATAGCCGCTGTTGTAGACAGCTATCGTTCTTCTCCTAGATCTATCAACAGTGGTGTTCCTCAAGGCTCTGTCCTATCACCAACTCTCTTCCTTTTATTCATCAATGATGATCTAAGCTGTACATCTAACCCTATCCACTCATACGCTGATGACTCCACCCTTCACCTTTCCATTTGGTTCTCGCAATGCCCATCTCAACAGTTGCTTCAACAAACAAGGGATGAGGCTATGGCACACCTAATGTCTGACTTGGCTCGTATCTCTGACTGGGGTAAATATAATATGGTTGTTTTTAATGCATCTAAGACTCAGTTCTTACACCTATCAACCCGACAAAATCTTCACAGGTATACCCATTAATGTTTAATAATATTCAGCTTAATCCTGCATCATCCTTGAACATGCTTGGGGTTTCATTTACTCGGGACTTATCTTGGAAAGATCACATTACATCTCTTGTAAAATCTGCTTCCAAGAGATTGGATGTGGTAAGCCGACTCCACTCTTTCTTTACCCCTGCACAGTTGTTGACTCTATACAGGGGTTTTATCCGCCCCTGTGTGGAGTACAACTCTCATGTGTGGGGAGGCTCCCCACATACAGCCCTTCTCAATAGGGTGGAGTCAAAGGCTTTTCGTCTCATTAACTCTCCTCCTCTTACTGACTCCCTTCAACCTCTGTCTCTTCGCCGCACTGTTGCATCTTTATTTCTTTTCTATCGCTACTTTAATGGTCACTGCTCCTCTGGACTGTCTGCTTGCATTCCTCCACCTCTACGACGGGCGCGTAGCACCCATCTGGCAGCAAACTCTCATTCCTTTTCTGTCCAACTCTCTAATGCAAGAGTTAACCGTTACTCCCAGTCTTTCATTTATGCAACAGGTCAGCTCTGGAACTGTCTCCCTTTGTCTGTATTTCCTGCTGCGTATGATCTCCAGTCTTTCAAACGCAGTGTGTCCAGGCATCTCAAAATGATCGGATCTTGAATTTGGCTCTCTATTGTATTTTGTTTTTCTCTTTGAGGGAACTGTTACTGCGGGCTCATGGCCTTTGGTTCCTTCTTCCTTGCATTAAAAAAAAAAAAAAAAAAAATCAGGCCAGCAAAAAAGGCCATTATAGGTCATGCCAAAATTTCACTGGAAATAATAGAAAAAAGAGATCTATATATTGCAGGCTTGCCGTTTGCATTGCCTACCAGGCCAGAGCAGGGTTAATCCGGCCCTGCCTCAATCAGCAGGTTGCCCTCCCTCCAACTCACAACAGTTTGTATACCTCTCCACTGCATCCCTGAGAGTGAATATTTTAGTTATTAATTATGGAATCAGTTAACATATAAAATTTAAAAATGTCAAACACAAAAAGGACTATGAAAAACAGAAAATCATGTATGGTTGTTCGAGAGAGTTATCTGGTAAACTGCAGGATGAAGTTACCATCACGTGCAGTCCTTCGTTCTCCTTTCGGGGATTAGGAAAGGAGTTAGGGATGTTTGTACAACTGGGCAGTGGAACCACGTGGTTATATCAGTGCCATTGCTTAAGAGGCTTCCGTCTCAGTACCATTATGTTGGATAGACACCGCTAATGCTGACTGAACTGTCCCTGCAACACACAAGAATTCACCATCTGAGTGACAAGGGGAATGTATTATATTAACCACTCTTTATATCAGAAGTATATTTGCAGTGGACGGAGGGAGAGGGAGGGGGAGACTGAGGGTGAGGTGAAGGGATGCAGTTGAGAGGTATATGAGGGAGGGGGGAGTGAGTTGGGGGGAGAGCAGTCAAATGGTGGGTGACAGAGCGACTTGGAGGCGTTTTGTCTGTGGCCACTGTGTGCGGGATTAGGGCGTTGGGCTATAGATAGATAAATAGATATTTGCAGTAGGGCTGATACTGAATCTTTTTCTTCTTCTTTTTTTTTTTTTTTTAAGCAGTGTGGAATGTAAGGGGTGCAAATGATGCAGTGAAAAAGAGAGAGGTTGTCTGGATGCTTGAGTTTGCAAAAAAAGATATATGTGGATTGACTGAGACTAAACGGAAAGGTGAATGTGAGAGAGTAGGAGTATGGATGGGGTATATGTGAGGGAGTAGGTGAGAATGAGAGGGCAAAAGAGGGTGTATGTGTTATGTGCAGCAGGTGGAAGGAGAATATAAAAGATTATGGATCATTTGGTTCAAAGATTGTGTGGGTATGATTGAAAGTTCGAATGCAGTTGTTGGCGATTGTGTGTGTTTATGCACCAGTGCAAGATCATGAAAGCAGAATGAAAGAAGAGTTCTGGGTAAATGTGGAAACATGCATGGAAAAGCTTGAGAGGAATGAGAGAGAGTTTTTGATTGGAGATATGAATTGAAAAGCAGGGAATGTGAAGGTGAAAGGAGTAGTTGGTGATTGGGATGTGCCCGCAGAAGTGGATGAAAATGACAGTGCTCTAGTGGACGTTTGTGCCAGGAGGGGGTTGGTGATAGCCAATACCCTCTTTAGGCACAACATGATCCATGGGTATGCATGGCAAGTGATTAGAAGGGTGGGTGGTGAACTGAATGAATGGAAGGCAATGATTGATGATGTATGTATGGATGAGAGAATGAGAAGGTGTGTAATGGATGCAAGTGCATACAGAGGTTAGGGGAATGGACTTTCTGACCACCACTTGGTGGTAAAAGCCGAGGTACAACTGCAGGGGATGAACAGAAGGACGGTAAGACAGGAGGAAGTAGTCCATACAAGAAGGGTAGAAAGGATGCAAGAGGATGGAAATAAGGCAGAATATTAGAGAGAAGTGGAGGAGAGATTGGGTAAATATGATTTGGAGCAGATGGGGGATGTGGAAGGTGTGTGCAAGATATTCAGAGAAGAAATCTGTGCAGCATATGAGGTGGTGTGTGGGGTGAAGACAAAAGGGGGTGCAAGGAACAGCATGGTGGAATGAAGAGGCGAGACAAACTGTGGTGCAAAAGAAGAGTGCATATAGTGAGTGGATGGGAAACAGAGGCATGGAGGAAGTTAAGAGATGGAAAACAGAGTTATATGTAGAGAGGAAGAGAAAGGTGAAAACATTAGTAAGAGAGAGTAAGAAGAGAGTGGATGAGGAATTTGGAAGGAATTTGAGTGTAAAGTGGAGGGAATGTAAGAAGATGTTCTGGAAGGAGGTAAAGAGAGTTAGACTGGATGATAAAGAAGGTAGTAAGGGAGTGAAGGATAAATATGGTAGATTGCTAGCGATGGAGGGAGAAAAAGTGAGCGGATGGAGAGAATGCTTTAAGGAACTGTTAAACATAGCAAATGAAAGTAATGTGAGTATAAGTGGCTGGGGGAATGGCTGGGAGTTGGAGGGAGGTGAGATGGGATGAAGAAATCAATAGGATGGAAGTTGTGGAAACAGTGAAGAAAGTCAAAATGGTGAAAGCCCCAGGAATTGATGGAATTTGTGGTGAAATGATGAAGCACTGGGGAGAGGTAGTAGTATAGTGGTTATGGGAGATGTGCAGATTAGTCTGGGAGGAAGATAGAGTCCCAGAGGATTGAAAGTCAGGTATAATTATTCCCATGTACAAAGGAAAAGGAAAAAAAGAATTTTGTGGTAATCATAGGTGCTTTTGTCTTCTTATTTTCATAGGAAAAGTATGTGGTAGGATACTGACAGAGGGAAATAACAGAAGAATTAGTTGGAAAACAACAGAGAGGTTTTAGGAAGGGAAGAGTGTGTTTACATCAGATGTTCATCCTTAGGTCTTTAGTGGAAAAGTTTCTAGAGAAAGGAAAGAAGTTGTATGTGTCCTTCATTTATTTGGAGAAAACATATGACAGAATTAATAGATAAGGAATGTGGAAAATGTTAAAAATATATGGAGTAAATGGGAAGCTGTTGTAATGCCTTGAAGAGTATGTACATGGGTGCTAATGCTGCAGTCCGTGTGAATGGTGAACTGAGTGAATTTTTCTATCCGAATGTTGGATTGAAAGTGTTGTGTCGTGTCTCTATGGTTGTTCAGTTTGTATATAGATGGGGTTATAATAGTGATACAAGGTTCGCCAGTGGATTTTGGAGTTGCCCTGATGAGAGAGGGCAGTGTTTGGAAATTTCTTGTACTGTTGTTTACAAATGATACTGGATTGTTAAGTGATTATGAAGGGGAACTGCAAGGCTTGGTGAATGAGTTTGGGAGAGTGTGTAAGAAACGGAATCTAAAGGTGAATATAAGGATGAGTTAAGTTATGGTTATTGTGAGAAATGAATTCACTGAATGTACAGTGAGTTTGGATGATGAGGAATTGGAAAATGTGAGTGCATTTAAGTGCTTGGATTGAGTGATGAATAAGGATGGAAGTTTGGAGGATGTAGTGCTTAAAAGGGTACAACTGGGAAGAAAGATCATTGGTTCTTTGAAAGCAGTCATAAGAAATGAGGAAGCGAGCATGGAAGTAAAAAAGTTGCTGCATGATAGTATTGTGATACCAACCTTGTCATTTGGGAGCAAAGCTTGGACCTTGTTGGAAGGACACAAGTCAAGAGTTAAAGTAGTGGAAATGAGTTATGTGAGAGGAACTTGTGGAGTTACATGGAGAGACAGACTGACAAATGAGAAAGTAAAGGAGCATTGTGGTGTGGTTGTGGATGTAATAGAAAGTATCAGGAGAAATACATAGAGGTAGTTTGTCCCTGTAGAGAGGAGAGAGAGCAAGAGACTACTGAGGAGAATGTATATGAGTGAGGTGGAGGGGGGAAGAGGGAGGGGGAGGCCAAGGATAAGGTGGAGGGATGAAGAGGTATATGAGGGGGGGAGTGAGCTGAGGGGAGGACAATGAAGTGGCGGGGGACAGGGCGGTGTGGAGACGATTTGTTTGTGGCCAACACTTATGAGATTAATGTGTTTGGCAATAGCTTGATACATAGATAGAATTCGTACTTTTATGGTTTGCTTATTTTGTTTCTGGATCAAACTCACTCACATATCAGTAGGAAATAGGGTGTGGTTTATGATGAGTCTAAAAGAGCTCCAGTGTTTCTGTCTGCAATCAGATTCCTTAATCCCATTGCCTCTTTGTCACCCAGTCCTCCACAGTCAGACAACCCTTCCAGCATCTCACAACTGAAAGGCTGTCTACTTTAGTTATGTTATAGTTAGCTCCCATCAGTTATCAGCAATCATCCATTACGTGTCACTGTAGACACTATTGTAGAAAGGCTGTTTGTTCACAGATGTCATTTTTTTATTTGTTTTTCCTTCCTTGGTTCATCTTCTATTATATAGAAAGATCTTACCGTACCCTTTGTACAATAACCTGGCCTAAAATTGGCAGCTCTTCTTCTTGAATACTAAGCTGTAACAAGAGGTTAATCATTGAATATAATGTTAGTAATGAAAAAGTGCTATGAAAAGGATGTACAGCCATAGCATTGTATTATTCTGTCCCTCAGATATGTGAAATAAGCTCTAAGAGGACAAAAATCAGGGCCTAGTTAGGGTAAAAAGACCATAGTTTCCTCTCTCTTTATTGTCTCAGCACTGGTTGTAGTTGGTCATTTTTTCCTCTTGTTTCCTTATGCCCTGGGTGCAGATTGTAAGGCATTTAGGTAGTAGTGTTATATGCTCTGTTTATTCTCTCTGTCCCTCTTCCCTTCTTTATACTCCAGTAGTTCAATAGTGTGCAGAAAATGTAAAGGTTATTTATTGAGGAAATGTACATAAGAGAGGGAGAGGTGGCATGTTGCCTTGTAGATGCCTTACCAAGGACAGAGTTCTCTTGGTAGTCTCTCTGTTGAGGTATAAACCAAATGTCACCTCAGAACATCTGACACAGCATGCAGTATCTTAATGGTATTGGCAAAACTTGATGATTACCACAGTCTTCAAACAGTAATAGTTGTACAGTAGAGTTGAGATTTAAGACAGGGGGAGGTAACAGTCTTACAATAACAAGAGCAGTTAATTTCTTCCTTTACAGAATTATTTAATAAAAATAATATCACTCAGATATACAGGGGAAACAAAGTGGTTCCTTTTAGGTATCCACTGTCTAGATCAGGGGTCGGCAACCTTTTGAACATGGTGTGCCAATTTATTATTAATGCCAATTTTTTCGCCACTTTGCGTGTCAGGTAAGATTTTTTAACACTGTAGCGACAGTGTTAATTGATTTAATAAGAAAGGATGTCCCCACCTCTCTCTCTGTCTCTCTCTCTCTTTGCATTTTCAATATTTTCTTTGTTACACTGGATCACGTTGAGTGCCATAGCATAGCACTTCACGTGCCTAGGGTTGCCGACCCCTGGTCTAGATGGTTACATTTGTTTGCAGCCTGTGTGTTGGCACTTGATACTAGGGTTCTGTGACCCAAACCCACCCACATGACCCACATCTCGTACCTGTCTGCCCCAACCTCACTGTTGTGTTGACCATCATTGTGTCAACGAGCATTTTTTTCTCGCTTCTCATCCTCGGTCGCCCCCTCCCTCTCCCTCCCTCCACTTCACCTACCTACAACCTCTTAGTCAGTCTTTCATTCTCCATTCTCTCCATGTGTCCAAGCCACCTCAGTATATTTCTCCTAATTTTCTCAATCCCATCCACATCCACCCCACAACGTTCTTTCACTTCTTCATTCATCAACCTGTCCCTCCGTGTCACTCCATATGCTCCTCCATACTCACCTCCCTACTTCTTATCACCACTTTCGGTGAACCAACAACCTTCCTTCCCTGCCGAACCCTTTCAAGCACTTCATCCCCAAAACATCCATCCTTATTCATCACACTACCCAAGTATGTGAATGCACTGACATTCTCCATATCCTCACCATCCAACCTCACTGTGCATTCTGTGACTTCATTCCTCTCAAACGCCATAGCTTTACTCGTGTTTACATTAACTTTCAGATTCCTCTTCTTACACACTGTCCCAAATTCATTCACCAAACCTTGCAACTCCCATTCATCTTCACTCAACAACACTGTATCACCAGCAAACAGTAACACCGGAATCTTCCACACCTCATCCTCATTCATTAGAGCCACCCCCACATCCACTGCCCTACTTTGCACCTCCTTTACAGCCCCATCCATGAATATATTAAACAGCCATGGAGACATCACATATCCCTGTTTCAGTCCCACATTTAGATCAAAGAACTCACCTTACCATCCACTCGCACCTCACCTCAAGCTCCCTCGTACATACTCTTCACAGCACACGACAATTTTCCATCCACTCCATATATTCTTAATACCTTTTACATGCCTTGCCTATCTACTCTGTAATATGCTTTCTCCAAGTCTATGAAGACAGCATACACTTTCTTTCCCTTCTCTAGATACTTCTCCACTAAACATCTTAGAACAAATATCTGATCTACACACCCTTTTCCCTTCCTAAATCCCCCCATGTTCTTCTCCAACTAACTTCTCTGTTATATGCCTAACCCTATCAGTAAGTATTCTGCCATATATTTTTCCAGTCACACTAAGAAGACAAATATCCGTATGGTTACCACATACTTCTCTCTCCCCCTTTCCTTTGTATAAAGGATATTCGCAAGTTAAATTGTACAAAAATGACAATGGTTAAGTGGATGTGCAGTGCTTCCTTGAGTGCTAGGCCTGGGGATGCTAGGTTTACGATGGAAGTGTGAAGAGGGAGGACAGGATTGGAGTGTATTGATGTTGTGATGAGGAGAGGTAGATTGAGATGATTTGGGCATGTGGAGAGGATGGGGGATGGCAGTTGGGTGCAAAAAGTGAGAAGTGATACCGTAACTTTAGGAGTAGGGTTGTGAGAAGTAGACCGAAAAGACCTGGGACAAGGTCATTCAGTGTTACCTCAGGGATAAGGGGCTGAATAGGGAGGCTGCCATAGATCACACAGTATGGAGAGCTGCCATTAGGTGACCAAGGCTGATGCATGCAAGCATGGTGGGGCCTTTAAAAACAAAAGGAATATGCTATTATAGTCATTTATTTTCAAACATATACTTAAAATCCCACCTCGGACGGGGACCCACTGATATAACAAACTATTGGCTTTAATAAACCTGACTTCCCTAATAATAATCCATCCATCCATCCATCCATCATCCATTCCTACGTTGCCCCATGAGGAGCGTAGGAGCCCGGGGCTAGGCAGTTGGTCCCGGCATTTAAGATGAGAGTGACCAGCCTCACTCATTCCTGAGTGGCATTACGTGAGCAATAAACTCCAACCACCCCATGGATATAAACCTTTACCGGCTCAATCCAATTGGAGTGCAATAATTACCCACTAAACCACCAGGCGCCAAAATTTGGTTACATGGTTACCACCCAAGACAGTAAATGGTTTCCTGGTGTAATGGAAACCATTTGGGTTGTCACTCAGTGTAAAGTCACCCAGAGGCAGAAGGAAGAGGAAAGAGTGAAGGAAAGAAAGACAGAAGAGGGAGTGTGAAGTCACCCATAGGCAGAAAGATGAGGACAAAATGAAGAAAGACAGAAGAGAATGGAAGGAAAGAAGAATGGAAGGAAAGATGGAGGAGAGGAAAGAGCAGACACCTGAGAGCAGCACTACATCTAGTGAGTGGATGGTGAGCACCCCCACCTACCACAACCTAATGATAATAAAAATAATAATATTAACAATAACAATAATAATAATAATAGTAAACGTAACAATGTCATCATGATTATCTTTATCATTACCAGGCATCGCTGGACTGCAGTGGTGACAGCAGTTCTGAGGTGGTTAGCATCTCCAGCACGTCGTTCATTTCAGCTGTGTCATCCCAGGAAGACAACGCGCAGGTTGACCTTCACAAGCAGCTTAACAAACCTATCACTGAGTCACCCCTCCTTATGTCATCATACATCAACCATATGACTCAGGTAGGTATAACTGCCGCCAAATTTTGACATTGCGTGTTGGCAGCAGCAACAACAATATTAATAGTAGTGGTGGTGTTGGTGGTAATGGTGGTAGTAATAGTAGTAGCAGTAATAATAGCAGTAGTAGTTGTAGTTGTAGTGTAGGAGGAGGAGGAGGAGGATGTGAACCCATTGGACTGGAGGAAACTTGGTACTGTACTTAAATTGTGAGCTCCCAGAGATCTTTTGCCAAGATTATGTTCAATGATTATCTATGTTGTTGTTGTGTACCTTTGTTTATCTGATTATGAACCAGGTGAACTACAAGCTGAAGTTGCCCTTCTGCAGTCCACCATTCTCTTCTGGGGGAATAGGGAGGGAGTTAAGGGGTGTTTGCATAATTGGGAAGTGAAGCCACCCATCCATAATGATGCCACTGCATGAAAGTATTATTCTCCAGTACCCCTAGGTTCTGATACTAGGTGGGCAGTTACTGCAAAGTTATGAGCTTTAAATGTGATTAGCTTGCATACCATTGAACTGATTGCATTCAGAAGCAAGACAAAGAAGCCAAACAGGCTTTATGCCCATGATGTTTTTCACAAATGATTTTTAGAAACTAGGACTCGTTTATTCCTTAAGAACTCTATTTTAATTTCTTTAGTATAATGTTATCTTATTATATAGTGTTGTTAATGGAATATAGTTTTATTCGGCTTAACAGCAGACCAACTATGGTTAAGTGTTAGACACAAACCCCAGCAGCCTCTTCACATTCACAGGATTCTCCATAACTGGCATGTCAACAACCCTGACACAGACAGAGGGCTGGTACTACAATCCCAGACAGACCATCTTTTCATACTGAACAATCTAGATCAACATACCCATATCCCACACCAAGCCCTCTTCCTCCCATCATCCCCAGACATCACCTGCTCCCCAAACCTCGCTCCCACTACATCATGGAGAGTGGTCAAAACCCTAGGTTCAGATCACCTCCCAATCATCATCACTATCAAAACCAGAATCATCCCAGCTGGCCACAGACACACATACACTAGTTATAAGAGAGCCAGCTGGGAGGCCTTTGCAACTGAAACAGAACAACATTTCAAAACACTAAACAGTACACCCATCACAAACATCAACATCGCTGTGCACACTTTCAGTACAATTATACAAAACGCAGACAAAAGACACATCCCTAGAGGCAACAGAAAGAGACAATCAGTAGAGAGGTGGCTTGCGGTCCTACCGGACCCAGGTTCAAATCCCCGCTGGTGCAGGGAACAGTTTAAGGATTTGAATTTCATTGCAGCAGATTTTACCGATCTACCAGAAGACCCGCCGACATGTCGTAAAAATACCCCCGTTAATACCAGTACACCAGTCCTGTATGAGACAGCCCTAGCATGTATTCAATATGGACGGTGGGTGTTAGCGCCAAAATGGTGTCATGTAGAGGTATACGATATGTAGGAGGACTACTGGGCCTTGGGAACAGGCTGAGAAGCCTATGCCCAGAGTCGAGCACATAAAAACACACACACACACACACACACACACACACACACACACACACACACACACACACACACACACACACACACACACACACCAGAAATTCAAGGTCTCATCAGAGAATGGGACACACTGCGACACTCCCCAACACCCCATACACAAGACACCGTACAACAAATACAAGAACTCAACAATCAAATAAACAATAAAATATCAGAACAGCAAACACTAAACTGGAATAATTATCTCCAAACACTTGACCACAAAACAAACACCAGTAAGCTCTACAAAACACTAAACAG
The DNA here is from genome assembly GCF_032717465.1 of Coenobita brevimanus. Classification (NCBI taxonomy): domain Eukaryota; kingdom Metazoa; phylum Arthropoda; class Malacostraca; order Decapoda; family Coenobitidae; genus Coenobita; species Coenobita brevimanus. The sequence goes on along the minus strand of NC_137051.1, from coordinate 34,785,116 downwards.
CATCACACACTCCAACAGCAACACTACACACACACATGCTGCCATCACAACAACAGACACTATACCTTCAAACAAACAAAAGGCAAACACTCTCATCAATCACTTTTCACAAGTCAGCCATCTAAACCCCCATCCCGAAGACCGACGTATCATCCGACGTAAGAGACAGTTCCCCACAGACTCAGACTACACAACTTTCACTTACAACCAGACAAAACACATCATTAGCAACCTTAAGCACTCATCTGCCTGCGGACCAGACAACATAAGCAACATTCGCCTTAAACACCTTGGACCACAAGTCATACAAGCACTCATCAACATATCAAACTACAGCTACTCACACAACATAATACCCAGCATCTGGAAACATAGCATTATCATCACTATCCCTAAACCCAACAAAGACCCCACGTTACCTTCTTCACACTGCCCCACCACACTCCTCTGCACCCCTTCTAAGGTCACTGAACAGCTGGTACTACAACTAGTCACACCGCACATTCCCCAAACCCAATCACAACATGGCTTTAGGCTACTACGCTCCACAAACACCCTTCTTACAGACCTTACACAGAGAGTTTTTGATGGCATGAATTCAGCTAGGCCACCACACAGAACACTCCTAATCACGCTAGACATCAGCAGAGCTTTTGATGCCATCCCCCGCCACTACCTCACAAACAAAATACTCAACACAAACATGCACAATAACACAAAAAAATGGTTGGCAAACTACTTAGCAGGCAGATGTGCACACATAACATTTGCCAATCAATCTTCTATTATCAGAAACTTCACAAATGGCATCCCCCAAGGATCTGTTTTGTCCCCTACACTCTTTAACCTATACATGCACAACATACCCACACCCCACACACCACAGATACACATAGCTTCCTATGCAGATGATATAACACTTACATGTACACACCAAAACACAAACACAGCTGCACACATCCTCCAACCTTACCTTAACACACTACATGAATGGTTCACCACAAACAGGCCCAAAATAGCCCAAACCAAATCTACAGTGACCCATCTCACAAACTGGACAGCAGAGCACAGTCACATCTCACACCTCACCATAAACAACACTCCCCTACCACACAAACACACACCCATAATCCTTGGTGTAACATACATCAGTGTCATTTAAACAGTACATCACAAACATTAAAAATAAAATAACACAAAGACCTAATGCCTTTAGGTCACTTGCCCATACAACATTTGGACACAACAAAGAAACCACCACCACAGTATACAAACAATACATACATTCAGTGAAGAATTATGCAATCCCTGCCGGGGCTCCTAACCTCACCAAAACACAGTACAACACTCTACAGACCATACAGAACAAGGCCCTAAAAGTAATCACAGGCTGCACAGCTACTACACCCACAGACCACCTACATCAAGAAACCAAAGTCCTCAAAGTCAAGGATCATCTAGACATGAGAGGCACCCAGATTCTTGCTGCAGCCTCCACAAACCCATAACATCCAATACATTGCATGGCAGCACATCCACCCACACCATGGAACATCAAAACAACACCTAGCACACGATATCATACACAAATACTGTCATCTCTCCCCCCTCACTCACCTCAGACCAGCATCCAGAAGCATATTCACACTCAGATCACTCGCCACTCCATTCAGTCACTGAAAGACAACACACAGCTGCATGCACGACCTCCTGACATCCACCCTTCTGAATCCTATCTCCCTCTTGAGGACACGGTCCACCTGGCCAGGCTGATATGTGGGCACCATCCAGCCCTCTTAAGTTACCAGAAGAGGCTGGATGACTCCATTGCTGATGCCTGTCCAGGATGTAACACAGCATCCCATACTATTAAGCACATTATGGAAGACTGCATTGCACACAATCACCTTTGCCAACAACACAACATACACTCTTTGAGAGCTCTTTGGGAAAGCCTGGTCTTGGCTATGGCCTTCCTAAGGGACTCGGGGCAGTTCGGTCAGACTGCCTAGGGAACAACTACTACAACTACTGAATTGAAGAATCTGGAGGTATATAAAAAAAAAAGCTTTGTTTGTATTCATCTGATCAAACTAGGCTGCTCCCACAATTTTAATACTAAATCATGGTTGCATGAAATTTGAGTCACCTTGGTTACTTGTCAGAAATACTCTCCAGTCCCTCCACACCTGGCCATCATATGAGGAGAAAAGGATTTGAAAACCTTGTCAGGCTAGAGGAGTTGTTTTTGTTGTTGTTTTTGTATTCCCAGGTTCATCTGGTAATGAACTTGGTGGACTGCTGGCTGAAGTTGCACTTCTCCAGTAATCCACCATTTTCCTTTTGGGGAATAGGGAAGGAGCTGAGGGACATTTGTATAACCAGACAGTAGAGCAGCCCGGTTGTATCAGTACCACCACATGAAGGCATTCTTCCCTAACACTTTCCTGGAGACAACAAGGGTAAAATATAATAAAGTACATGTATGTGTCACCAGATTGAACATGCAAAATAAAATGAGGCCTTTGTTTATAATATAGTGTAGATGTTAGTCGGCAAAAACAGTCAGTTGGCTTTTGTCTGACAGCTGCGTTGTGTGAACTGGGATGGACCCATCCCCAGCTTCTGCCGTCGGCATGACCAGTCCAACAACACCCCGGAGTGCTTCACCCCTGTACTGGAGAAAATCAGTGAGGGATTCACTGCCATCCGCATGGTGGAGAGTGGACGGCATGGTATACCTCCCCACCCCTCCCCTCCCCCTCCCTCAGGACGCACACCCTCACACCCTTACTCCTGGGACACACCCATATTCACCTGGGGAGATGCACAGTCTGAGGAACAGCAGCAGCAGCCTCATGAAGAGCCACAAGTAAGAGCACTGGACCATACTGCATTTGTCACCTTTTTATGTCATTTTTAGCCCCTTGAATTCAGGTTAAATATATTGTGTCAAATCAAATAATTTGCAAGGAGCAACATCAGAGTTTTTAAAAGTATGTCATAGTATTGAAGAGGTTATAGTTCCATTTCTACCTATTGAACTGATTTACCATACTGATCTCATTGTGAAAAACCTGGGATGTTGGCCAGGCAGCAGATACAGCACTCCTGCATCCACCCAGGTTAATGATGTACTCACTGTCAGGATGTGATTGGTTAATGATGTGGTCACTGTCAGGATGTGGTTGGTGGTGTGTACGATGCCAACACAACGCGCACCACAGTGGTCATCAAACTCAAGAAGGATGTGGACATCATGGTTTCACCTATGGCACTTGAATCAGCACAGCTCTTCCTTGAGGTTTGTTGTTGCCTCTTTTTATCCAAGTTGTTATTGTGGCGTTAGGCTCATCTGATATAAACCCACTGGACTGCAAGTCATAGCTGCCCTTCTCCTACATCCTTTTAGAGGGCAGGAAGGGAGATGAGGGGCATTTGTATCCCTGGGTAATGGAGCTGTCTAGTTATATCAGTGTCGCCACGTGAAGGTGTGTGTCTCCAATATTATCATATTTTGATGTACCTATGAAAGATCACAATGTTCTTCATCTTGAGAAATAAGCCTTCTTGCCATGACTTAGGCCCATAATAGTATTATTGTTAGCTTAGGAGGCTTTCTAGCCCTTTTTCTTAGCCGTGGATCACACTTTTTTATCATTATTCTTTCACGTGTAATTTAAACCTTTTTTTTGTGTAGTTATAATTTGCAATAAATATGTACAAAAAAACTTTTACATGCCTGATGCAAAAGTTAATTGATTTCAGAGGTGCTAGAGGGCCCCCCCCCCCCTTTTTTTTTTTCCAGGCTCATATCTGGTCATGAGCCCAGTGAACTGCAGGAAACCAGCCACTCCAGCTGGGCACTCCTAGAGAACTTTTGTTGATGTTATGTTGAAGGATTGTCTGTGTTGTGATGGTATGGTGCGTGAGGCGAGCATTCTGTGGTGTGAGAGGCTGCCTCGCACTGAGGCATGATGGGCTGTCAGCAGGTTGTATTTTGTGTTGGTACTGCAGCCTCCATAAGACCCATATATGACTAGGCTGCGAATTGGCCATATGCGTTTGACTCACGGGTTCATTTTGGACCGAGGGGTCCCACCCCAGTGTGACATCTGTCAAGTCACAACAACTTGCAGACATTTCCTATTGGACTGTCCGACCTATGCCCGCTCTCGGTCGAAATTTTTAACAAATAGGGGATCCCTATCAATTGTTTTAGGTAATAGGGCAAATGTTTCTAGCCTTCTGGCATTTTTAAAGGAGACAGGGCTATACTGCAAGCTGTGATTGGTGTTGTCATAGTTATGTTTTAGGGCTTGCTGACTACATCTGTTTTCATTTTACCTACGATTTTAGTTGCATGATTATTGTAGTTGTCTCAATTTTTATACTCATTCTTTTAAACTATCGTCTTTCATATCTCTCTCATCAAAGCGCTGAATGACCTATCAGGTCCCAGTGCTTGGCCTTTGGCCTAAACTTCATATTCCATTCCATTCCATTCCATAAGACCCATATAGAGTTTAGATTATTTGATTTAGCTGAGTGGGAGTCACAAGAACCGTAGGGATTACATTGCCACCATTACCATTAACCTTTTCTAGTCACCACAGCTCAGTTACTTTTTTTCTAATTAGTGCCAGACACAGTAGTTCTTTCACATAAACTTGATTCAGATTTGATCCTTTTGCAATTTATTCATGTAGCTCAGGGCCAGAATAGACAATACTGTGATTCTGCATCATTTCCATAGCACTTCGTCATGACTAATACCATAGTTTAGTGTTGGTCTCTTGTTACAGCTCTGCATGCAGGATGGAGAATTGGAATTTTTAGGCTAAAATAGTGTAAAAAGTGTATAATGTGGTATTTTGTTATTCCTGCAGGCCCTGACTCCTGTCATGGAGAGCCTACACCCACTGTCCATCATTAACCAGGCCCACATGCGCGCTCAGTCCACTGTGGCCGGCCAGAACACCCTCAAGAAAAAGCGGTACATGTACTGGGGCCGGCTGAGGGATAAAAAGGTAGCAGGCACCCCAGAACAATCAGCCATTGTGAGCACCACCTACCAGGAGAGCTGTTTCCAGCAGATGCAAGGCCAGGTTACCATACCAAGGGTTAGTTCAGTATGCAGCCATATTTCATTGTACAGTAGCTTACTTGGGTACATAGTTCAGTGTGGTCATCTGGATAGCTTTAGCCCCTTCAATTCAATAAGATATTTTGTATTGTGTTCTCGCTACCACCAGATTCTTTTTATTTAGCTTAACAAGAATCTCTGTTGCTGAAGGCTGGGTAAATAAGCCTATAATTATCTAACTCGCCCAGTTCCAGAAATCTTTCCAAAGCTAAATACAACTAGCTGAAGATAGGAAAAATAATAATGTATGGTACAAAATATTGGTAACAGCAAGTTCCAGTATCACTTTCCTTGAGGTGTAGGAGTATGAGGCTAGGCTGCTGTCTTCCATTACATGACTAGCCTTCTTCCTTTTATGGCATTACATGATAGAAAAAACTCCATTTACCTCTTGGGATTGGACCTAAGCAAGCCCATCACATCAAGTGGGATGTTCTGATCACTAGACTAGCAGGCATTCTCCAGGGGGTTATTGATGAATTGGCTTCTCTTGTCACATAACGTTACTCAGTGATACATTTGTTTTAAATCTTTGGATCCAGACAGTATCTTTTTAATGCCTTATTAGCATAGTTTTGCTGCTTCCAGATGATTTTACTCAGTTTATAGATCCCCCTAGTAGCAAGAGGGTTAATGAAGGCCAAAGCTAAAGTCTCCCGTAAATTGAATAAAATCATCTGGAGACAACAGAAAAAAAAAAACACACTGTGTCAGAATGGAAGAGTTAGAGTTACTCGTGAATCACATTTGTCTTTAAGTAAATGTGTCAGTAACATACCAGAGGATGTGAAACCCATCACTCTGATGATGTATTTTTCCACCAATTTTTAAGTACATGCCATTTGAGTTAATGAAGGTTATATCAAACTCCTTCCATTTGAAAAGCCTTTGCAATCTAAATATAATTGTGTGGAAATAACATGCATAAACTGTAAAAACATGCTGCGTATTGAAGGGGTTACGGTGTAATGTGCAAAATAAATTGTATAGGAAGAAATGTTCTGAAATCTTTAGAGCCAAAGTGAATACAGTTGTTAATGCTGCTGCTTGTTGTTGAAAATTATTTCCTTGGGGAGTTGTTGATGACACACCATAAAGTTTCTTATAATTCACATTTATCATCTGAAGATGAATGTGATGTTGTTTCAAGCCTTTGTTGTGGAGGAGGTGACCTCATTCTCAGGCCTCGGCAGTTTTGTTTTATTTTATATTAATTTCCCCAAAGAGTTACTCATGTCACCTTTTTCCTAGGTAAATGTGACACTGCTTCAGGCCTCAGTCGTAGAAGAGGTGATATCATTCTCAGCCCTCGACAACATCCGTGACCTTACTTGTGTGTCCTTGGTCTCAGTGTGCCTTGACAGCATCAGTTTGCAGTTTTACTCAGGCCATCAGTCCAAGCAGTCAGTCCAGATGTACATGAGGAACCCCCATGATCCAGCTATTCAGAAAAAAGTCAGTGTGAAATTTGTATTTGTTATTCAGATAAGGTTATAGTAAAGCATATGCCTGTTATTCAGAAAAGTTTTGAGTTTGTTAGCTAGGAAAAGGCCAGTGTAAAGTGTGTGGTGGTTATTCAGAAATGGGTTGATGTAAAGATTTTATATATATATATAGATAGATAGATAGATATATAGATATATATATATATATATATATATATATATATATATATATATATATATATGTTATTCAGAAAAAAGTCAGTGTTATTATGTTTGTTATTCAGAAAAAGGTCATTGTAAAGTGTATATTGTAATAATAATAGTGTCACTAGGCTACGTACCTAGTCTAGATGTACGTGGGGAACCTCCGAAGCCCTGTTACTTAGATCAACAGTTTTGTAAGTTGTAGTTCTGTGTTGATGTGGATGCACTGGAAAGTGTTAGAAATGCCCTGAGATGATTCAGTCCTGTGGAGAGAATGCTGAATGAAAGATTGACAAGGAGGCATTATAAGTGAGGTGGAAGGGGAGAGAGGGAGGAGGAGAGCAAAATATAAAGTGTATGTTCTTGTCATTGTTATGAATGATGGTGGAGAGGGATGCTTTCATGCAGTGGCACTGTTATAACTGGATAGCTCAGCTGTCCAGTTTAAAAATGCCCCTCAGCTTCCTCAATATCCCTTGAAAGGAAGATGGCAGACTCTTGGATAAGGGCATCTTCAACATGCAATCCACTGGGTTCATGTCCAGATGAGCCTGAGGCCAGAACAAAAATAACAGTCATTTGATGATGTATTCTTTGAGGTTTTCATGGTACCTCCAGATGATTTTATTTGCTGTAAGATAGCTTGAAGAATTAAGGGTTATGTCCCTCTCTAATAAGCCCTACAAAACATTGGAGCTCTGTTAAATACCTCCATACATACATACTTATATTATGTATATATATATATATATATATATATGAGAGAAGTCTTGTGAGAAGGACTATAAGGTATTTATGGCATTCATGGATCTGGAAAAAGCATGTGACAAAGTAGACAGAAGGATTGTTGAAGGATTTGTGCATGTACGGTATAGATGCTAAGCTCTCAGGTGCAGTCAGAAGTTTTTATGATGGTAGTGAGGCATGTATATGGGTAAATGGGCATCTAAGTGAATGGTTCACGATCGGTGTGGGTGTGTGACAAGGTTGTGTGATGTCCCCATGGTTGTTCAATATATATATTGATGGGTTGACGAGAGAAGTAAAAATGCCAGTAATGGAGAGGGGGATGATGATGGTAATGATTGATGATGGATGGAATATCTTAAATTTGTTGTATGCTGATGATGCAGTACTACTTGCAAATACTGGACAAGAACTTGGTAGATTAGTGCAGAGGTTTGCTGATGTCTGAGCGTCGTGCCTTGAGAGTAAATGTAGAAAAGAGTAAAGTGATGGTTATTGAGAGAGAATTGGACTCCCAGTGTGAGGTTACAGTGAATGGAGAGAGACTGGAATTGATGAGAGAGTTCAAATACCTGGGTACAGTGACAGAAAAGAGAGGAAAATGTGCAAAAGAAGTGGAAAGTAGAGTGACACAAGGAAATAAAGTAGCTGCTGCAATGAAGGCCTTGCTTGTTGCAGCCGTGCAAGGCTTACATGAAGGAGTTTTAATACCAACATTAAAATGTGAATGTGAGACAATGGTGTGGCATGAAAATGAAAAGTCAAGAGTGAGAGCAGTGAAGATGGGACTGCTGAGGAGTGTAGGTAGAGTACAGAGAGTGGAAGGATACAAAATAATGTGGTTTGTGAAAGATGTGAAGTGAAGAAGTCTGTGGACACCAGAATCGAAGAGAGTGTACTGAGATAGTATGGTTATGTGGGAGAATGGATAACAATAGAGTGGTGAAAAAGGAATATCTGAGTGAATTTGAAACAGGGAGGAGGTGAGGTAGGCCAAGGAGAAGGTGGAGGGATATGGTGGATGAATGTGTGAGGAAGAGAGGTTTGGAAGTGGTTGAGGCTAGAGGACTGACAAGAGATCAAGCTGGGTGGATGAATATTGTGAGGAGAAGTGCATAATCAGGGATTTTGCACCCCTTTTTAACATGACAGCGTCTGCATTAACTTTATTAGATATGTTTATGTGAAGCTACAATACATGGTGAATGTTTTTGGCGTGGTGAATGTTTTTGGCGTATCATATAGAACCAGGATTCTTGGAGCTTGAATGGTGAGTGAATGGAAGCATGGCCCATTTGGATTGGGCAAATTTGGGCTGTATGGATGTTGTTACTCCTTATCCTGCCCTAAGGTGAGAAAGGAGGTCCGGATGATGATGGTGATGATTTATATATACTGTATATATATATATATATATATATATATATATATATATACAGTAACCCCTCCAATATCCGGATCAATAGAGCCATCGGTAGGTTCGGATATTGGTTTCGTCCGGATATTGGGCCCCAGCTTATGGACTTGTACTTATGGACCCTAACTCAGAGAAACACCTATACAACTCCCTCTGGACATGCATAGCACCTATTTAACACCCAAATCACACCAATAAGGCACATAAATGACTGAAATAAATGCAAAAGAAACATAAAATGTGGGTTTAGAAGTATGTTCATACATTAATAAACATTCTGGTACTTATGGACTCTAACCGAATCTAACTCTGAAAAACACATTCCTACTGCACATGCATGAGGTAAGTATAGTATGGAAAAAAGTACAGTATGACACATTCTGGTAAGTATAGTATGGAAAAAAGTACAATATGAAACATTCTGGTAAGTATAATATGGAAAATAGTACAATATGAAACATTCTGGCTACTTACAGCAAGTCCCTTGCCACCTCGATGAATAACCGCCTCCTCTCGGACTCTGACAGTAAGAACGATTTCCTGAAGCACTTGCAGTACACTCTTCCTGAAGTCTTGCACTGAACTTAGTCAGTAACACACAGAAGTCCGTTCTCTTCACAGTGTTCACTTTAGTCCAAATAATGTTCCATTAAATTTTAGTGTTGCACATTAACTTTTCCCAAGTTTTTTTTTATTTTCCAAAGCCAAAACAAAGAAGGTTAGTTACGTTAAATTTCTTTTCTACTGAGTCTTTTCTCTCATTTCGAAAACCTTAACACAACACACCGTTTTTTTCACTGCACAACACTCAAAATTCCCGTGTGGTCTAGTGGAGAAGTTCTTGCTGTTTATTCGCTGTCAGAGTCCGAGAATATCACTGGCAGGCGACCAAGGGGTGCATCTGTGGGTCGTGGTGATGGCGTACCGACTACAGAAGACTCTGAAGATAGCCGCAAACTCACATCGAGCGGTGACTCCACTGTAGCTGATGTGCTGGGCTGTGGCTCGGAGCATGAGGGCCTGTCTTGGGGAGGCAACGGAGTGGAACCAGGGCTTGGCACAGCGGGGGTCACGGGCCTGAAAAAACTGTCAATCGTTGACTGACGCAAGGACCGACGATTCTGGCGATTGATGATGCGCTGCCGGAAAGCACGCACTTCCTCCACGAGTCCCAAGGGCCCCATCTCCCTGTCGCAGTCCGGGTGTTCCAGGTAGTCTAGGACGAGCTCTAGATGTTCCCGGAGTGCGCTCAGCTTGGGGATGGCTGGAGTAGTGTCCTGCTGAGAGGAGTCCGCATCATCATCGCCTTCGTCGTTGGAATCTTCAAGTTCGGGACTGACACCAGCAACCGAAGACGCGATCTCGATATCAGACAATGTCTGATACCCAGGATCGCCCTCGTCGTCGTCCAACCACTCACGAACATCGTCCACATCAACATCGTCGTCGTGCGTACGTAGCCGTGCATGGAAGTCATCCACGTCAAACCCTAGAAAATCGTACTCCACATCTGTTCCGAGAAGCAGACGAGACCAACCATTTTCAAGAGTTTTCACAGGGACTTCCTTCCATGCACTAGCCCAGTTGTACAGCGCAGACTTGATGTTGTAGCGGCGAAGGTTTTCCAAAGTCCGCTTGCCTCGAGTGTCACGTCCTTCCCTGCGCTCGTCCTCGTCCTCGAGAACAACCATCACCTCGTCCAGGAACTTCCGACGGTACAGGCGCTTTGTTGCCACGATCACTCCATGGTCCATGGGTTGAATGAGAGCAGTCGTATTAGGTGGCAGAAACATGCACCTAATACGGCCATTCTCAGCAACCAAGTCCTTGTCGCACGGGTGGGCAGGTGCATTGTCGAGGAGAAGGAGAGCCTTTACCTGGTCGCGAGGAATTCCCAGTGTCTTCGTCTGGTACCTCCTTGACGAAGTGACGGTGAAACCAGTCTTTGAAAATCACAGCTGTGAACCATGCTTTCAAAGAATGGTACCATACGACAGGAAGGACATCCATCACCCCACGAAGGCACCGAGGCTGCTTTGCACGGCCAACAATAACGGGCTTAAGCCGGTGCATGCCGTTAGCATTGGCACAACACAAAGCAGATATCCGTTCCTTAGAAAGCTTGCGGCCAGGTACACGCTTCTCTGTCTCATCGGCTAGAGTGTTCGTTGGCACCGAGCGATAGAATAGGCCAGTTTCGTCAGCGTTATAGACTTCACCGAGAGTGAGGCCCTCCCTGTCGATCAAGCCTTTCACCTTGTGCCGAAACTCATCCACTCCATCCTCGTTAGCGTCCAATGCTTCGCCATGTGCTTTACGGTTAGTAAGGCCATGTCGCAACTTGAACACGAAGAGCCAACCCTCGGATGCCTTGAAGTCTAGGGCGTCGTGAAGCCTTGCAAACTTCTCAGCAGCAGCCTTCAGCTCCGTTCCACGTACCATCACACCAGCTGCACGTTGCTGTCAATACCAAATCAACGTGGAGCGGTCGATTTCTGCATACTTGGGGGTAAACATAACCTTCCTCTCCACGTTACGTTTGCTTCTCGACGAGAAGTCAGCCGTGTACTGCATGAGCTTGTCTCGGGAACGCTTGATATCGAACAAAGTCGACCGGGCCAGGTTGAACTCGCGGAGAATGCGTGAAGAAGACCAACCCGCATCAACTTTCTCCAATATCTCCCGTTTCTTCTCCAGAGTCAACACCACTCTCTTCCTTTTCTCAGGAGGCGGGGCCATCATCACACACACTAAGAGGAGGGCAGAGAGCAGCAGGAGGCCTTGCAGCAAGTACGGCACCACCACAAAAGCGAGCACGTGGGCAGCCATGGCGAAGAGCGTAGGTCCAGTCGCGGTGAGAGACAGGCGGGAAGTGGGGAGGATGCAGCGGCGCTCTATCGGACGTCGGAGGAATGACAAACCAAAACAATGCTCTCACGCGGCGCGCGCGGCAAGTTCAAATTACGGACGGCAAAAAATTGATTTTTTTTTAATTTTTTTTTTATTTTCGGACCATTTTGGGAATGTTTGATCCCAGGACGATAAGGTTCGGTTAGTGGGGGTGTTCGGTTATTGGGCATCCGGATATTAGAGTGATTACTGTATACATATATATATATATATATATATATATATATATATATATATATACAGTCAACCCTTGGCTATCACGAGTAATTGGTACCCTTGGCGACCCGCCATAGCCAAAATCGCGATAGCCATACTTAAGAACTAATGGGAAAAATTCTAATTGGTTCCCCGACCTCCAACTTTACCCCAACCTTACCCTATTTTCACATCTCCTTCACTAAAATACCTGGGATTACAAACCAATGCTGCAAATTAACAACAGTACAGTACATAAAAGTTATAAATAAAACAGAATTAACTGTAATAAGCCATTTTACTTAACATTTTTGGAGAGGATGAGGGGCTTGGGTGGGTTGAAGGGGTTCCGAGGCTGGGGTGCAGTATTACTGGCCACCCCTCCGACGTTCTATCTCGTCTAGGAATTGATCAGCTTCATCAGGAGTCTGGAAGGGACCCTGAGCATAAGGCAGGTTCTTCCTCTTCCTCACTTGCCGTCCTGGGTTAGCTGCGTTACGTGCACCAATGGTAGGAGGGTTGGATGGGGTATTGGTGGCCATTGTGGTTGAACAATAGGTCTTCACGGCTATAGCTGCTGTCGACTGGTAACGCTGACTCTCTCTGAACCTTGGCGGGAAGGATGGGTAGCTGTAACCATGTCTTGGGCCAATCAGCGCTCGGGTAGCCTGTGACGTCGCGCCAATCACGGCGCGAGTATACGCATGGGCGGAGCCCGCGCGATTTGAATGTTTCTGGCTGACCATCGTCCGCGATAGCAGTATTTGAGGTCGCGATAAAGGTAATCGTGTTGCATTTCACCTGTCCGTGATAGCCATGAAACGCGATAGCAAAACCCGTGATAGCCAAGGGTTGACTGTATATATATATATATATATACATCTTTTATATATTTCTTCCCGGAATCATTCTAAGTCTGTTCTTCGCTCAGCTAAAAATAATTTCATCTGTACAAAATGCTCTCAACTCTCTAACTCAAACTCTTCCTGCTCCTTCTGGCACCTTGCCAAAAACCTTTCTAACAACTTTACCTCATCATCCTTCCCTCCTCGATTCCGGTGCTGTTCCTTCATCACTTCCCCCCTCTGACTTCCTCATGGCTGACGTTAAAATTTCTTCAGTTGATGTATTTTCTGCCATCACTGGCCTCAGTACTAATAAGGCATATGGGCCTGATGGGGTCCCTCCTATTGTTCTCAAGAACTGTGCTTCTGTGCTTACACCCTGCCAAGGCAAACTCTTTCGCCTTTGTCTGTCAACTTGTACCTTTCCTTCTTGCTGGAAGTTTGCTCTCATTCAGCCAGTCGCAAAAAAGGGTGACCATTCCCAACCCTCTAACTATCGTCCAATTGCTTTAACGTCCTGTATTTCAAAAGTTTTCGAGTCAATTCTCAATGGAAAAATTTTAAAGCATCTTTCCTATCACAACCGTCTTTCTGATCGTCAGTATGGGTTCCGTCAGGGACGCTCCACAGGCGATCTTCTCACCTACCTTTCAGACTCCTGGTCATCCTCCTTTCGGGACTTTGGCGAAAGCTTTGCCATTGCACTTGACATCTCAAAGGCTTTCGATCGAGTCTGGCATAAATCTTTAATTTCCAAACTGCCCTCTTACGGTTCCTGTCCTTCTATTTGTGCCTTCATCGCTAGCTTCCTTTCTGGTCATTCTATAGCCGCTGTTGTAGATGGCTATCATTCTTCTCCTAGATCTATTAACAGTGGTGTTCCTCAGGGCTCTGTCCTATCACCAACTCTCTTCCTTTTATTCATCAATGACCTTCTAAGCTGTACATCTAACCCTATCCACTCATACGCTGATGACTCCACCCTTCACCTGTCCATTCGATTCCCACAACGTCTATCTCAGCAGTTACTTCAACAGGCAAGGAATGAGGCTATGGCACACCTAATGTCTGACTTGGCTTGTATCTCTGACTTGGGTAAAAATAATCTGGTTGTTTTTAATGCATCAGAGACTCAGCTTTTGCACCTATCAACCCGACAAAATCTTCCACAGGTATAGCCACTTATGTTTAATAATACTCAACTTAATCCTGCATCATCGTTCAACATGCTTGGGGTTTCATTTGCTCGGGACTTGTCTTGGAAAGATCATATTACATCTCTTTTAAAATCTGCTTCCAAGCGATTGGGTGTGGCAAGCCGACTCCGTTCCTTCTTTACCCCTGCACAGTTGTTGACTCTATACAGGGGTTTTATCCGCCCCTGTGTGGAGTACAACTCTCATGTGTGGGGAGGCTCCCCACATACAGCTTTTCTCAATAGGGTGGAGTCAAAGGCTTTTCGTCTCATTAACTCTCCTCCTCTTACTGACTCCCTTCAACCTCTGTTTCTTCGCCGCAGTGTTGCATCTTTATCTCTTTTCTATCACTACTTCAATGGTCACTGCTCCTCTGAACTGTCTGCTTGCATTCCTCCACTTCTACGATGGGCGCGTAGCACCCGTCTAGCAGCAAACTCTCACCCCTTTTCTGTCCAACTCTCTAATGCAAGCGTTAACCGTTACTCCCAGTCCTTCAGTTATGCAACAGGTCAACTCTGGAACTGTCTCCCTCTGTGTGTATTCCCTGCTTCCTATGATCTCCAGTCTTTCAAACGCAGTGTGTCTAGGCATCTTGAAATGAATGGATCTTGAATTTGGCTCTCTCCTGTATTTTGTTTTTCTCTTGGAAGGAACAGTTTTGCGGGCTCATTGCCTTTGGTTCCTTCTTCCTCACATAAAAAAAAAAAATACTGTATATCAATCAATCAATCATATCCTGTGGCACCCCACGGGATGCATAGGGTCTCAATGAACTCTCTCCACCAATATTTGTCTCTTGCCATCTCCTTCAGGTCCCACCAACACTCCTCTCCTGCTTCTTTTTTCATTGTCCTCAACCAGGTTTCCCTCGGCCTACCTCTACCTCTTCTTCCTCTAGCAATCCACTCTGGCACATCCTGTATTAAACAACCTTCTTTTCTGTATATGTGCCCCAGCCACTTCCAGCGAGACAGTCTCACATATTCATTAACTGGTTCCACTCTCGTAATATCCCTTACTCTTTCATTTGTAACTCTGTCTTGCCACTTTACCCCAAGAATCCTTCTCAGTATTTTATTCTCAAATCCTAATACTTTCTGATCTGTTGCAATTGTACTGTACCATGACTCATGCCCGTAAATTAAAATGGGTCTAACCATGGACTTGTAAATTTTCACTTTAGTATGTACCGAAAGCATATTATTATTCCAAACAGATTTCAACATTCCAACAGCTCGCCAAGCCTGTCTAATCTTCTCCTCAATTTCATTGTTTAACGATCCATTAGATGATACAATCGTTCCCAGATATTTAAAGTTTTCTACATTCTTCACCACATTATTCCCAATTACACAATCGATTTGGTTCTCCATGTTCATATTAATAATTTCAGTCTTTCCACAATTTATTACCAATCCCACTTTTTCTCCTTCCTCCACCAGACAATCGAGCACCCTCTGCATCTCGTAAATACTTCCGCAAATCAGTACAATATCATCAGCATAATCCAAATCCATCAGCTTCTTATTTTCTTTCCAGTTAATTCCTGCACCTGTTCTCCTTACAACCTGTTTCATAACATAATCCATAACCAAAACAAACAACAATGGCGAAAGAACTCCTCCTTGAATCACTCCTGACCTACCTTGAAATGGATCACTCAAAGAACCACCCACCATTACCTTACAAAAAGTACCTTCATGCAGGCTTCTAATAATATTTACAAACTTTTCTGGTATACCATAGAATCTCATAATTTTCAACATAGCTCCACGTGAAACACTATCAAACGCCTTTTCAAAATCCACAAAACACATGTTAAGTGGCATTTTCATCTCATTAACTTGTTGCATTAGATGCCTTACAATAAAAATCTGATCATTACAACCTCGACCCTTTCTAAATCCCGCTTGTTCTTCTCTTAAAACTTTATCAATTACTGGCTCTATTCTGTTCAACAAGATTTTGGAAAAGACTTTTGCAACTACAGGTGTCAAAGTTATCCCCTTCCAGTTGCCACACACACTTAAATCTCCCTTTTTTGGTATTTTTATAATCACTCCATTTTTCCACTCTTCTGGAATTCCACCATTATCCCAAGCCACATTAAAAAGTTTCAAAAGTGCATTCATCAAGTCGTCATTTTCCACCTTAAGCATTTCAGGGAATATTCCATCCTCACCTGGAGCCTTAAAATTCTTTAACTCCTTTATAGATATTGCTACCTCTTCCAAAGTTATATCCCCTGTTTCTATCTGCAAATCTCTCTCAGCTGGCAAAATGTCCTCTTCAGCTGGGATTGGTCTATTTAGAACAGATTCAAAGTGCTCTTTCCATCTTCCTTTTATATCCAAATCTTTAGTCATGAAATTACCATTTCTATCTCGTACAGGTATTTCCTTCCTTCTCTTTTCAGTCCCAGTTAACTCCTTTATGGCCTGATACGCTGCTCTTGTGCTCTGACCGTCATTTTTACTTAATTTAATTTCTGTCTCTGTCGCCTTTTCATCATATAGTCTTCTTTTATCACGTCTAACGAGTCTTTTTACTTCAGAATGTAAACTCCAATACTTTGCTCTAAGTACTTCAACTACCTGGCCATCAACATGTTGTTCTTCACTTCTTAACTTAGCCTCTTTCCTTTTCTGAATTACATTCCATGTTTCATCTGACATCCACTTTTTCCTTCTCGCTTTTCCCTTTTTCTTAATAGTAACCTTAGCACTCTCATGCAAAACCTCTTTTACCTCTCTCCACATTTGATTAATATCATTGTCTTCAGATTCCATCAAAGTCTGCAGGACTAGAAACTTGTTTCTACATTCGCACCGAAACTTTTCCCTCGTGCTCTCATCACTTCTCAGCTCATCAAAATCATAATTATTACCTCCTGTACAATTACCATTAACGTTTCTCTTAAGTTTTATTTTAATCTTTGACACAACAAGCCCCCCTCCTTACGCAAACATCTTGCAAATAACTCCTATGCCTTCTGCTAATTGCAATGTGGTCAATCTGGTTACAATATTTACCACATGGTGAAATCCAAGTAGTCTTATGTATTTTTCTATGCTCAAAGATAGTTCCACCAATTATAAGGTCATTTGCCAAACAAAAGCTTGCAAATCGCACCCCATTTTCGTTTCTTATACCAACACCCTCCTTACCCATACAATCTTCAAAGCCATCCCTACTACTGCCAACAATCGCATTAAAATCACCATTGCAAACTAACACATCATTTCTTGCCACTCTATTCACTACATCCTGCAGCTTCTCATAAAAGTCATCCTTCATTTCATCAGCAGCCTCATTTGTCGGAGTGTACCCTACAACCATACTGATATTACCATGGTCAGATTTTAAGCGAGCATAAAGCAAGCGCTCATTAATTGGTTCAAACTCACATAGTGCCTTGCAGTAAGCCTACTCCTTGGTAATGATTTCCATCACTCCTACCAGAAACCAACATAGTAATACCATCTTCCAAATTCATTTCATCAACTCCAAGCAACCTCGTTTCTATCAGAGCACAAATATCCATCTTGTATTCCTTGAACACTGAAATAAGTTCTTCCATTTTACTAGCCTGATTGAGAGTTCGAACATTCCAGTTTCCTATTCTTAAGGTTCTTTTTGGATTTATGAACTTATTTTTACACCGTGGGATTCTTAGCACCCCCTGCCCACTTAAGGGCTGCACGGAACTGAGGGCCATTGCTTCGTCACCAGAGTTCATCAAGATTTCTGAGGCAGTAAAATATTTTACCCTGGAGCCAATGCCAGTGACTCGCAGGAACCAGACAGTGGAGAGAGGAAATTAACTAAATGAAAGTAAAATGCACAGGGTTTGGACAGACAAAGTACAAGGGAAAGAAAGAGAGCAAAAAGAATGTAGATAAAAGTGTCCCTTTTAGTCGCCTCTTACGACAAGCAGGGAATACTGGGGAAGTATTCTATCCCCTCTTCCCCAGGGTATATATATATATATTTATATATCTCCTGTATATATTTATACTGTATTTATATATATTTCATTCATTCATCATCCTATCCTATGTTGCCCCATTAGGAGCATAGGTGCCCTGGGCTAGGCAAGTTGGTCCTGGCATTTAAGATGAGAGTGACCAGACTCACTCATCCCTGAGTGGCAGTGAGCAGTAAATCCCAACCACCCCTTGGATATCAACCTTCACTGGCTCAATCCGATTGGAGCTCCGTAATTACCCACTAAACCACCAGACGCCAAAATTTGGTTATATGCTTACCAATCAGCATAGTTAATGGTTTCCTGGTGTACAGGAAACCATTTGGCTTGTCAATTAATGTAGAGTCACCCACAGGCAGAAGAAAGAGGAAATAATGAAGGAAAGAAATACAGAAGAGGGAGTGTAAAGTCACTTGCAGGCAAGAGGATAAGGAATGAATGAAGGAGAGAAAGACAGAAGAGGATGGAAGGAAAGAAGGATGGAGGAGAGGAAAGGGCAGACACCCGAGAGCAGCAGTACATCGAGTGAGTGGATGGTTAGCCCCCCCACCTACCACATGCATATATATATATATATATATATATATATATATATATATATATATATATATAGTCCTCGCCAGAAGTTCGTTCACCACCGATGCAACAACTGTAAACAATACTGTACTTAACAATATCTTAATATTAGTAAAATGGGTACCTACAAATAATCAGTACTTCAGAGGTCTTCCTTTCATCTTCAGGCACTTTTTGAGACATTTTGGGACAGAATCTACTAGGTTCCTTTACTGTTCCTTTAATATTCCTCCACACCTGTTCCACTGCTTCAATCAGTTGCAGGATGGAGAGTGTCATGTTTTCTTAACTCCCTTTTAATGATTGCCCATCAATTTTTAATTGGGTTCAAATCTGGGGAATTTCCTGGCCAATCTTCAATGTACTCAACCTGACAACCTCACAACCACTGTTTCACATCATGGGCTGTGTGGCACGGTGCACCATCCTGCATAAAAATGTCAGTCTGGCAAGCCTTAAAACAGTCTGGCAGGTGGTCACACAAGAGTTCCAGGTAGGTGTTTTTATTGAGGTTCTCATTTTTTGGGAGCACAACTAAATTTCCCTGACCATGATACCCAAATGCATCCCAGACCATAACACTGTCAGGGAATTTTTCTGTCTTCATGGTGTAGCGAGTGTCGAGTGGGTCACCGCCAGTGCAACGATACACATTCCCACCTCTGTTCCCAGCCACAGAAAAAATTGTTTCATCACTCCACAGGACTCGCCGCCATTTGGTTTCTTCCCACTCAGAATATTTTCGGCAAAAAGCTATCCTATTTTTTACTTGCTGATAAGTTAGACAAGGCTCGCGGTGGGGGCGGCAGCTGCGATAACCCAGTCTGTCATGCAGGATGTGTTGCATTGTCCTCTTGGAGACATCAGCCAGCTGTAGTGGGTTATTTTTTTTTATTTCCCTTGCTGAAATGCGTGAGTTAGCCTCCACTTGCCGCCAGATAACTTTTGCATTCCGTTTAGTCGTCTTCCTTGGTCACCCAGACCGGTATCCATGTTCTGGTACTTCCTCGGCGCCACCATTCTTAAATCGCTTAATCCACTTTTGAACAGTTCGTTCGGCAAATCCAACAATCATTGAGATATCCTTCACTGACTGCCCTGACTTGTAGAGGGACACAATGCTTGCCCGCTGCTCTTTTGTAAAGTGCATGGGATTCTCCATGTCTTCTGTAGAGGAGAACAACGAGCAAGAGAATGAACAGGGTAAAGGACACCTCACTCTCGAGCATTTTGAAGAAACCGCCAGCTCAGAACTACTGAGACATCCCCTGAGGTGGTTACAGTAGCAGCTGGGTGCATTAATACTGCCAGATGTATGATATCGCGACCATCCCCCTTTGAGGGAGACACAGCACACAGTCTGTGTCAACTGATTAAGCCATGACACGGTTCAGCTTAATAGTTAGGCTGTTTCAACTCATCCGTGGACCATCACGTGTAGTGGAGCAGCTGTATTAATCTTAAGTTTTTCCTTTAATTGAAAGAATAAGCAACCTAATGAGCCATGTTTGATCAATCGATAATTGCATAAATTTGGGTGTGGCGATCACATCTTCCGTTGTCCCTAGCCACTGCCTTCTCACCAGATGCTGAGCGATGCATTATGGAATGCTATATTGTTCACCAGAGAGAATGGTGTAAGCCATATTCTGTTGCAAAACATCTCAAGGAGTGTCTGAAAATTAAAAGAAAGCCTCTAAATAACTACTAATTTTTCAATACCAAGTTTATTAATGTGTAGGGATGTCTTTCTTTCGTTTACACGTGTCGTGTCACGGGGCGTTAGTATTACAGATGATATAACACTTACATGTACGCACCAAAAAGCAAACACAGCTGCACACATCCTCCAACCTTACCTCAACACACTACACGAATGGTTCACCACAAACAGGCTCAAAATAGCCCCAGCCAAATCTACAGTGACCCTTCTCACAAACTGGACAGCAGAACACAGTCACATCCCACACCTCACCATAAACAACACTCCCCTACCACACACACACACACACACACACACACACACACACACACACACACACACACACACACAAAATCGTTGGTGAAACATACAATACATCAGTGTGATTTAAATGACACATCACAAACATTAAAAATAAAATAACACCAAGACTCAGTGCCTTGAGGTCACTTGCCCATACAACATTCAGACACAACAAAGAAACCACCACCACAGTATACAAACAATACATACCTTCAGTGATGAATTATGCAATCCCTGCCGGGGCTCCTAACCTCACCAAAACACACTACAATACTCTACAGACCATACAGAACAAGGCCTAAAAATAATCACAGGCTGCACAGCTACTACACCCACAGACCACCTGCATCAAGAAACTAAAGTCCTCAAAGTCAAGGATCACCTAGACATGAGAGGCACCCAGTTTCTTGCTGCAGCCTCCACAAACCCACAACATCCAATACATTACATGGCAGCACATCCAGCCACACCAAGGAACACCAAAACAACACCCAGCACACGATACCATACACAAATACTGTCATCTCTGGCAGCCTAGGGAACAACTACTACTACTACTGTCATCTCTCCCCCCTCGCCCACCTCAGGCCGCTTCCAGAAGCATATCCACACTCAGTTCACTTGCCGCTCCATTCAGTCACTTAAAGACAACACACAGCTGCATGCACGACCTCCTGACATCCACCCTTCTGAATCCTGTCCCCTTTTTGAGGACAGGGTCCACCTGGCCAGGCTGAGATGTGGGTACCATCCAGCCCCCTTAAGCTACCAGAAGAGGCTGAATGACTCCATTGCTGATGGCTGTCCAGGATGCAACACAGCACCCCATACTATTAAGCACATTATGGAAGACTGCAATACACGCAATCACCTACGCCAACAACACAACATACACTCTTTGAGAGCTCTGTGGGAAAGCCCGGTCTCGGCCATGGCCTTCCTAAGGGACTCGGGGCTGTTTGGCCAGACTGCCAAGGGAACAATTACAGTACTACTACTACAGCCTGTATAATGGTTTTATTCTTTCCCCCTCAGAGCAAGTCCAAGACCCGGCAGGCAGTGGACCTGCTTGCAGAGCCAGTGTACATTGAGACATCTGAGAGACAGCAAGAGGAGAATATGGCATCAGTGGAGGTGAGCCGTGTCCATGTCCAACTGCGTCGCCTCAAGAATGAGAGCGCGCTCCTCAAGGATGCCAGTGTCACAGCCATACCCAACCATCGCTCTAAGGTTACCTTGACTATGGCCTTATGTTCAGATCTGAAATGTGTACTATATATTTATGCATCAGTATATCAGTGTATATATCTGTATCTGTGTTGTGATGAGGAGGGGTAGATTGAGATGATTTTGGCACATGGAATGGATGGGGGATGACAGTTGGGTGCGGAAATTGAGATGTGTGAACGTTGGGGATAGGGTTGCAAAAGGCAGACCAAAAAATACCTGGGACAAGGTCATAGAGTGTGATCATTGGGATATGGGACTGAATAAGGAGGGTACCAGAGATCAAGCAGCATGGAGCTATGCCATTAGGTGACCAAATCCGACACATGCAGGCATGTTGAAGCCTGTGTAAATGAAACAAAACGAAATATTTCCACTTTGGGTATACAGTAAATGAACCATTCCTTTTAGCCCAGCAATTCTCCGTGTTGTATACCTTCCCACATCACTACTTCGGCACTAATACCCACCATCCACTTTGAATACATCCAAGGCCTGTCATTCAGGACTGGTGCACAATACTGTATATGTATTAGCATGGCTGGTTCTGTGATATGTCAGTGGGTCTTGTGGCAGTCAATAAAGTCTGTATTAACAATATCCAGTTCCTGAAGCTGTTCTTGGCCCCAGCCGGGAGTGAAACTCTGACCATTTCAGAGTACAGACAGCTTCTCTGACCTCTTAGTGACCATGTATGCTGTTGTGGCTTTGTGTACAGATTGAGATACAGGCAGTGCTCATTTTATGTAGCCCACATCCATTTTTGCTATGAAGTCCTCAATGATAAAAAGAAAGAGTGACTTTTATAGTTTCACTGCTGTCTGTGAAGTTGATTTACCATTTTTCCCCTCACTGCAGTACCACCTGTGTGTATAGAATTTTTTTTTTTTTTTTTTTTTTTTTTTTTTTTTTAAAGCCTCCAATATGCTTGCATGTGTAGGCCTTGGTTACCTAATGGCAGCTCTCCATGCTGCTTGAGCAATGGCAGCCTCCTCGTTCAGTCCCTTAACCCTGAGGTCACACTTGATGACCTCTTCCCACATCTTTTTCAGTCTGCTCCTCGCAACCCCAACCCCAGTATTAACGCTTCTCATTTTCTGCACCCAATTTTCATCCCCCATCCTCTCCACAAGTCCAAACCACCTCAATCTACCTCTTCTCATCACAGTACCAATACACTCCAGTCCCATCCTACCTCCCAACTCTTCCATCATAAACCCAGCCCCTCCAGGCCTTGCATGCAAGGACACACTGCACATCCACCTAAACATTGCCATATCTGTATGTTTGAGCCTGCGAATATCCTCTTCCTTTACTGCCCAGGTCTCACTTCCATCCAGTATTACACTCCTAACACATGCTGCATGCAAAGATCTCTTAGCACTTAGAGAGAACTCTCTCATTGTCAGGAGAGGCAACAGGTCCCTGCACTTGGTGGTGAATGGTTACGTGCAAAAGTGAAGTGTGATGAGGCTACAGAACTGTCAGCAGATTGAACTAGTTTATTTTGAATTTGGAAGTGCATGGCCAGGGTTTGGCAGCCCTCTTCTTTCCCAGTGAATTGATAGTCATCAGATTGAGTAATAGATTTTATGAGACACGTAAGTGTGGATATGTATGTTTGTGAGGTGGAGTCAGTATTCAGAGGGCTTAAATGGTGAAGGGAAAAGAGTGTGACCCATTCAGTCAGGCAGACTTTGGTTAGTCTTTCCATCTGTCAGGGCTGTCTGAACCTTATCTCATCCCATCCAGGGGTGGGAAAAAGGGGTGTGGATAATGATGGCGATTTTTGGTTATACTGGCTCATAAACAATGTGATGTAGTACATATGTATCAGTTTTTAGGGCAATATGTGCAAAATTTATGTGATACAGCATCCAGATTTTATGAATAAAAAGACAATGTATACCTGTATATCTTTGACAAGATAACAGTTTTATAGTTATGATATGTATTAGAAGATGGATGGATGGATATAGCGGAGGTCATGCTGACACAAGAGTAAGTAATTTTTCAGCTCAGTGTATGATATACTATAGCTGTGGTGATGTGGGAAAAATACAGGAGATCCAGTTTTAATTGTTCTCCATTGAGGTTTGTCATAGTCAGAGCTATGTCCTCTTTTAAGTCACAGTTTGCAGGTTAAAACTCAATCCTTACTGATAATGAGGATTGCCGGTGTGTACAGTTAGGGACAGTTGTTATGATGTTCCACTGGTGTATTAATCACTTTCACATAAAACATGTCTGGAACTTTCCTCTCTGATGCATCACATTGAAGAGAATTGTCTGTGGACAGAGAAATGTACCGAGTCTCTCTTCTCATGGCAATACTAGCATGCAGAGGAAATTGGGATTTATCTTGCATCTGTCTGTAGCCAAATGATTTAATCTTAGAGGATGTGGCCACAAGTGACTCATCTTTTCACCAAGTCCTCCGCAGTTGGGCTGCCCTCCCTCCATCTCGCACAGTCTTTGTTCACAAACTTCTTCATCCCATTCCCCATTCTCATTCTCAGTATCCCCCTCATCTGTCACCCCCTCTACCTCTCTCACAAGCATTTCAGGCCAATCTCCTACTTTTCATTCTTTGCAGCACATGATCAGGCCATCTCAGGGTACTTTTCCCAGTACTTTAGAGGGATTAGAGAAAGTTAAATACTCTACAGTATTAGGTAAACTTTGTCCCCTAGTATACAGTTGCAGTGGCGTGGTTTTAGGGACCTTAGGTCAGATTAGACATTTGCATAAACTCAGCACAGTTCAGATCTAAGGAGCAACTGGAAGTGTTTCTATCACATATACACTGCCAGGGACACAGAATGGTCTCTTAGAGGTTAAATGATCTGCTCTTTGATAGCTTAGTCTTGGCCCTTTCTTTGCTCTGAAAGAGATACCATACTATCCCCTTCGGCCTGGGTACATTTATTTCGATTTATTTTTGCTATGTTGTAGTGATTTTTATTCAGCTTAGGATAAACTTTACAAATTAAAGGAGTTGAAAATAGCCTAACTCTTTAGGATCCATTGTCATCCAGGATTGACAGTTTGGGTCATTTTCAAAACCCAGTTGAGGGGGTTCCAGATCCTGTAAGTTTTGGCTTCTGACCTTTGCCACTGTGAGCTGGTAGGCAAAGGGTGAACTAAGCATCGTACCTTCCATGCAAAATCCCTCATGCGGCACCCTTGGGCTTTAGAGGGTTAATATATCCTTTTGATATGTGGCACCATTCCAGTTTGTTTCATTTTGTTTGGTTTATAAAGGCTCCAACATGCTTGCATGCATCAGTCTTGGTCACTTAATGGTGGCTGTCCATGCTGTTCAGTCTCTGGCAGCCTCTCTATTCAGTCCTTTATCCCTGAGGTCACATTTTATGACCTTGTCCAAGGTCTTTTTCGATCTGCCTCTCACAGCCCTACCCCCATCATTAACACATCTCATTTTCTGCACCCAGTTGTCATCCCCATCCTCTCCACATGCCCAAACCATTTCAGTCTGCCTCTCCTCATCACAACACTAATACACTCCAGTCCAATCTCTCACACCAACTCTTCCATTATAAACCTAGCCTCTCCCACGCCTCACATTCAAGGACACACTGGACATCCACCTGATCATTGTCATTTTTTAACATTTGAGCCTGCAAATATCCTCTCCCTTTCCTGCCCTGGTCGCACTACCATACAGCATTACACTTCTAACACTTGCTACAAACAAAGATCCCATAGTGTGGAGGAAGAGCCCTCTCAATGTCAGGAGAGGAAACAGCTCTCTGAACTTCTTCTAACCACTCCTCACACTAGCCACAACACACGTCACCTCCAACACACGTCACCCTAGTAACTAAACTCTTCTACACTCGAGAGACTCACCAGCATGTTCAGTCCTTTCACACCTGACAATCTCCATGTGCACTCCCCGACACATCGCATGCATGAAATCAGCATTATCTCACAGTCTACCTCTAATACCTCTTCATCTCTTATGCACCCACTTATCACAAACACTGGTAGCATCATGCAGATTGAAGGGGTTATGGATTGGCTGTTATCATTACAGTTGTAGATATAAATACTGTTTCACCTTTTTATAATAAATAACAAGACAGTGAACAATGGCTATCAGAACCTAGTGATGCTGTCTCAAACTCTTCTGAATATTATGTAAGATTTTCATATTTGTCAGTCTAAAAAGTGGAATAATATTGCTGATAAAATCACACAGTCATAGTCACTAAAAAATTGAAGAAAACTCTCATTAGCTGACAGAATATTTACAGTGCTGTATTTACCAGACAGTTTTAGCAACCACTGTTGCCCTTCATTGACGAAAGCAACAGTGGTTGCCAGAACTATTTGGAGAATAAACTGTCCATCTGCTAATGTGGGTTTTCTGAGTGGTAGGTGGGGGCACTCACCATCCAGTCACTTGATGGAGTGCTGCTCTCTGGTGACTGCCCTTTCCTCTCCTCCTTTCTTCTTTCCATCCTTCCTCTTCAGTCTTTCTTTCATGCTCTCCTCTTCCTTCTGCCTGTGGGTGACTCTGCACTTAATGACAAGCCAAATGGTTTCCTGCACACCAGGAAACCATGTACTACACTGGGTGGTAACCAAATTACCAAATTATGGCACCTGATGGTTTAGTGGATAATTCATGCACTCCAGTTGGATTGAGCCTGGGCAGATTTATATCCAAGGAGTGGATGGGGTTTATGGCTCACATAATGCCGCTCAAGAATTGGTGAGGCTGGTCACTTTCTTCTTAAATGCCAGGTCCAACTTGCCTTGCCCTGGGCTCGTACACTCCTAATGGGGCAACACTGGATTAGATGATGATGATGGTGAATAGATTGTCTAGAGCTGTACAATTTCATATTAATTACTGTATCTACAGGCAGTGTTCTTGATAAGTATTTCAAAATATCACACTCTTGTGGTTTGGTGGTTAGAATGCCCTATTTAGAGTGACAGCCTTGCGTAGGTTTGAATATTCAGAGGTGAGTGGTGATTTATACCTCCACCAGTGCAGTTGGATGAAAGTTATGTGTTCACCTGTGTTTGTTTGTGTACAAGAGGTCTCAATAACTTCTCATTGGATTGCAGTGAAATCTTGTGAATAGGAGGACATTGAGTCAAGAAACAGTTTATTAGAGATTGAGGTGGATCTGGATCTGAATGTAGGAATAAATTATGAATTTCATTGACATTGGCAAAGGTATGTCCTCCGTGAGCATTTTAACAGGGCAGACTAAAACCATAGAATTAAGTGTTTGACAATGTGAGACCATAAAACTATTCATCTTGTAGGAGAGAGGAATAACAGCAGTAAATCTCAGAGTGCTCCTGTAGTTTAATCATGTGTTGCCATCAAGGGGAGTAGGCTGGTCATTTACTCTTTAATGTATTTGCCATTAATATGTATTGTTTATGTTTGTTACAGTGCACTTTCTAGCAGAAAGAAGGCAAAAATGCAACTGATAATGAAGTAAAAACAGCAAATCCCATTTTACCCTTTTTGAGGTGTTGAGGCCCAAGACAGGGTCACCCTAGTTCAGTACAAGTAAGGGTAGATGACCATTCTTCTCCATCAGTGACATTACTGGTACATAATAAAAAAACATCAGTCAGCCTCATGGTGACTGAATCTGTAGAAGACTCTCTCCAACTGGAGCATTCCAACCACTATCCAGATGTCATAATCCAGGAAGGACAACTACTAACAAATTGCCTCTTTGTCACCATGTCTTCCACCATCAGACTGCCCTTTCTTCAACTCACACCACTTCTCATATACCTCTCCACTCATTTCCTCTGCCTCATCCTCGTTCTTCTCTTCCCTGTACCTCATCCTCATTCTTCCCTTCCCTTTACCTCATCCTTGTTCCCCCCTTCCCTCAACGTCATCCTTGTGCCCCCCTTCCCTCTACCTCGTCTTTGTTTTCTCTTTCCCTCTACCCCATCCTCGTTCCCCCCTTCCCTCTACCTAATCCTTGTTCTTCCCTTCTCTCTACCTCATCCTCACTCTCCCCTTCCCTGTGCCTCATCTCCCCTTCCCATTATATCATCCTCGTTCTCTCCTTCCCTCTACAGGTAGGTTCCGTTATACGACCACTCGATATACAAGAAACCGATGATACGAACAGGGTAAATTAGGGACTGTTTTCTTTATACGATCTTGAAAATCCAATGGTGTGACATTCAGTCTGGGGTGAGGTGGGAGGATTCTAACTCAGTCATCCCAGCAAATGCAGTCACTGCCGTTTTCTCTCAACCTCTGTTTGCTGGGATGACTGAGTTAGAATCCTCCCACCTCGCCCCAGACTGAATAGGACTGCTCAGCTGCAGCATTGCCAGATGTGCGATAATTATCGCAAAATGCGATATTTTGGCACACTTTGCGATATGTGATAGCATGCATGTGATAATGCGATCGTTTTCGTTCGTTTTTAAAGGCTCCAACATGCTTGCATGTGTCGGCGATAACTTTCATAATTTCATAATCTGAAAAATATATTGGGGATTGCAAAATTAACAAGTCTAGTGTAAGACTAGTACAACAGGAATTAGTAACTCTTATGATAACCAGTATTATAACCTGGTAGGTACAGTACTTAATAGTTAAACAAATTCAGTAATGTTAATTAATCACTCCACATATGAATATAGTTATTCCACAGTAATTACTGATTTATGTGAGGAAATGCCTTTGTTTATGAGTGCGATAATTTTGATCAAATAGTGATAAGTTTAACGTGCCAGGTACGGTAATATGGGTTTGGAAATCTGGCAGTGCTGCTCACTGGCGACTGCCAGGCCAGTCTTCCCACCTTCAACACAGCATTACCACCTATAGATGAGTGTTATGCATGTTTTATATGATTAATTAATGTGCAGTCATGTTATTTGCATACTATTTGCTCTTTCAGATTGCATTCTTACAGTTCAGTATATAGATATATTTGTTGCATTTGGTATCGTATATTTTAGCTTGAATACTTATCTTTGATGGGGTCCTTGAACCCAACCAATATTTTACCATTAGTTACGTGTTTCGTCGTACGAGAATTCATTATATGACTATGCCAAATGGAACCTAACTGCTCGTATCTTCGGGACCCCCTGTACCTTATCCTTGTTCCCTCCTTCCCTCTACCCCATCGTCATTCTCCTCTTCCCTCTACCTCATCCTCATTCTCCTCTTTCCTCTACCTCATCCTCATTACCCCCTTCCCCCCACCTCATCCTCATTCTCCTCTTCCCTCTACCTCATCTGCATTACCCCCTTCCTTCTACCTCATCCTCATTCTCCCCTGCCGTCTACCTCATCCTTGTTCTTCCCTTCCCCCCACCTCATCCTCATTCTCCCATTCCTTCTTCCTCTAC
Organism: Coenobita brevimanus; assembly: GCF_032717465.1. Lineage (NCBI taxonomy): Eukaryota > Metazoa > Arthropoda > Malacostraca > Decapoda > Coenobitidae > Coenobita > Coenobita brevimanus. Next base: position 34,755,829 of record NC_137051.1, on the reverse strand, counting down.
CCCCACTAATATACTTTACTAGTCAGTCTCATTTTCTTTCTCCCCATCCCCCTCTTCCTCTCTACCCCACAAAAATACTTTCCAAGTCAGTCTCATTGTCTGTTCTTTTCACATGGCTCAACAATCTCAAGGTACACTGGGTCACAAAATTATCGGTGCACAACATGCGTGAAACATTTGGGACCACAGGACGAAAGTCACTGAAATATTAGTATCTGAAATATTAGTACAGTAGTAGTAGAAAGTATATAGGGAAGAGTAAAGTTATGGTCTTCAAGAGAAATGAAGTTGTGAATATACAGTGAGGTTGGATGAGGAGGAAATGAAAAACGTGAGTGCATTTAAGTACATCGGTAGTGTGATGAGTAAGGATGGAAGTTTAGAGGGTTAAGTGCTTGAAAGTGTACAACAGGGAATTGCTGATCCCTTGAAAGCAGTGATAAGAAACGGGGAAGTGAGCATAGAAGTGAGAAAGTTACTGCATGACAGTATTGTGATACCAACTCTAACATATTGAAGTGAAGCTTGGACATTGTTGGAAGGACAGAAGTCAAGCGTGAGAGCAGTGGAAATAAGTTATTTGAGAGGAGCCTGTGGAGTCACATGAAGAGACAAGCTGACAAATGAGGATGTCAAGGAGTGTTGTGATGTGGATTTGGATGTGATAGGAACCATTAGGAGAAATGTATGGAGGTGGTTTGGCCATGTGGAGAGGATGGAGAAAGAGAGACTGATGAGGAGAATGTGTGTGAGTGAGGTGGGGGGGGGGAGGGAAGGGGAGGCCAGGGATGAGATAAAGGGATGGAGTGGAGAGGTATATGAGAGAGGGGGGCGTGAGCTGGGTGCAGGGCAGTGAAATAGCGGGGGACAGGGTGACATGGAGGTGATTTGTTTGTTGCCACCCCTTATGGGATTAATGCATCTGGCAGATATTAAAAAAAATAAATAAATAAATGTTTATTAAAAAAAAAAAGTTGAGTCTCCAAAGGACCATAACTCAAAATTCCATGAGTAGGAGAGCTGATGTATTGAAATATGCCTCATTGTTATTTTGTCTTTAGTAATGTGAATCATATTGTGTTGCCTCCAATGCCTGTGAAGTGGAGTGAAGAGTCCGGGGGGCTTAATAGTTGAGTAAAGGAATGTGTTGCCCACTTCATTAGGTGTATTAGAGATTAGTTCTCCCTCTGTCATTGTCTTTCTTTCTTCAGGCTTTTTGGTTTGTATCAAAGTTTGTTCAGTATTTCTCATGCCTTTGTGGGAAGAAACAAGTTTGGGATGATGATGATGATGATGATATGATGGTGATGATTATAATTTTAATCGTTGTGTTGTGTTGGTGCAGGTTCTGTTCAGCTTCAAACGTGGTAGCAGAGGAGAGGAGGGTGACAATGGCAGTTCAAATGGCACATCTGTCATGGAGGATGACCGTATGGGCTTCATCATGTTTGAGGCCGGCTTGGAGAATGTTTCTCTCAAGTAGGTACCCAGATCACTTAACCCCCTGACTCTGGATGATGTCCTTTTTGTAGTCAGTTCTCACATGATGAAACTAGGCCACTCCCATAACTGGAATACTGTGCAGTGGTTGCTTGAAATTTGTTAATCTTTAATACTAATAAGGTTGGAATGAGCCTCCCTGGTTACTTGCCAAATTGATCCTCCAACCTGACTACATTTGTCTGTCAACTTTTTTTTTTTTTCTTTACAATAGCAGAACAGAGGAAGGAGAAACAAAAGAATTAAAAAATAATGATAATCTGTACACCAGATTACTGGTGTCACCCATTCATACAAAATCTGTAACAGTTGGACTTGGATAGCCGTTGGACTGAACTTGGAATGGGTTTAGGGGTTATATTTGGTATTGGAAAAGTCTCTTGTAAAGAAGGGCTATATTTAAGGCTATTTGACCCATCCGCTTAAAAAATATTCCCTAAGCTAAATATAACTGCTTGGGTCTTATCATGTATGAGGCCAGGAATACACAGGGTGTGGATTCACAGATAAACTTTAGGACACAGTTTAGACTTCAGATGGTGATGATCACATAAATTTCAAGTTCTCCTTACAAAACATTGGCATAAATTAATGGATGATTTAAATGTTGAAGTTTAGACTGATTTATTCATCTGTAATAGTAAAGGTGAGTGTTTGTATGTTTGTTACCTATAAACTCAGCTCCCTTAGGGTTTGCCCTCACATATGATACATTTTCAGAATCAGCATGATCCAGGGAGTGTTTTGGTATATAATTTATTAGGTTTCATTGTATGTTGAAAAGTTACATTAGGTATATTGGCCGAAGGCCCAATCAGCCCTCCGCAGGAGCTAGCCAAAAAAGTCCACCCAGAGGGTGGACCGTTTCAGCTAGTATAGAATAAATATGTATAAACAATTTTTTTTTTTTTTTTTTTTTAACGTCATCACTGTCATGTCATTCAGAGGATTTTGTTCATATTTATATGGCTAAATGTGCACTTTTAGATGAATAATTGATAGATAGCAAAATACCTAGGTGGTGGTACTGTCAAAGACGAGGGAGAGTGGCCATGTGCAGTTTGCCACAAGGACGTGGGAACTAATTCCATCTTGTGCAGTGTGTGTGATAAATGGGTGCATAAGAGATGTAGTGGTATCAGAGGTAGACTGCGAGATAATGCTGATTTTATGTGTACGGCGTGCCGGGGTGAGCAGGTGGAGATTGTCAGACGTGAAAGAATTGAACTTGCTGGTGAATCTCTTGAGTGTGTAGAAGAGTTTTGTTATTTGGGAGACATGTTGTGTGCTGGAGGTAGCTCTGTGGCTAGGGTGAGAAGTGGTTGGAAGAAGTTCAGGGAGCTCTTGCCTCTCCTGACATTGAGAGGGCTCTCCCTACGTGCTAAGGGGTCTTTGTATGCAGCATGTGTCAGGAGTGTAATGCTGTATGGCAGTGAGACCTGGGCAGTGAAGGAGGAAGATATTCGCCGGCTCAGACATACAGAAATGACAGTGATTAGGTGGATGTGCAGTGCGTCCCTGCGTCCAAGGCCTGGAGGGGCTGGGTTTACGATGGAAGAGTTGAGAGGTAGGATGGGACTGGAGTGTATTGGAGTGAGAGGTAGATTGAGGTGGTTTAGACATGTGGAGAGGATGGGGGATAATAATTGGGTGAGGAAGGTGAGAAGTGTTAATATTGGGGGTGGGGTTATGAGGGGTAGACAGAGAAAGACATGGGACGAGGTCATTAACCTCTACACCGCGGGCATGTGTACCGATGTTTTGCTTGTGCCACGGGGTTATTCGGGCCCCGACAGACTCTCAAAAAATATTTGCCAAAAATCAGTTATTAGTCCTAGAATATTAAAATTACATATGCTTATGGCACATACCTTCAGCTTTCTCCTGGAATGTTTGTTGAGCCTTCGTCAGTTACCATAGGACTTGTGGAGACCTCTGAAGTTGGGTAACGAAATCTCCGCTTTACACTTCCCGACAACCCGTAATATGATTACCACAGCCAGATATTAACACTATAAACACTACTCTATGATTTTCAAGTAGTTTGGGATCCATACTCCAAAAAAAAATCCACTGTGAAACAATGAAAATTATGAGCGCGTCTGACCGTCGCACTTGCGCTAGTTCGCTCTTGGTACTCTGTCATTTATTATTCGTAAAACCCCTCACACTTTATATTTCCATTACTATATAACACTTATATATATCTACAGTCTTTATCCATAAGTTTCCTTCAGTAGTATTTGTTTATTGTCACTGTAGGGATTCAATTTCTTTCAGTAAAATACGTAGCATTCACTTTCTCGTCCTGTATACTAGCATTGAGAGTGAATGTCACTTTCATCTTCACTCTCATAACTCATAGTATTCATACATGCTAGAGTGAAACTTTCACTTTCATTACTCCTAGGGTATATACTCGTATTCTTATAATACTACTCATTTACATTTCTATTTACGTTCTCTATTTTATTTACGTTATTTACATTTCTATTTTATTTACACTGTGTTATGCACTGTCACTTGAAGTAACTTATAAAACTATTTTCCATTGTTCATGTATATTTACATTCATTACTTTCACTTGCTGTTTACACATTGTTTACACATTATTTACAATTCCACTTGCACTGTTTTACTCAATAGAAAGATCGTAGTCACTCTTTTATCAATTGTCAGCCCTTTACCTCTTTCCACACGAGGTTTAGTAGGGGGTAAAGGTCACAGGGCCCTTTGCATGGGGGTGAAAAAGTCCCTGAAGTCAGCAAGAGGAAACAGACATACCTCCACTTCGGAAGATGAGAGTGAACTGATAAGGGAGGGCCGGGATGGAGGCCTACTTAGGGGATATTCAGTACTACCAACGTTAGCTCTTGAAACAGCTATGTATAGCACTGAAATGATTGGCAGGAAATCTAGACAATACATTATATATTAGGTAGTTCCAGGTGAATGTAAATATCACTTAGGCTTCTCCCTTCCCTCCTTATATGTATATTTATTACGAAAATAGATTATACGGCATATTTCAAGGGGAGAAAAACAGCGAAAATTACTGAACGAGTGCACGTGAGGTGTTGTCAGGTGATAATTAGCCAATTCCAGGTGTATGGCACTCTCACTTACCTTATTTCTTTCTTGTATATATTATTTGGTATAAGAATAGGGCATAGGGCTTATTTCAATGGATGAAATCAGTGAAAAATTCCAGGGAAGATTTACTTAGTGTAGCACGGCCGGGCAGGCGAGAGGATAGGGTAATGGAGGGGGGGTAGGGAGGGGAGTCAAGAACAGGGAGAAATGGCTAAATTATCAACAATGGATGGGAGTACAGATGAGATTAGGAGTGCTGACAAGTGTTGGACATTGGCAGTACTGATAGATGATACAAGCCCCCACTTGGAAGCCCGGGTGAATTCAAAATAACACAGAATCACAAAAGCGACGCCCCGCGGTATGATCCCTTGCTCCCAAGCGTCACGAAAGTGACGCCCCGCGGTTAAGGGGTTAAGTGTGACCTTAGGGTTAAGGGACTGAACAGGGAGGCTGCAATGGATCGTGCACCATGGAGAGCCGCCATTCGGTGACCAAGACCGACACATGCAAGCATGTTGGAGCCTTTAAAAACGAAATGAAACAAAATGATGGAATAAAGCATGCCGAGCATTCATTATGGAACAATTTTACATACATACATACATTATCTAATCCTGTGTTGCCCTGTGAGGAACGTAGGAGCCCAGGGCTAGGCAAGTTGGTTCTGACATTTAAGATGAGAGTGACCAGCCTCACTCATCCCTGCATGGCGTTACGTGAGCAGTAAACCCCAACCACCTCTTGGATATAAACTGACACCGGCTCAATCCAGTTGGAACACCTTAATTACCCACCAAACCACCAGGCACCATAATTTAGTTATATGGTTACCATCCAACATAGTAAATGGTTTCCTGGTGTACAGGAAACCATTTGGCTTATCACACAGTGTAGAGTCAGCCATAGGCAGAAGGAAGAGGAAAGAAAGAATGAAAGAAAGACATAAGAGGAAGGAAGGAGTGAAGGAAGGAAGAGAGGAAAGGACAGCCACCTGAGAGCAGCACTACATTGAGTGAGTGGATGGTGGGCATTTTAAAACTTAAGAAAAGAGAAACTATGAAACTGATGGATATTTGTCGTTTGTAGAAAATTTCACTAACATTAAAATGAAACCAAAAGAACTGATCTGCAACCAGTGACAGAATTTTAATTTTAAGTGCAAAAACATTAGTTTCAAGAAAAAAAAGTATCAAAGTTTGTTCAGTTCTTTCTCATGCCATCTGCAAAGCTATGTATCTGTCTATCTATCTATTGCCAGACGCCTTAATCCCACATGGGGTGGCCACAAGCCAATCGCCTCCACGTAACCCTGTCCCCTGCCATTTCAGTGCCCTGCTCCCAGCTCACACCCCCCTCTCTCATATACCTCTCCACTCCATCCCTCCATCTCATCCTTGACCTTTCCCTCCCTCACTCCCCCTCCACCTCACTCACATACACTCTCCTTGTTAGTCTCTCACTCTCCATCCTCTCCATATAGCCAAACCACCTCAGTGTGTTTCTCCTGATGCTTCCTATCACATCCACATCCACACCACAATGCTCCTTCACATCCTCATTTGTCAGTCAGTCTCTCCATGTGACACCACATGCTCCTCTCAAATAACTCATTTCCACTGCTCTGACTCTTGACTTCTGTCCCTCCAACAACGTCCAAGCTTCACTTCCATATGTTAGAGTTGGTATCACAATACCCTCATGTAGTAACTTTTTCACTTCCATGCTTATTTCCCTGTTTCTTATTACTGCTTTCAAGGAACCAGCAACCTTTCTCCCTTGTTGTACCCTTTCAAGCACTTCACCCTCCAAACTTCCATCCTTATTCTTCACACTACCCAAGTACTTAAACGTACTCACATTTTCCACTTCCTCATCATCCAGCCTCACTGTACACTCACTGACTTCACATCTCTCGATGACCATCACTTTACTCTTCCCTACATTCATCTTTAGATTCCGTTTCTTACACACTCTCCCAAATTCATCCACCAAGCCTTGCAGCTCCCCTTCTGCTTAACTTAACAACACAGTATCATCTGCAAACAACAGTACAGGAAGTTTCCAGACACTGTGCTCTTTCACTAGGGCCACTCCAACATCCACTGCCCTACCTTGTATCTCTTTTATAACCCCATCCATGCACAGATTGAACAATAATGGGAGACATGAGCCATCCCTGTTTCAACCCAACCTTCAAATAGAAAAATTCACTCAGTTCACTCGCCACATGCACTGCAGCCTTAGCACCCTCATATGTACTCTTCACAGCATTCAGCCATTTCCCATCTACTGCATATATTCTTTATACTTTCCACAATCCTTGTCTTTCCACCCTGTCATATGCATTCTCCAAATCCATGAAGGCCACAGACTTCATTCCCTTCTCTAGAAACTTTTCCACTAAAGATCAAAGAATGAATATCTGATCTACACAACCTCTTCCCTTCCTAAAGCCACCCTGTTCCTCTCCAACTAATTCCTCTGTCAATACCCTAACTCTGTCAGTATTTATCCTATCATATACTTTTCCTATTACACTAAGAAGACAGATGCCCCTATGATTACTATACACTTCTTTTTCCCCTTTCCCTTTGTACAAGGGAATAACTATACCTGACTTCCAATCCTCCGGGACTCTACCTTCCTCCCAGGCCAATCTGCACATTTTCCACATCCATTCTACTACCATCTGTACCCCATGCTTCAGCATTTCACCACACACTCCATCAATTCCTGGGGCTTTCCCCATTTTGACTTTGTTCATTGCTTCCACAACTTTCATCTTACTGATTTCTTCCTTTCTTCTCACCTCCCTCTTCTCCCAGCCATTCCCCAGCCATTTATACTCAGCCATTCCCCAGCCATTTATACTCACATTACTTTCTTTCTCTATGTTCAACAGTTCCTTAAATTGTTCTCTCCATCTGCTCACTTTTTCTCTCTTCCCCACTAGTAATTTACCATTTTTATCTTTCACTCCCTTGCTAACTTCATTGCCACCCTGTCTAACTCTCTTTACCTCATTCCAGAACCTTTTCTTACAGTCCCTCCACTTTGCACTCAGATTCCTTCCAAATTCCTCATCCACTCTCTTCTTACTCTTTCTTACTGATCATTTCACCTCTCTCTTCCTTTCTACGTATAACTCTCTCTTCCATCTCTGAACTTCTTCCATGCCCTTATTTCTCATTCATTCATTATATGCTTTTTCTTTTGTACGACAGCCTGTCTCACCTCTTCATTGCTCCATGCTGTTCCTTGCACCCCCTTTCGTCTTCTCATCACCTGACACACCATCTCACATGCTGCACATATTTCTTCTGTGAATATCTTACACACACCTTCCATGTACCCCATCTGCTCCAGTATCCAAGGGGTGGTTGGGGTTGATTGCTCACGTAATGTCACTCAGGGATGGGTGAGGCTGGTCACTCTCATCTTAAATGTCGGGACCAACTGCCTAGCCCCGGGCTCCTACGCTCCTCATGGGGCAATGTAGGATTGGATGATGGATGGATGGATGGATTATTATTATTATTATTATTATTATTATTATTATTATTATTATTGGTATTATTATTATTATTATTATTATTATTATTATTATTATTATTATTGGGGGTGCTCACCATCCACTCACTCAATGTAGTGCTGCTGTTGAGTGTCTGCCCTTTCCTCTCCTCCATCCTTCTTTCCTTCCATCGTCTTCTGTCTTTCTTTCCTTCATTCTTTCCTTGCCCTTCTGCCTATGGGTGACTTTACACTTCCTCTTCCGTCATTCTTTCCTTCATTCTTTCCTCTTCCTTCTGCCTGTGAGTGACTCTACACTGAGTGACAAGCCAAATGATTTCCTGTACACCAGGCAACCATTTACAACTCTGGGTGGTAACCATATAACTAAATTGTGGCACCTGGTGGTTTACTGGATAATTATTGCGTTCCAATCGGATTGAGATGGTGAAGATTTATATCCAAGCGGTCGTTAGGGTTTATTGCTATCGTAATGCCATTCAGGGATGTGTGAATCACAGTTGTTTTACATCTAGCAGCATTTTGCACTCTTTGTTTTATAATGGAAGTGTACTGTTGTTGACAGATTTCTATAATTCACTTTGAACTGAATGTAAAAAAAAAAAAAAAAAAAAAAAATGGGTGACTTACAACAGTGACTTAACAAACTCTGGATGTTTGACATGGAATAGCTTTGAGCATCATGTGGATGGTTATAATCTGACATCGTTAGTTTGTATTCAGATCTTTGTAGAATTCTGTTCCCACTAATATATTATTATTGACAGTTTTTTTGTGGTGAGAATGAGTATAAAAACCTGAAGCTGTTAAAACTGTACTGTTACCATTACATTAACCCTCTCATTGTGTCTGCTACTGGACCTTTACCTTTTACCTTGCACAGGGCAGTGAAAAGAAAAGGTTTTGGACATCAGGTGGAAGGATGTGGGCGTCAGGATGGTGGTGTATGTGGCAACACGGCCTCAGCTGGCAGTGGAGGTGGCCCAAGCACTGGCTCTGTCCCCGGCACTACCATCGATGCACCTCCCAGACCACCTCCAGACACACCCAGACCACCCCCTGACTCACAGAGGGACCAGTGCTCGGCTTCACTCTCACATGTCTCTAATATTTCAAGCCACTCAGCACTCTCACAGTCCAACTCCTCTGCCAATGGCAGTGTTAGGGAGGTCCAGGTCTCTCAGGTCAGTAGGCTTAGTTTTATATCTTGAAGTTTATTTTAGCTGTTTGGTGGTTTAATGGTTGAAACACCCCAGTATGTCCAGCCTCCAAGGGGCGGCTGGAAGTTTTTCTGTCACATAATGTCATTGTGGGAAGTAGATTGCTCATCTACCCTTAAATGCATTGTGCAACAGTTGCCTAGCATAGGACCCTTACAGCTCGGAGAGGATAATGTGACTCCCCATCGACTAATAGAGGGTTCATAGGTTTAGTTTTATGGGAATTATTCTAGGTGGCTTAGGAAGCTTCATAACACCTCATCTTTAGCAATCTATTTAGTATATTACCCCTTAACATTCATGTGTATATTTATTGTTTTCTTATCAAGATTGTTTGCATCAGTAACACAAAAGAGGCTACTGAGGTGTGTTGTGCAAAATAAATGGATAGAAATAAGTGTTAAAAAATCTCGAAAACCAATTACAGTATACATCAGGACTGTCACTATTATCATTGTAGTGGTAATGTGATAAAGTTGTACAGTAAGTCCTAGTTGTAAGTACGGAAAAATACTAAATAGGAGTAGCAGTCTACAGAGTGCCCAGTGATTTACAGTATTGTATTGATCATCTGGTCATTCATAATTCAAGCCTTTATAATTCTCATGCTTTTCATGGCTGGTAAAAAGTAGAGTATGTATTTATGTATATTTGTATGTGTTTGATAATGGCTGGTTTGCACACACCTTGTTTATGGTCAGGCAGCTCAGTACTGTAGTCAGTTTCTTTTCATCTGACAGAACTGAACTGCTTCCACAATCTGAATGCTAAATTATGGTTGCATAAAGTTTGGTGAGCCTTAGTTATTAGGCAGGAATGTCCTTGGTTACTGGTTAAATCCACCCTTCTTTGTGACTACACTTAGCCATTAGTTTGGCTGAAAGATGTTAGAAATCATTTCAGGTTAAAACAATAATATAACATTCAAGGAATGGATGCAGATCATGAAGAGCAGGTAATCTGTCAGAGTGAGGGATGTCACTTTGTCAAAGGAGAAATGACCTGCCTCACCCATGCTGTGTAAATCATTACAGAGATGTGTTTGAAGTGTAAGATGAGAAATGGCATTGAAGGCCTGATAGCACCTCTTTCTTTCATTCAGGATTGTTTTCTAGCAGGAGTATGTCTGTATGGGTTTACATCTTTTTAAAATGGCTTTTGCTTAGTTCCATTCTACATGTAAATCCACGTAACATAGTGTCTTGACATATTTAACCCTTACTTAAGGATGAGACTGTCTGTATAGTGTAACATTATGCTTACAGGTGAAGAGTGACAAACGGGACATCACTTCATTTGTGGGTGAGCTGAGGACAGTGTGGTTCAACTTTGCTGCCCCACCGCACACTCCCATCACCAAAAAAATTGACTATACCAGGTTAGAACATTAACAACTTTCTTGCTGTTGATCAAAAATTTATTCTAAGTGATATAGGCAGCTTTGTAATGCCTCTCCTCAGTTATTTATCATGCATATTGACCCTTAACACTCCTTTGAATGCTGTTTACATCATTTTGATATAGATATAGTTTCCATCAATAAGATATAAACGGATATCAAGGTGCAGTGTGCAAAACATGTCACTAAGGAAGAGTTGTTGTAAAATCTCCAAAACCATAGAGAATTAGGATTTAGCTTCCCAGTACAGTACATTACATACAAGGTCTGTCCAAAAAGAAACTGAAGCTTTTAAATAGCACACCAACTAGCCAGTGTAGCATGATTGCGAAGGGAGTGCTCTTATAGTGGCAACTTTGAGTTGTATTCTAACATTTGCAGCATCACCCCGTGTCACTTAGTATCAAGGAATATGCACTTGAGTGAACATGTGTTTAGTGCAGTTTGTGAATTTTCTTCCATCTCTCCTGTTGTCTGAAATTGGTGATCTTTGAGGATGGATTTCAATTTTGGGAACAAAAAAGTGTCTGTAGTGGCCAAATCCGGAGAGTAGGGTGGCTGGGAAATGATAGTCATCTCATGCTTCACCAAAAAGTCATGGATAAGGAGTGACATGTGAGCAGGTGCATTTTCATGGTTTGGCATCCAGGAATTGTTTGTCCACACCTCAGGCCTCTTCCTTCACACTGCCTCCCTCAAATGCCTCAGGACATCCATGTAAGAGTCTTTCTTAATTGTCTGACCACATGGAACAAACTCGTGATGGATGACACCCAATTAATGTTAAAAAAAAAAATGAAAAAAAAGAAAGATCAACATTACCTTCACATTTGAGCAACTCTGACATGCTTTTTTTGGTCTTCGTGACAATATTCCAACCTACTGCCATGACTGCCTTTTTGTTTCAACATCGTAGCCGTACAGGTACGTTTCACCACCTGATATGACATTTTTGGAAAGGAAAAGTTTTTCCCAATTTGAAACAGTTTCAAGCAGACATGTTGCTCTTCAAGATCCTTCATTGATCAGCGTGTAACAAATTGCCAAGTGCACTAAACAGAAGCCCATGTACCTCGAGATTAAGTGACATGGCGCGATGTGGTTGGTGTTAGACTAAAGCTCAAAAGCCCTCACCATGCAACACTCCCATCACAATAATGTTACGCCGGCTAGTTTGTGCACTGTTTAAAAAGTTTGATTTCCTTTGGACAGACCTATTATAATTGGTTTGTTATCACCAAAATTAACCAGACCACTCAACATTCTAAATACTAAGTTGTGGTTGCATGAAATTTGATTAACCTTAGTTATGAGATACAAACGAGTCTCATTGGTGACCCTCCAGCAACCCTTGACTGTCAACTGTGCTGACAGAGGTTAGAAATCTATTATACTGCACTGACATATTTGATGTAACAGTCACAATATTGCCTATACAGAACTTAGCTCTAGAATAGTTGGAATAGTTGTTTTCACCAAACAGCAGTGTCATTACATATCAGTATTAAGTGCATTGTGTATTTGTTTGTTATAGATTCATTACCATTGACCCTGGGAAGTACAACTGTGAGAGTGAAATGTGACTACAAGCTTGAGAAGGAATTCTTGAACATATTTATGATACTGTGTAAATCACTTTTTGACATACAGGAGGAATGAGAGATGTGGAAAGTTTCTGTTCCCTCACTTCCATGTTCTTGTAGCAGAAATGCAGAAAATGGCTTGTGATAATAGTCATCTGTAACTAAGAACTTTTTTGCAGAAGGAACAATAGACATGGGAAGGTTTTTAGTCTCCTCTTCTTTCCTGCAGATTAAAAAAAAAAAAAAAAGTTACATTAAGGAATCAATCATCAGTATGCTTGAGATCCCACAGTCTGTCTGTCAGTCTGTCAGACTGACAAATGAGGAAGTGCAGGAGTGTTGTGATGTAGATGTGGATGTGATAGGAAGTGTTAGGAGAAATACATTAAGGTGGTTTGGCCATGTGGAGAGGATGAAGAGTGAGAGACTGATGAGGAGTGTATGTGAGTGAGGTGGATGGGGGGAGAGGGAGAGGGAGGCCAAGGATGAGATGAAGGTATGGAGTGGAGAGGTATATGAGAGAGGGGGTGTGTGAATTGGGAGCAGGGCAGTGAAATGGCGGGGGACAGAGCGACATGGAGGCGATTTGTTTGTGGCCACCTCTTTCGGGATTAAGGCGTCTGGCAGTAGATGGATATATAGATAGAAAGAATCCCAGCTCTGCTAACTAGCCATAGAATCATTGCTCTTAATCAGGAAACTCAATCACAAATATAGTCTGTAGGACCAGAGTCCAAGCTGAGACTCTGCCATTGCTCCACATGGTAGTACACCATCCAAGATATTTTTACTGCCAAGTGTTTGCTGCAAGTGTTGGGAAGTAATTAACCACTTTTGGCACTTGACTGAGCTGCCAGTCCATAGATAATGTCAGCTGTACCATGACCAACCTCAGTATGAGAAGACATTAGAAGGAAGCATGACATTATATGATTTGTTTTGATTTAACAAGTAGAATAGCAATATCATAGGGGTGGCTGAATGATGGATTGAATATTATCATAAGGGTGGATGATAGATAGAATAGTATAATAGGAGTGGATGATAGATAGACAGAATAGTATCATAGGGAAAAATGATAGCTATATACAGTGTAGAATGGTTTCTTAGGGTTTAAGCTTTCAGACTTGACTGGAATTTATTGAGCACGGCATCTCCATCCATCAATGCGTGGATGAACCCGAGTGACCGACTGACCGTGGCTGTCCTCCAGTTCCTGCACATCTCAGAGACACGGCGCTTGGGGGTCATGGCCTCCCTCATGGCAGAGGCCCTCGATGTGCCAAGCACACACATCAACCCTTCCTCAGATCTGGTGGTGAGTTTATCAGCTGTATTTTTAACCCTTCGATGATCAGGACAAATCTAGCTTTCTACTCCAATTATGCTGAGAGTTCAGCGTAGGGACCTGGGAGTGTTAATATTGTCACCTTTAGCCCAGTGTTGCTGTCTACCACATCAGCCTTTTCTCAGAGCTGGTTGTGTTTTTTGGCTGTATTACTAACCCCTTCAAGCCCATCATGTGGATATTATTTTATAGATGATGTTACGGCCCTCTGGTAGAGACTCTCTGTGTTTCAAGCACCTACTGTACATCAATTCCTCCTTGGAACTGCTTTAAGTATGTTGGCCATAGTACTGTATTATTAACCCATTTAATCCAGTGGCATTTACATTATTTTATTTTGTTTTTGTTATTTGATGCCTGATGGTCTGGTAGGTTAAGGCACTTAGGAGTCATGGCCACTCATGGCGAAGGCCCTTAGTGTCTCAAATACTCACATCAACCCTTGCTTATAATTGGTGGTTCTTCACCTGCTTATGGTCATTCCAGCTCCAGTACAGGCAGTTCTCATTATAAGTATTGTTTTTTATACAGTATTCTTTTTTGCAGGTGGTAGGTGGGGGTGTTCACCATGCACTAAGTTGATGTAGTGCTGCTCTCGGGTGGCTGCCCTTTCCTCTCTTCCTTCCTTCTTTCCTTCCTTCCTCTTTTGTCGTTCTTTCTTTCATTCTTTCCCCATCCTTCTGTCTACATGTGACTACACTGATTGACAAGTCAAATGGTTTCCTGTACATCAGGAAACCATATACTATGGTGGGTGGTAACCATATAACCAGACTATGGTGCCTGGTGGTTTAGTGGGTAATTAAGGTGCTCCAGCTGGATTGATCCTGTGTCAGTTCATATCCAAGGGGTGTTTGGGCCTTATTGCTCACGTAATGCCACTCAGGGATGAGTGAGGCTGGTCACTGTCATCATAAATATCAGGACCAACTTGCCTAGTTCCAGGTTCATGTGCTCCTCATGGGGCAACGCAGGTTTAGATGATGGATGGATGGATGGATTCTTTTTTGCTTCTAAATTCTCAGTAAAGCAAAGAAAATTAATGCTGTGTTGTTACACATGCCATAAACTTGGCGGTTGTTTAAGTTTGGTGGGGGTGTTCACCATCCACTCACTCGATGTAGTGCTGCTGTTGGGTGTCTGCCCTTTTCTCTCCTCCATCCTTCTTTCCTTCCCTTCTCTTCTGTCTTCCTTTCCTTCATTCTTTCCTTGTCCTTCTGCCTACAGGTAACTTTACACTCGCTCTTCTGTCTTTCATTCCTTCATTCTGTCCTCTTCCTTCTGCCTGTGGGTGACTTTACACTGAATGACAAGCCAAATGGTTTCCTGTTCACCGGAAAACCATTTATTATGCTGGGTGGTAACCATATAACCAAATTTTGGAGCCTGGTGGTTTAGTGGGTAATTATTGCGCCGATGTTGGTTTATATCCAAAGGGTGGTTGGGGTTGATTGCTCATGTAATGCCATTATCTCTTTCATGGTTGGAATAGCACTTTCAATTCCGCTTAGTACCAGACAGTTTTATTTGCCTAAGAGTGAACTGTAGGAGCCTAAGAATTTTAAGCCCTGTAGGGAACTGACAGGAGATTGAGCTGGCTGGATGATTGTTGTGAGAAGTGCATGATCAGGGATTTTGGCACCCCTTTTAACATGGCAGCTTCTGGATTGACCCTGTCGGATATGATCATGTGAAGCTACAGAACGCAGCGAATGTTTTTGGCGTATCTGATAGAGCCAGGATTCCGGGGGCTTGAGTGATGAGTGAATGGAGGCGTGCCCCATTGGATTGGGCAAATTTGGGCTGTCTGGACATTGCTACTCCTCACCCTGCCCTAAGGTGGGAAAGGAGGTCTGGATGATGATGATGATTATTAATTTTTAAAATCCATATGATTTCAAGATATGAGAGACTTAATGAACTAGTGGAGTTGCATGTTAATGATGATACTGTTATTTGGAACTGGAGGCTGATCACATCTGACTTCTACATGGGATCATAAGTACCTGTACAGTGCTCCATAAATGACCTTCAAAAATGTAATGAGGATTTGGCCATAACAGACATGTTTCCTACCTAATAAACCATAAAATTAGGGATTCATTGTTTGACACTGTACTGTAAATCAGTTTCCCTACCAGCCCACCTGCCTAAAGAAGCAGATGCCACTGAGTCAGACCCTGCTGGAAGACCCTTATACATCATTCGTCATCATCATCATCATCATCATCATCATCATCATCATCATCAACACCCAGACCTTCTTCCTCCCCCTGCCCCCCAGGGTGGGGTGAGATCTATAATTTAAGAAATACACTATCCATTCAGAGATGTTTGCTTTGAGGAAACCTTTCCCACCCCAGGGTTGGGTGAAGTCTGCAACTTAAAAATTGCACTGTCCATTCAAAAATATATACTTTGGGAGAGGGGGGGGGGAGTGGGAAGCAACAGTGTTGACTATGAAAGCATCTGTCACATATTGTCAGAGTGTTTTCACCAGACAGAACTAGGCCACTCCCACATCTTAAATACCATCATTTTTGCATGAAATTTGATGAGCTTTAGTCATGAGATAAGAATAAGTCATTAGTTACTATAAAAGTCAGTCCTCCAGTGTAACTACACATGGTCATCATTTGTGTTGAGAGGAGTGAGGATCTTTATCAGGGTACAGCATATGTGTTGTAGTTGGGAATACTTTTTCGCCAGTGTATATTTTTTCCCAACAGAACAAGCTGATGCCACTGAGTCAGACCCTGCAGGAGGACCCGTCTTGTCAGCTTTGTAAAGTGCTGCGTCGCTACGTCCTGCAGGCTACTCCTGGCACCATAGAGGGTAATCTTGTACCACCACACCTCCCCAAGCTGGCCACTCTCAGACAGGTGGGTGGAGAGAGAAAGAGAGAGTAATTGAATGGAGAGTGAGGGTCATGTGAGGAGAGATGGGAAGGAATTGAAGAAAAGAGGGAGAATAGGAGGTTGGGTAAGGAGAGAAGGAGAACAATAGGGGGTTGGGTGGAAAAAGAAGGGAAACAACAGGGGGTTGGGTGGGGAGAGAAGGGGGACTGTAGGGGTTTGGATGGGGAGAGAAGAGGGGCTGCAGCAAATTGGGTGGGGAGAGAAGAGGAAGAACAAAGGGTCAGGTGGAGAGATAGTCTGGTAGTGGACATGATGCATATATCATCTAACCCTGTGTTGCCCTTTGTGGAGTGTAGGAGCCCTGGGCTAGGCAAATTAGTCCTGACATTTAAGATTAGAGTGACCAGCCTCAGTCATCCCTGAGTGGCATTACATGAACAATAATCCCCAACCACCCCATGGATATAAATCTACACAGGTGTAAATCTGGTTGGAGTGCCTTAATTACTCACTTAACCACCTGCTCCCATAGTTTGGCTAAATGATTACCACTCAGCATAGGAAGTGATTTCCTGGTGTACATGAAACCATTTGGCTTGCCACTAAGTGTAGAGTCACCCATAGACAGAAAGAAGAGAAAGAAAGAAGGAAAGAAGGATTTAAGAGGAAGGAAGGAAAGAAGGAAGGGGAAAGGAAATAAGATTGTAAAGGGTGTAGTTTGACTGTAAGTTTTTGAGTTATGAACCATTTCTAGGAACCAGTTAGGTTGGTAAGTGGGGGAGCAACTGCACAGTTATACCTTGCTGAGTTAGAATGTTTGAGGATGACAGGAAACCGTTTGACTTTTCACCAGGTATAGGGTCACCTGAAGGTAGCACTACATCAAATGAGTGGATTGTAAGAATCTTCACCTAGCACAGATAATAGTGCTCTAGTCAGTTCGTTTTCACTGAATGGAACTAAGCCATTCCTACAACTTGAATACCTAGTTGTGGTTGCATGAAATTAGGGAGCTTTAGGTATGAGGTAGAATTAAATCTCCTTGGTTTGTAGTCAACTCACCCTTGCAATCAGAATACAATTGTTAATAAACCATACTGAAAAGGGTTAGGTTAGCATAAACTAACCAACTAATTTGTTGTACAGGGAGTGGTGGTGTTGAGTCGACAGTGGAAGAATGCCCTGTACATGCCCTTGTTGATGGAGCAGACCTTCAGAAACAAGCAGATGCGACCAACAGGCAATTATAGGTATGGATATGAGGCCCTGCATGCCACAAGGGGCAAAGTGACACAGTAACGATCTTCCACAAATCATCTTCAAAGTCTGGCGACAAAAAAAAGTTCATAGAAATGTTATTTTTTAGTTTTAGGTGCTAGAATTTGGAAATAAAGTGCATAAATGTGAGTACTTTAAGGGCAATACCTAAGCAATTTGGCACAATAATATTTTCATTGTTAAAATTACATCATCAGCAGAAAAATATTTTTTGCTAGTGTCTTGATGGACATTGAGAGCATTTTGCAGCAATTTTTTTGTTTTATTTTTCTTATTCAAACCAATGAAGTATCATATTTGTCCAATACTGTGATAAACGTAAGTTGTTTTTTAACCCCTTAACCCTTACACCGCGGGCTTGTTTTGCTTTGACTTGCGGCTCCCGCGGGCATATTCACGCTCCGACAGACTTTCTAAAAATATTTGCCAAAAATCAGTTATTAGTCCTAGAATATTAAAGTCACATATACTTATGGCACATACCTTCAGCTTTCTCCTTGGGTGTTTGTTGAGCCTTCGTCGAGTACCGTAGGACTTGTGGAGACCTCTGAAGTTGGGTAACGAAGTCTCCACTTTACACTTCCCGACAACTCGTAATATGATTACCACAGCCTGATATTATCACTAGAAACACTATTCTATGATTCACAAATAGTTTGGAATCCATACTCCCCCAAAAAAACACTGTGAAAGCAATGAAAATTACGAGGGCGTATGACCATCCCACTTCCGATCGTTCGCTGCTAGTGTTGTCTATTATTCATAAAAACACTCACAGTTTATATTTCTGTTTCTATATAAAACTTATATATATCTACAGTCTTTATCCATAAGTTTCCTTCAGTAATAGTAGTTTATTGTCACTGTAGGGATTCAATTTCTTTCAGTAAAATCCGTAGCATTCACTTTCTCGTCTTGTATACTAGCATTGAGAGTGAATGTCACTTTCACTTTCACTCTCATAACTCATAGTATTCATACATGCTAGAGTGAAACTTTCACTTTCATTACTCCTAGGGTATATACTCGTATTCTTATAATACTACTCATTTACATTTCTATTTACGTTCTCTATTTTATTTACGTTATTTACATTTCTATTTTATTTACACTGTGTTATGCACTGTCACTTGAAGTAACTTATAAAACTATTTTCCACTGTTCACGTATATTTACATTCACTACTTTCACTTGCTGTTTACATATTATTTACACATTATTTACAATTCCACATGCACTGTTTTACTCAATAAAAAGATCGCAGTCACTCTTTTATCAATTGTCAGCCCTTTACCTCTTTCCACACGAAGTTTAGTAGGAAGTAAAGGTCACAGGGCCCTTTGCATGGGGGTGAAAAGTGGCTGAAGTTAGCAGGAGCAAACAGACGTACCTTCTTCTTGGAAGATGACTGTGAACTGATAGGGGTGGGCCGGGGTGGCCTACCTAGGGAAATGCATTACGGCCAACGTCAGCCTCTTGACAGCTGCTAATATATAGCACTGAAATGATTGGCAGGAAATCTAGACAGTACATTATAAATTAGGTAGTTCCGGGTGAATGTAAATATCACTTAGGCTTCTCCCTTCCCTCCTTATATGTATATTTATTACGGAAATAGATTATACGGCATATTTCAAGGGGAAATAAACAGTGAAAATTAGCGAACGAGTGCATGTGAGGTGTTGTCAGGTGATAATTAGCCAATTCTAGGTGTATGGCACTCTCACTTACCTTATTTCTTTCTTGTATATATTATTTGGTATAAGAATAGGGCATAGGGCTTATTTCAATGGATGAAATCAGTGAAAAATTCCAGGGAAGATTTACTTAGCATAGCACGGCCAGGCAGGCGAGAGGATAGGGTAATGGAGGGGGGGTAGGGAGGGGAGTCAAGAACGGGGAGAAATGGCTAAATTGATTGTCAACAATGGATGGGAGTAGAGATGAGATTAGGAGTGCTGACTAGTGTTGGACATTGGCAGTACTGATAGATGATACGAGCCACCACTTGAAAGCCCGGGTGAATTAAAAATAACACAGAATCACAAAAGTGACACCCCGCGGTATGATCCCTTGCTCCCAAGCGTCACGAAAGTGACGCCCCGCGGTTAAGGGGTTAAGACCGCAATTGTTTCAGGCAGGGTACCTCCCACAACCGAAATTTGGGGGTGTTTTGGTGACTTTCACCAAGGGCAAATTGACTGTGTTCTGGCTAAAGAGGAAGAATTTACGCACCTGACAACGCAATCTATACCCCTGAAGGCCTAATGGTTACTGCACAATCACACGTCAAAGTTTTAAAAAAGTTTATGATAGTTACCCCTCGAAAACATGAAAATTTTGATAACTACGTATTTTTCTTATTGAAACAGGTTATTTCAAAGTGTTTTGTCACACCAGCCATGAAAACAGGTATATGTAGGTGTGGGGAGATTACTAGACTGTGGGGAGGTAAAGTACCAGTAGACTGTGGAGAGTAGGCCTGTAGGTACGGGGGTTGGAAATAACCAGCTTTGCACATGAAAAGAAAGCACTTCAGTGTGTTCTGTAACATCTACCATGAAAACAGGTGTGTATGTAGGTTTGGGGAGATAACTAGTGTAGGCCTACAAGGCCTTGGTGGTATTTGGGGAGGAAAATTTTGGCAACAACCAAATTCTCTTGTGGAAACCCTCCATCTCAATGGGATTTGTCATACCAGCCATAAAAACAGGTGTGTATGTAGGTGTGGGGAGATAAAACAGGTGTGGGGAGTAGCCCTACAAGGCCTCATAGTCATTCCAAAACTAACACAGATGCATATAAAGGTTTATAACCATCAAGGATATCAAAACAAAGTTGAATAATGCTATAAATGCATGCATAAGCAAGGAAAAAAAAATAATAATAATTTGTTTCCGATTTCTCTTTTTACTGTCCCAGCTTCTCGTTACACATTTATCACACCATTACAGTTATCACATTATCAGTACACTTTATCACACTTATCATTACAGTTTCAGCAACAACCAAATTCTCTTGTGGAAACTCTCCATTTCATTGGAATTTATCACACCAGCCATGAAAACAGGTGTGTTTGTATGTGTGGGGAGATGAAACAGTTGGGGGGAGTAGTACAAGGCCTCATAGTCTTTCGAAAACTAACACAGATGGACACTACTCAGACGTGCTAATCTGGGCAGGTAGGGAGAATGAAAAAAAAAAAAAAAAAAAATGCATTGTATGTAGTACAACATATGGCATTCTCCAACTATGTACGTACAGAAACTGGTAGGTACGAAGTGAGAAATGAACAGAATGAGGTGTAGAAATTTGGGAAGATGTAGAAATAATATGAATCAGGTACATACATCAGGCCTGACACTCGGGGGCCTGTTGGGGGTTGGAAGGGTAGTGAGGGACAAGGAGGGAGAGATGGGGTGGGGCTTGGGGGGGAGGGGATGAGGCTAGCTGGGAGGGAGGAGGGGCAAGAGAGGGTGGGAAGGGATGCAGGTTGTTGTGGGAGGAGAGATGCAGTTGCGTGGAGGGGTGGGAGAGTGATGGGGGACAAGGAGGGAGTGAGGGAGTGGAGTAGAGAGTGGCATGGAGGCGGCCGAGAGAGGGGATGCCCCCCCACCGCCCGGGTTGGTCCGATCCCCCCACACGGCGAATCAGGGGCGAGTTCTCATTGGCCTGAAACCATGTACGTCATAATTGGGGTGGAGCAAACGCTCCGCAGTTTTTTACAGGCCGCGTTCAGTTGATGCGATAAGGCATTCTGGCATAAAACTCAAATCGCATCAGTTGATGCGATTAGGACTTAAGGGGTTAAGGGCAGTATGGAAGAAAACGGTAAAGTGCAAAGTGCTACCCGAGACAAGGTGTAAGTTCCTGGGGTGCTTTGCACTTGGCAGAGGTGATACTAAGACTCAGCAAGTAAGATGCTACCCTTGAGAAAATCGACGGCTCTTAGTGGCCGTGCATGGGTGACATAGCACGTTTTGATTGGCCAGCTGGAAACTGCTGTGGGATTACATATGAATGGAGTTTACCCTTTGTGGCACGCAACAGAACCTACGCCCCAGACCAAGTGTCAGGAAGGTCGCTTGGAGCACACTTCTCACTTCAGACTTTCACCCTTATTGCACTAATTGGAACTGAGCAAAGCGACTTTGCACAGTCAATGGATAATGTTTGAGGGAATGGCTGGTGGAATAAAACAGGTTTCAGCAGGTATGGCACTTTACCCCTTGTGGCATTCAGGGCCTCATATGTACTGTGTATCTCTGTTGTTACTCGGGGAAACAGAAGGGATGGTGATGCTGGTAATGCCCTGACCCTGAAGATTAGCAAGTCACAACTTCATTCAGTCTGTTCTGTTTGAAATCTGGGTATACATTTCAGCTTGAAACTATATCATAAAGAACAAGTTAATCAAGTTATCAGAAGTTGCAACCTGCACATCAAGAACCTGTATTCTCTAAAACAGTTTCAAAATAGACAGTGCCTTATAACACAGGTCCTTACAATGATTCTGTTTTGTGTTGATTATTGCAACTCCTTATGGATTGACCTTCCAATTAATCTACTAAAGAAGGCTCAGTCTGTGTTGAATAGGACAGCAAGGCTTATCTCCAGCCTTCCCCCAAGAGCCCCAAGTTCCTTATTACATTGGTTGTCAATAAAGGCTAGAATAGAATTTAAAACTGTCCCATTACATTCAAGGCTCTTCAGTTTGGTGAACCAAAGTATCATGCTGAATTGTTGAAACTTTCACCAGTATGCCCAGGTGTGACATTACGAAGTAAAGATGATCCTATGTGCCTTGATGAGCCAAGAGCTGTTCAACAATCATCTTTCTCTGATCGATCCTTTTCCCGTACTGTTCCTTGTTATTTAATAAATTTCCAATATCTGCAAGGCAATTGACTTTTGAATATTTTAAGGGGCCACTCAAAGCCTTTCTCTTTTCAACGAACTGTGATCTAGGGAGAGGTATTGTGATGGACATTTATAGTGTTTAAGTTGCTGCTACTTCTGCTGACTAAGCTTGTATATGAATGATGTCATAGTTATCTTTTTAAATTGTAAAATGTTGAAAATGTGTCAAGGGCTAGTGAATTTCTCACTGGAAGATATGGCGCATTTGAGAAATAAAATGCTTATTACTATTAGTAGTGGTATCCTCCTCCTCCTCCTCCTCCTCCTCCTCCTCCTCCTCCTCCTCCAGACCTCCTTTCCCACCCTAGGGCAGGGTGAGGAGTAACAGCATCCAGACAGCCCGTGTTTGCCCAATTCAATGGGCCACACTTCCTTTCAATTATCATTCAAGCCCCTGGAATCCTGGCTTTATCTGATAAGCCAGATACATTCACCTCATTCTGTAGCTTCACATAAATGTATCCGATAGAATCAATCAGGATGCTGTCACATTAAAATGGGGTGCCAAATCCCTGATCATGCAGTTCATCTCACAACATTTATCCAGCCATCTCAATGTCTTGTCAGTCCCCTCATCTCACCGACTTTCATACCTCTCTTCCACACACACTCATCAGCCATATCCCTCCACATTTTCTTTGGCCTACCTCGCCTCCTTCCTCTTTGAGATTTGCTAAAATATACATTCCTCAGTAGTTCCATCTCCAGTGCTTTCATTCTTGACTTTTCATTTTCATGCCACACCATAGTCTCACATCCATATCTTAGAGTTGACACTAACACTCTTTCATGTAAGCCTCATGCAGTGTCAGTATTCAAGCCTCTGTTTCTTATCAAGGCCTTCATAACATCAGCTACTTTTCTTCCATGTCACTCTACTTTCCACTTCTTTTGCATATTTTCCTCTCTTTTGTGTCACTGTACCCAGGTATTTGAACTCTCTCATCAATTCCAGTCTCTCTCTGTTCACTGTAACATCACTCTGGGAGTCATCTTCCCTCACAATAACCATCACTTTAATCTTTTCTGTGTTTACTATCAAGGCATGACACTCACAAACAGCAAAACTCTGCCCTATTCTACCAAGCTCTTGCCCTGTATTTGCAGGTAGTACTGCATCATTTGCATACAACAAATTTGAGATATTCCATCCATCGCAATACATTATCAAGGCCATCCATCTCTCCACTACTTGCGATTTTACTTTTCTCATCACCCCATCCATATATATATTGAACAACCATGGGAACATAACACAGCCTTCTCGCACGCCCGCACCGACTGTGAACCATTCACTTGTATACCCATTTACCCTTACACATGCGTCATTACCACCATAAAAATCCATGACGGCACCTAGCAGCTTACCATCTACACCGTACATGCGCAAAACCTTCCACAGTCCTTCTCTGTCTACTTTATCGTATGCTTTTTCCAGGTCCATGAATGCCATAAACGCCTTGTACTCCTTCTCACAAGCCAAGTCCACTTTGTCTCACTGCAAATATTTGATCCACACATCCTCTGCCACTCCTAAAGCCACCCTGTTCATCACTCACTAGGACTTCTGACATCTCTCTTACTTTCTCTGTGATAATTCTTCCATATACCTTCCCAGCCACACTCAATAAACTTATGCCACAATAATTCTTGCACTCACTTCGCTCACCTTTGTTTTTGTACAGGGGTACAGTCAGTGTTTTTCCACTCTGCTGGCATAGCTTCACTCATCCTTGCCCTCTTACATATCTCCAACAAGCATTTCATTCCTTTCTCTCCACTACATTTAATCATCTCTGTATACTCCTCATCAGTCACAGCTTCTTGCCCATTTTTCAGCTGCTTCATAGCGTTCTTCACCTCTGCTAGTGTCCTGTTTCCTGGCACTGCATTCCTTCACTGCACATCCCCAAAACCAGTCATGTTTACAGTTGCTCTGCCTTCTCTATTCCCATTCATCAGGCATTCAAAATATTCTTTCCATCTGGTCCTTCATCCCCATGGGTTTATAATCTGTCACTTACATCCTTCACATTTTTACATTTCTCTCCATTGTCACTCCCCTTTCCAGAATAACTTCCCATTCAGAGTAATTTGCATTCATTTTTCTTCTTAGATCACCATTTACCGCCTTCTTTTTCCTCTTCACTTGTCTCTTTACGTGCTTCTTGCTCTCAGTATATTCAGTTCTTATTTCAGTTTTGCCCCCGTCCTGCAACCTCTCTAGCCACCTCTTCCTCTTTTCCTCCACTGCTCTCTTAACCTCTTCATCCCACCATGCCATACCTTTCTTTTTTGTTGTTACTTTTACCACACCACACACCACTTTAGCATTCCTAACTAAGCAATCCCTATATACATTCCACAGGCTGTCCAGATCCATTTCATTCCAGTTCACAGATTCTAACCCCTCCCCTACTTTGGTCCTGTACTCGTCAGCCATTTCTTTGATCCTCAGTTTCTCGACTTTCAGTCATTCTCCCCGACTGCTCCTTTCTCTCCGGGTCCACCTCACTTCTCTCTGCGTGATTGTGCATACCAGAATCATACGATCTGACAGACCTCCACATCATCCTCTTACAGCCCTCATATCAGCAACCATTGCCAGCATCGACTTCTTTACAAACACATACTCAATCAGGCTCCTTTCAACACGGTCCCAGTTCCCTTTATACTATGTGTATTTATTTTCATCTTTGTGTTTGAAATATGAGTTACAAATGCACAACCTCCTTTCTTGACGCATAACCTTCAGTCGCTTCCCATTATCATTTTCTCGTGGTACTCCATTACAGTCCATTATGTCATCCTCAGGACTAGTGCCTACACTTGCATTCATATTGCCCATTATGATCACTTTATAACTCCAGAGCATTTCTCCCACTGTTTCATCCAGCTTATCCCAAAACCTCTCTCTTTCTCTATCTGTCTCTCTCTCTCTCATTCCTGTCATCACATGGTGCATATGCTACAATCACCGCCACGTTCACCTTCTGAAACTTGAACGTGACATACATACATCTCGAGCTGACACAGTCGTAATCTCTCATTCCACTCTGCCACACTTCATTCATCAGCACAGTGCCATCACGGCATGTCTCGCACTCTTGAACAGATTCACCACTTCCACCTTCTTGCTCTCCTCATTCACATGTCTTGCATTCCACATGGCCATGAGATTATTCCTATTTGGTTGGGGCCCTGGACAGTATTGGGCCCTCCAAGGCTCTTCAAAACATTTGCTATGATTAAGTGATTTTAGATAGGGGAATCTGGGGGACACTTAACCTGGCCAAAAACCCTGGTTGTATGGTTACCACCCAGCATAGTGAATGGTTTCTCTGGTACAGGAAACCATTTGGCTTGTCACTCAGTGTAGAGACCATAAGGCATCCCTACATTGAATGAGTGGATGATGGGTGCCCCCATCTTCCATCTAGTGTTATTATTATTATTATTATTATTATTATTATTATTATTATTATTTTTATCTCTTTTCTATCGCTACTTCAATGGTCACTGTTCCTCTGAACTGTCTGCATGCATTCCTCCACCTCTACGACGGGCTCGTAGCACCCGTCTAGCAGCAAACTCTCACCCCTTTTCTGTCCAGCTCTCTAATGCAAGAGTTAACTGTAACTCCCAGTCCTTCATTTATGCAACAGGTCAACTCTGGAACTGTCTCCCTCTGTCTGTATTTCCTGCTTCCTATGATCTCCGGTCTTTCAAATGCAGTGTGTCCAGGCATCTCGAAATGATCGGATCTTGAATTTGGCTGTCTATTGTATTTTGTTTTTCTCTTGGAAGGAACAGTTTTGCGGGCTCGTTGCCTTTGGTTCCTTCTTCCTCACATAAAAAAAAAAAGTAGGTCCTATTATACGACCACTCGATATACGAGAAACCGATGATATGCCCTGGGTAAATTAGGGACTGTTTTCATTATACAACCTCGAAAATCCAATGATATGACATTCAGGTGGGAGCGAGGTGTGAAGATTCTAACTCAGTCATCCCAGCAAACGCAGTCACCGCCGTTTTCTCCCAACCTCGGAGAGAAATAATGGGACTGGTCAACTGCATCATTGCCAAACATCTATCTTTCTTACCCAGCATTTGACTCCCTTCCCCCCAACTCACCCCCCCCTCCCTCATATACCTCTCAACTCCATCCCTCCACCTCATCCTCGGTCTACCCCTCCCTCTCCCTCCCTCCACCTCACCTACATACACCCTCTTAGTCAGTCTTTCATTCTCCATTCTCTCCACATGTCCAAACCACCTCAGTGTATTTCTCCTAATCTTTTCAACCACATCCACATCTACCCCACAACGTTCCTTCACTTCTTCATTCGTCAACCTGTCCCTCCACGTCACTCCACATGCTCCTCTCAAGTAACTCATTTCCACTGCTCTCACTCTTGACTTGTTCCCCTCTTGCAAGGTCCACGCCTCGCTTCCATACGTCAGGGTAGGGATCACAATACCATCATGCAGTGACTTCTTAACTTCCATACTCACCTCCCTATTTCTCATCACTGCTTTCAGTGTACCAACAACCATTCTTCCCTGCTGTACCCTTTCACGTACTTCATCCCCCAAAGTTCCATCTTTACTCATCTCACTACCCAAGTACTTGAATGCACTCACATTCTCCATATCCTCACCATCCAACCTCACTGCACACTCTGTGACTTCATTCCTCTCAAACACCATAACTTTACTTTTGTTTACATTAACTTTCAGCTTCCTCCTCGTACACACTGTCCCAAATTCATTCACCAAACCTTGCAACTCCCATTCATCTTCACTCAGCAATACTGTATCATCAGCAAACAGCAACACCGGAAGCTTCCAAATCTCACCCTCATTCATTAGGGCCACCCCCACATCCACTGCCCTACCTTGCATCTCCTTTACAACCCCATCCATATATATATTAAACAGCCATGGAGACATCACACACCCCTGTTTCAGTCCCACATTGAGATCAAAGAACTCACTCAGCTCACCATCCACTCGCACCGTAGCCCTAGCTCCCTCGTACATACTCATCACAGCACTCAACAATTTCCCCTCCACTCCATATATTCTTAATACCTTCCACATATCTTGCCTATCTATTCTGTCATAAGCTTTCTCCAAGTCCATGAAGGCAGCAAACACTTTCCTTCCCTTCTCTAGATACTTCTCCACTAAACATCTTAGAACAAATATCTGATCTACACACCCTTTTCCCTTCCTAAATCCCCCTTGTTCTTCTCCAACTAGCTCCTCTGTCATATGCCTAACCCTATCAATGAGTATTCTACCATATATTTTACCCGTCACACTAAGAAGGCAAATACCCCTATGGTTACCACATACTTCTCTCTCCCCTTTTCCTTCTTACAGAGGAACAATTATACCTGATTTCCAGTCCTCTGGAACCCTTCCCTCTTCCCAAGCCAATCTACACAACTTCCATATCCACTCCACAACAATCTCACCCCCATACCTAAGCATTTCACCACACACTCCATCAATTCCTGGGGCCTTTCCCAGCTTAATCTTCTTCATCGCTTCCACTACTTCCGACCTACTGATCTCTTCCTCCCTCCTCTCATCTCTTCTTCTCCCAGCCATTCCCCAACCACTTATACTCACACTGCTCTCTCTCTACATTCAACAAACATGCAATAATTATTGCAAAATGTGATATTTTGGCACACTTTGCGATATGCGATAATACGCATGTGATAATGTGATTACGTTCATAATTTCTGAATCTGAAAAATAAATTGAGGATTGCCTAATTAACAAGTCTAGTGTAAGACTAGTACAACAGTAGGATTTAGTAACTTACAATAACCAGTATTATAATCTGGTAGGTACTTAACAGTTGAACGAATTCAATAATGTTACTTAATCGCTCCCCTTATAGATACAGTATATTAATTCCACAGTAATTACCGATTTATGTGAGGAAATGCCATTGTTTATGAGTGCAATAATTTTGATCAAATAGCGATAATTTTAACCTGCCAGGTACAATAATATGGGTTTGGGAATCTAGCAACTCTGCTCAGCTGGCAACCGCCAGGCTGGCCTTCCCACCTCCAACACAACATAACCACCTATAGATGAGTGTTATGCATGTTTTATTTGTTTAATTAATGTGCAGTCATGTTATTTGCGTACTATTTGCTCTTTCAGGTTGCTTTCTTTACTGTTCAGTAATATTAATATGTTTGTTGTGTTTGGTATCGTATATTTTAGCTTGAAAACTTACCTTTGATGGGGTCCTTGAACCCAACCAGTATTTTACCATGAGTTATGTGTTTCATTATTCAAGAATTCATTATAAGACTATTCCAAATGGAACCTAACTGCTCGTATCTTCGGGACCTCCCTGTATTATTATTATTATTATTATTATTATTATTATTAATTTTATTATTATTATTATTATTATTATTATTATTATTACTATTATTATCTGTCTCTCATTCCTTCATTCTTTCCCCTTTCTTCTACCTGTGGATGACTTTACACTCCCTCTTCTGTCTTTGTTTCCTTCATTCTTTCCTCTTTCTTCTTCCTATGGGTGACTTTACACTGAGTGACAAACCAAATGGTTTCCTATACACCAGGAAACCACTACGTTGGGTGGTAACCATATAACCATATTATTGTGCCTGGTGGTTTAGTGGGTAATTAAGGTGCTCCAATCAGACTGTCCCTATGTAGGTTTATATCTAAGGGGTGGTAGGGGTTTATTGCTCACGTAATGCCACTCAGGGATGAGTGAGGCTGGTCACTCTCATCTTAAATGTCAGGACCAACTTGCCTAACCCCAATTTCCTGCGCTTCTTATGGAACGACATAGGATTGGATGATGGCTATGATGGATTATTATTATTATTATTATTATTATTATTATTATTATTATTAATTATTATTATAGTGTTATGATGATGATGATGATCTGCAACCAAACACTTTAATCCCATAGGGGGTGGCCACAAAGATGGTTGCCTTCATGTTACCATGTCCACTGCCATCAGGCTGTTTCCCATCGAACTCGCACCACATCTCTCCATCTCATTCCTCCACCTCAGCCTTTGTCTACCCCCTTCCCACATCCTGTGTTCACTTACTTACATGTTCATATTGAATAGCTATTGCATAATTTTTTTTTTTTTTTTTTTTTTTTTTTTTTTTTGTCCAACACCAGGCATAGGCTTCACAGCCTGCTCACAAGGCCCAGGAGTCCTCCTTCATACAATACACCTCTACATGTCACCACTTCGGTGCTAACACCCACCGTCCATATTGAATACATGGTAGGGCTGTCTCATACAGGACTGGTTTATTGTTATTAGCGGGGGTATTTTTACGACCTGTCGGCGGGTCTTCTGGTAGATCAGTAAAGTGTGATTTTATCAAATTCAAATCCGTAAACTGTTCCCTGCCCCAGCGGGGATTTGAACCCAGGTCCGGTTGGACTGCAGGCCACCTCTCTACCGACTGCCTCCCCGTTTGGTGCTGAAATAGATTTTGTTTTCACTCCTTATAAGTGCTGTGGCAAGCTCTTTCTAACCACAATTAGTCCACTCTGACATGACAAGTTTTTTCATCCTTTTCAAGTTTATTTGCCATACTTCAGCATCTGTAGAAGTCAATACAGTGACTTTAATTTTTTAATCACTTTCCATGACTGACAGCAAATTCTAGTTTAAGTATCTGATTAACAACACAGCATTAAAGATGGGGAGAGTACAAACTTAGGCCAAGTGCCACCCAAGCCCTGGCAGGCACTGAAACCTCGAACTGTTCAAAAAAGGTAACATTGTGAGATTTAATTATCGTTCAGTGACGTTCTCCAAAAAAGAGTTCAAGTGGGTGTTACTGGTATGCTCCTTCATATGCTTGCATATATTAACACCCTGTCAAAAGTACTGATGGCACATACAGATTATGACACAAATATAGCCATTAACATTTCAACATTCCCATACAATCCTTACTCTATGGACATCCCTTCTACATTTGTACTTTGTTAGGATTGGGGTAGTGTTAATTCTTGGTATCACCCTTCTTCCAAGGAGATGGTCCAGTCTTGCTGTTGACCTAATATGAACTGGTAAAAATTTATGAGTAGGTAATAGGGTTAGGATGATGATGATGATTTGTTGTTATTGTTGTTGTTGTTATGGCCCCAGTGTCATCTTAGCACAAACCCAGTGGACTGCAGGCCTTTCTGCAACCAGTCCTCCTTCTTCTGAGGAATAGGAACGTAGTTCAGGTATGTTTGTATAATCAGGCAGATAAAATACCCAATTATTGCAGAATCATTTCATGAAAGTGTTCCACTCCTGCACCCTGTCCTATTTATGATTGGGAAATAGAGTTAAACTGATGATGAGTAGTATCAATGTATGTAATGCTTCTAATGTGCTATTTGTGCCTATGCCTGTCTAGGACCCAGGCGGTACCTGAGGGTCGTGCAGTGCCCAAATTTGACCCAACTCTGCTGGTGGGTGAGGTGACTGATGAGAAGACCACCTTGTTGGAGGCTGAAGGGGGATCACTACACTCACGTCCTGCACAACAAGGTATGTTCAGTACTGGCTGGCTTGTTTATTACAGAGCATATTTCTCTTATGTTGCAGGGATGGCTTAGCATTATCAGTTCCTGTCCTGCATCATTTTACACTTCCCAAAACCATGTTCGTGCCGTATAGTCTCATCTTTTTTTATGCCTGCTGATTTCATGGTTGATTAGTCTATCTGTCTATTTATCTATAGCTAGACACCTTAATCTCATAAGAGGTGGCCGTAAACAAATCACCCCATGTCCTTATGTTGCCCTCCTCAAACTCACATCCTTCTCTCTCATATACCTCCTCCATCCCTATTGTCAGTCTGCCCCTCCCTCTCCCCCCTCCACCTCTCTTACATACATTTGCCTTGTTAGTCCCTCACTCTTCATCCTCTCTACATGGCCTGACCACCTCAGTGTATTTTTCCTAATTCTTTCTACCATATCCACATCCACACTGCAACATCCTTCATATCCTCATTTGTCTGTCTGTCTTTCCATGTAACTCTCTAAGCTTTATTCAAATAAATCACTTCCTCTGCTCTCACTCTTGACTAGTGTTCTTCCAACAAGGTCCAAGCTTCGCTTCCATACTTTTGTGTTGGTGTCACGGTACTATCATGCAGTGACCTTTTTACGTCTGTTCTCACTTCCCCATTTCTTATCACTGCTTTCAAAGAACCAGCAACCTTTCTTCCCTCTTGTAGCCTTTCAAGCACTTCATCCTCTAAACTTCCATCCATACTCATCACATTACCCAAGTTGATAGGAATTCTTTTCATTGCACCATCCACTCACTTGATGTAGTGTTGCTTACAGGTGCCTGCCCTTTCCCTTCTTCTCTCCTTTCCATCCTTCGTCTTCTGTCTTTCTTTCCTTCATTCTTTCCATTTCCTTGTGCCTACAGGTGACTGTATACTAAGTGATAAGCCAAATGGTTTCCTGTAAACCAGGAAACCATATAGCCAAATTATGGTGCCAGGTGGTTTAGTGGGCAATTAAGGCGCCTAGTTGGATTGAGCCGGTGCAGGTTTATATCCAAGGGGTGGTTGGGGTTTATTGCTCACAATTGCCACTCAGGGATGCGTGAGGCTGGCCACTCTCATCTTAAATGGCAGGACCAACTTGCGTAGCCCTGGGTTCCTATGCTCCTCTATGGGGCGACATAGGATTGTATAGTGGATGGATGGATGGATGGCATTAACACTCATGTAAGCCTCGTACAACTGCAACACTCAAGCCTATTTTTCTTATTAAGGCCTTCAGAGCACCAGCTGCTCTCCTTCTTTGTGTCACTCTACTTTCCACTTCTTTTGCACATTTTCTCTCTTTTCTACCACTGTATGCAGGTGTTTGAACTCTCACCAGTTCGTCTCTCTCCTTTCACAGCAACATCACATTGGGAGTCACCTTCTCTCTCAGTAACCAGTACTTTACTCTTTTCTGCATTTACTCTTAAGGCACAACATTGACAGACCTCTACAAATCTCAGCATTAGTCTACCAAGCTCTTGTTTGGTACATGGAAGTAACACTGCATCATCAGCGTACAACAAATTTGAGATACGGTATTCAGTCCATCACCATTCATTACCAGTGCCGTCCCTCTTTCCATTACTCATGTTTCTATTTCCCTCATCACCCCATCCATACATGTATTGAACAACCATGGGGACATCACACAACCTTGTTGCATGCACACATTGATCATGAACCATTCACTTAGGTTCCCATTTACCCTTACCCGTGCCTCACATCGTTTTCGTTTTTTTCGTTTTCGTTTTTAAAGGCTCCAACATGCTTGCATGTGTCGGCCTTGGTCACCTAATGGCGGCTCTCCACGCTGCACGATGCATTGCAGCCTCCCTGTTCAGTCCCTTAACCCTAAGGTCACACTTAATGACCTCGTCCCATGTCTTTCTCGGTCTACCCCTCACAACCCCACCCCCAATATTAACACTTCTCACCTTCCTCACCCAATTATCATCCCCCATCCTCTCCACATGTCCAAACCACCTCAATCTACCTCTCCTCATCACAACACCAATACACTCCAGTTCCATCCTACCTCTCAACTCTTCCATTGTAAACCCAACCCCTCCAGGCCTTGGACGCAGGGACGCACTGCACATCCACCTAATCATTGTCATTTCAGTACGTCTGAGCCGGCGAATGTCTTCCTCCTTCACTGCCCAGGTCTCACTACCATACAGCATTACACTCCTAACACATGCTGCATACAAAGACCCCTTAGCACGTAGGGAGAGCCCTCTCAATGTCAGGAGAGGCAAGAGCTCCCTGAACTTCTTCCAACCACTTCTCACCCTAGCCACAGAGCTAGCTCCAGCCCCACCTCCAGCACACAACATGTCTCCCAAATAACAAAACTCTTTCACACACTCAAGAGATTCACCAGCAAGTTCAATCCTTTCACGTCTGACGATCTCCACCTGCTCACCTCGGCACGCCGTACACATAAAATCAGCATTATCTCGCAGTCTACCTCTGATACCACTACATCTCTTATGCACCCATTTATCACACACACTGCACAAGATGGAATTACTTCCCACGCCCTTGTGGCAAACTGCACATGGCCACTCTCCCTCGTCTTTGACAGTACCACCACCAACCCTAGATATCATCAATTTTGTTTTATCTGCATTTACCCTTAAACCCTTTTGCCCCATACCATCTCTCCACTTCCTAAACCTTTCCTCCGCCTCCCTTTCATTCTCTGCAATCAACACCAAATCATCAGCATACAACAACTCCCACGGGAGTCCGTTTCTAAAGTCACGTGAAAGGGCTTCAAGTACCATGATAAACAACACGGGACTCAAGACTGACCCCTGATGCACACCAACATTCACGGAAAACTCATCACTCAAATCTCCATTCACTCTCACCTGGGTGTCAGCACCCACATACATGGCCATAACCACCCTAACCAGCCACTCCTCCAAGCCAAGCTTTCTCATTGCCCACTTCGCCACCTCTCTAGGGACCCTGTCAAAGGCCTTTTCCAAATCAACAAAAACAAAATAAAGATCCCTTCTCCTACCAATATATTTTTCCTGAAGCTGTCGAACAATGAATATGGCATCAGTGGTCCCCCTACCTGGCATAAACCCAAACTGCATCTCATCAATATTCACTCTTTCTCTAATCATACCTTCTAAAACTCTCTCCATTACCTTCATTATCTGATCTAAAAGCTTTATACCTCTATAATTTCCTCTTTCCAAGGCATCACCCTTCCCTTTATACACATTTACAATTACACTCTCCAGCCAATCATCTGGGACAACACACTCATAAATAATCCTGTTTATCAGATCAGTGACTAAACTCACCCCTATATCGCCTGAGGCCTTCAACATTTCGGCAGTCAACCCAGACACACCTGCTGCCTTCCCCACCCTCATCCTGCCTATTGCCTCATTCACAGTAGCAGTATCAATCAAAGGCCAAGGGCCAGACACTGGATCTGCTGGCTCCAAACCTTCCCTGTCCCAGTCAAACTCCTCATTCAACAACCGGTTATAATGCTCTCTCCATGCATCTTTAATATCCTCACAGTTCACCACTACCCTTCCTTCATCATTCTTCACACACTGCTCACCTATGATATCCCGATTATCCCTCTTCATCTGACCTGCCACCCTAAATATATTTTTCCTTTCCCCATGATTTAGGTTATCAAGTAATTGTCTCTGTGACTCAGACTTTGCCCTGTATACCTCTCTCCTAGCCCTACGCTTGGCAGCCAAATATTCCTCTTTGCTACCACCCTTCTTCCATTCCCGGAAAAGCCTTCTTTTCTCCTTAATTGCAGCTTCTACACCCTCATCCCACCACCAAGTTACTTTATGTCTTGGTGGTCCTCTTGTCCAGCCGCATGTTACATCAGTAACTCTCAAGAAATTGTTCTTGAGGGCTCTGTACTGTTCATTAACGCCTCTGTCTACAGCTCCCTGTACAGCCACCACTCTCCTCAACTCGCTATAGAAGGCATCCCTTACTACTTGGTTTTTCAGCTTCCATATTTTCCTCCTAGGTACATAAGTCCTCTTTTTCATCACTTGTTCTTTAAGCACCATATCACAAATCAATAGTTTGTGCTGCTGCACACACTCCTCACTTCCTATAACTTTAACATCCCTCACTAACCTCCTATCGGCCCTCCTAACCAGAAAATAATCTATCTGACTGCTATTTCCCCCAGACTCATACGTAATTAACCTACTGTCTCTTTTCCTAAAATATGTGTTGCACACAATCATGTCCGTTGCCTCCCCAAACTCGAGTATCCTTTCCCCTTCTGCATTCCTTAGACCATATGCACATCCCCCATGCACTCCTTCATAACCCTGTGCTGCTTCACCTACATGACCATTTAAGTCCCCTCCCAAAATCACTATCTCATCATCCCGCATACCACCCACTACACGTATTAAATCATCCCAGAATCTATCTTTCTCTGATTCATCCAATCCTGCCTGGGGAGCATATGCCGATATAATCACAGCTATCTTTCTTCCTAACAGAATTTTCACTACCAATATCCTATCGCTTACTCTCAAAACATTCATAACATATTCCACCCATTTCTCCGCAACCATCACACCAACACCTCCATATCCGTCTGTCCCCCCCTACCAAAACAACTTATAGCAACAGTCCTTCCCAACAATCTTTCTGGCTGATCCACCCCTGTACCGGACTTTTAAAAACTCTTCATGGCACCTAGCAGCCTACCCTCTACAATGTACATACGCAAAACCTTCCACAATTTTTCTCCTTGTACTTTGTTGTATGCTTTTTCCAGATCAATAAATGCCATAAACATCCTATAATCCTTCTCACAAGCTGTCTCCACTATCTGTCTCGCTTCAGATATTTGATTCATACATCCTCTGCCACTCCTAAAGCTACCCTGTTTGTCACTCATTAGACCTTCTAATATTTCTCTTACACTCTCTATGGTAGTTCTTCCACATACCTTCCCTACCACACTTAGTAGACTTATGCCACGATAATTGTTGCACACACTACGCTCACCTTTATTTTTGTGCAGGGGTACAATCACAGCCTTTTTCCACTCTACTGGCACAGTTTCACTCATTCAAGCCTTCTTACATATCTTCAACAAGCATTTCATACTTTTCTCTCTGCTACACTTAATCATCTCTGCATCCACCTCACCAGCAACAGCTGCATTCCCATTTTCAGCCGTTTCACAGCGTTCATCACTTTCGCAAGTGTCACGTTCCCTAGCACTGCATTTCTTCTCTGCACATCCCCCAAACTAATCATATTTACAGCTGCCCTGCTCTCTTCATTCCCATTCATCAGACTTTCAAAATACTCCTTCCATCTGGTCCTTACTTCATCCTCATGGGTTTATAATCTACCACTTACATCCTTCACACTTTCACATTTCTCTCTGCTGTCACTTCTACATTTCCACACCTCTTTCCAGAATAACTCCCTATTTTCAGAGTAGTTTGCATTCATTTTTCGTCCTAGATCATCATTTTTCCTTCCTTTTTCTCTTCACTGGTCTCTTTACTTGTTTCGTGCTCTCATTATATTCAGTTATTTCAGTTGAACCCCTGTCCTGTTTCCACTCTAGCCATCTTTTCCTCTTTTCTTCCACTGCTTTCCTAACCTCTTCATCCCACCACTCTTCTTTGTTGTTTCTCTTGCCACACCACACACCGCTTTAGCATTCCTGACTAAGCAATCCCTATATGTATTCCACAAGTTGTCCAGATTCATTTCACTCCAATACTCTGATTCCAACTCTTCCTCTACTTTGGCCCTGTATTCATCTGCCATTTCTTTAATTCTCAACTTGTCAACTTTTAGTCTCTCTCGCTGGCTGCTCCACTCTCTCCTGGTCCACCTCACTCCTGTCAGCTTGATCTTGCATACCACAATCATTTGATCTGACAAACCTCCACATCGTCCTCTCACTGCCCTCATATCAGCAACACTTCCCGGCATCGATTTCTCTACTAGCACGTAATCAGTCAGACTCCTTTCAGCACAATCTCGATTCCCACTGCACCATGTATATTTATGTGCATCTTTATGTTTGAAGTAAGAATTACAGATGCACATTTTCTCCTGGTACTCCATTACTACCCATTATATCATTCATAGGACCAGTGCCTATTCTATCATTCATATCGCCCATTTCAAGCACTTTATAACTCTTGGGCATTTTTCCTACTACTTCACCCAGCTCAACTCAAAACAAGTCTTTCTGTGTCTCATTCCTTTCCTCACACGATGCATACGTTACAGTCACTGCCATGTTCACCTTCTCAACCTTGAACTTGACATACATACATCTTGAGCTAACACAGTTGTAGTTTCTCATTCCACTCTGTACTGTAAGACTCAGTGAATTTCATAGTGAATCATTTCTTATTATTGTATTACTTGTGCCAGGTTTAATTAAGTTGTACTCTTACTGTAACCAAGCTTTTGACCCTTTGGCTAAGTGCCAAATACAAAGTGGTTGTATTGATTTTTTTAACACCTCCATATTGATATGTTCTGCCCATTATGCTTAAGTATCCTCACGTTTGTTATTGATGCAAACTGTTTCAGTATTAAAACAGTATATATAGCATACATGACAGTGGTAACGTGTAATATGCAAAACAAATTGTGAAAAAAAGAGGTACCACAAATCCTCTTTGCCACGTAGAATGAAGCTCTAAAGTCACTATCACATGGGGACCCGTATCCGGATAATGAACAGGTCCGGATACTGCACGTCCAGGTAATGAGGGATTACTGTATACTGTGTTAGGGTGCGCCACGGTATACTGTATAGGGAAAAAAATAAAAGTGGTCGATTTTCATTGCTTTCTCTCATGGATGTTTCACTTGAAAGAGAAACAACGTGTGTAAATTTTCTCCTGGATTGGGCATCATTTAGAGGTCACACAATGAAACTGAATTTCGGATCTGTAATAATACTGTAAAACCTCAATATAACTCACTTCAGTAGACTGGAATTCACTTTTATGGGAATCGAGGTGCTCCTGGACTAAATTCTTAAACAGTAATCCTTCCAAGATCCAACGTAATAGAACCAAAGGCATGTCTGGGACTTGGTTTTGTGTGGGACCTGGGAAAAATGCCCCTGGACAGGTATTTATTGACCCCAACCCAACCAAACTTTGAAAGCCACCTAAATAACTCCCTACTGGACATGCACAGCACCTATTTAAGACCCTGTTCACACAAATAAGAGACAGAAACTGTAAAATGAAAAAGAACCAGAGAATGAGAAATTAGAAGTGAGTATGGAAAATATTCAGCAGTGTACAGGGTACTTACGACACGTCTGTGACCGTCGCGAAGATTAACCCACCTCCTCTGTGGCTGTAGCAGTGGTGAAGGTGCACTTGAAGCATGCACTGTAATCCAGTGTTGCGCTGCACTTAATCCTTTGCACTGTGAATTATAATTGTTTTAACACTGCACATTCTGTTCTTACTTGCACCACTCCAGTTGCAACACGCCATTGTTGCACTCTGCACTTAATCCTTTGCACTCTGAATTTTGATTTCTTAACACTGCACAACACTGTAAATTCCCATTCATTGTACACCACGAAAGCGAACACATGGGCAGCCATGGCGATGAGCGTGCAGTCACGATGGTTGGGAGGTGGGGAGTGGGGAGGATACAGGGGCGCTGTAGCGGTTATCGCCAGAACTACGTGCTAAAACGTGGCTGTTCATCACCGTGCAGCAAATTTAGAATAGGAATGAACATCTATCAGCTTTTTTTTCCGCATCTTGACTTTTTTTGGCCATTTTTGACTCGAGCCCAAAATTTCCGGGACTTGGGGTGTCTGGGACTTGCACGTCCGGGTCTTAAAGGGATTACTGTATATCAGAAAAAGTCCGATAAAGCCAGAAGCAGTCCGGACTGCCTGACCACTTCAGCCATGTCCACCACAATAAGGAAAATAAATGACATGTTTATCAGTGTAGAGTACGGTATTAGTATATATATTATACCATTTGCTTATTGTAGTGAATGTATAATACAGTACAGTACTGCAGTGGTAGTGAAAACAGTTTAAAAACTGTTGGTGCAATCCAAACTAATGTCTGATATATCGGTGGAAGTCCGGGTTAGCAGGGGGAAGTCCGGATGTCACTTTTATTGAAATTTCACTTTTTCGGAGTGGCTTGGGCCCCAATTAGTCCATTATAGTGAGGTTTTACTGTAATGTATTTTTCCTTTTGTGCAACAAAAAAAAAATTTATTGTGTAATGAATAAAAAAAAAAGAAATCAAAATCACACTGGATATACCACGGTGAGTGATAGAAGACACTGCAGGATTGTATTGGTTTTGGAGATCACGCTTGTTTATCATCTTTGGGAACTTTCATTGATGTTCTTCAGCTGCTTGAACTATGTCCTGGAGCTGATCCTCTTGCTTGGCCCTGCCCTTGTTTGTGAACTCTTGAATGATTGCCAAGCCATGCTCTGCTGCTTTGTTTGTCACCAGCAGCTTGGCAACACACTCCTTCCCCAAGCATAGGCTTCCATGGTATCCCAGGTCACAGGATCAGTGCCCAAAAATGAGGAGTCAATGTCTAGGTGTTGCAGCACGATCTTTGTCATACTGGTGAAGAACTCTGACAGGCTTATACTCACGACATCCTCAGGATAGGAGTGCAGTTATGGGCTTGGTTCTTCCAGGTCCTCAACAGTGTTTGTGTGGTGAACCATTGCCCCTTTCTCCGTATTGGACACCCATTATGGAACAGTGTAAGTCTAACTGTCATCTCAGACAGATACCAAAGATGTTGAGTGATGGCTATGGCCCTGGCATCCCTGATGGCCTGGTCCGTGTGTGATCCCAGTTCCTTCAAGAGGGTGAGGTCCATGCGAGGAGCAGCCACTGCTGACGTGGCGGAGAACCAAGCTTACGTGTAATAGCGCACAGCGAAGATGCAAAAGTTCATCAGTTTCTTCCAGAAGTTTTCCCACCAACTGGGTCCATGCAAAGACAAGCATGTGGGATGAAGGTGTTTGAACTGATCAGGGAACATGCAGATTTTCAAGGCACAAATGGTCCTTGCCATCCATCTAGCATGATGCAGTGCACCAGAGGCCTGCAACTGAATGGAGGAGCAGCTCTGGTGTACGTCATCTTGTTGATGATCTGATATGGAGTCACAGTTGAGATCTTTGCCTTATCCCATGCTTTAGACAGCATTTTCACAGTCTACTTGATGCACTTTTTCATATCAGGGTTCAACTTGTGCAGATGAAAGATTACACATAACACTTCTCCCCAGTGTGGCAACTTCATCCTCTGAAAACGGTCAGTTGGGTTCCCGATGAGCCAGACACCATCATCCAGTCTCTTTTTCGGCTTTTCACCACTGTTCAGTGCCATTTTAGACCCGTGAATGGAAGTAAACAGAATTCAAATGGGTATTAGAAAGTTCCCAGAGAGCAACATAATGTTGCAGAAATTGTCTTCTTATTTTAAGAAGTACAGTGGATTAAAATATCCAGTGGGCAAAAGCACATCACAGTTAAACACAATAACCTAACGTGAAGATGCACACACACACACTGGCATGCTGTACTGAATATACAGCTCACTCCAGTCGTGGCTACTGCAGCTTGAGAGAGCATAGGATTTGTTACACAAACCACCTTCTTGCATGACCCCTAAGCTTACAGCAATCACTTTGATATTTCTTCTGCCACGTCACCACCCAAAGTGGATTCAAATATCCGGTGAGCAAAAGCATATCACAACTTTTCATTTTTGACGCACCCTACACATTGTATACCTTACCCTCCCAGTGTGAACGAGTTTATGGGTGGCACACGAGCTCACTTACTGTGAATTCATTCACTGTGAACAACATATCTTATGGGAAAAATAGCATATGGGAGGCACCGCTTCCTCAAACTCCATAGAGACGTACTAAAGGACACATTTCAAACACATACAGTAAAGATACGTAAAATACTGTAAAACAAACACATGATTATTTACCTTAAATGTAGCAGATGGCAGTCCTAACTGACATGAATACTAGTGGTTCTGAGGCAGGGAGATACACTTAGGGTGTCCCTGCCGCATCACCTTCCACTCCCTTGTTCCTATCACCAGTCTCGCCCTCATCACTTGACTGAACCACTTCCCCACGTGCCTGTACCTCATTGACTTCTCTCATAAAACCTTCAAAGTCCAAAGGTGACACCACTGACTTCACATCATCATTGTCTTCCCCAGGAAGTGTAGTAGACGATGTAGAGGCAACTAGCTCCTGTGGTTCTTGAGTTTGGTAGTAGCTTGTGATAGTGTTTGTTTTCTTCTGTTGACTTCTGTATTGTGCCTTTCAGTCTAATAACGAAAAGTGGTTTCTACCCCACTGAACACTTCCTGTTTTCTAAGGCAGCTGGTTTCATTTACCTTGACCTCATCCCTCAGAATATCCACTGCTGCTAGAATTTTACTCATCTTCGACATAGGCATATCTTCATCGTCCATTGGATTCTTTTTTTTTTTTTTTTTTTTTTTTTTTTTTTTTTAATGCGAGGAAGAAGGAACCAAAGGCCATGAGCCTGCAGTAACAGTTCCCTCCAAGAGAAAAACAAAATACAATAGAGAGCCAAATTCAAGATCCGATCATTTTGAGATGCCTGGACACACTACGTTTGAAAGACTGGAGATCATAGGCAGCAGGAAATACAGACAGAGGGAGACAGTTCCAGAGCTGACCTGTTGCATAAATGAAAGACTGGGAGTAACGGTTAACTCTTGCATTAGAGAGTTGGACAGAAAAGGGATGAGAGTTTGCTGCCAGACGGGTGCTACGCGCCCGTCTTAGAGGTGGAGGAATGCAAGCAGACAGTTCAGAGGAGCAGTGACCATTAAAGTAGCGATAGAAAAGAGATAAAGATGCAACAGTGCGGCGAAGAGACAGAGGTTGAAGGGAGTCAGTAAGAGGAGGAGAGTTAATGAGACGAAAAGCCTTTGACTCCACCCTATTGAGAAGAGCTGTATGTGGGGAGCCTCCCCACACATGAGAGTTGTACTCCACACAGGGGCGGATAAAACCCCTGTATAGAGTCAACAATTGTGCAGGGGTAAAGAAAGAGCGGAGTCGGCTTAGCACACCCAATCTTTTGGAAGCAGATTTTACAAGAGATGCAATATGATCTTTCCAAGATAAGTCCCGAGTAAATGAAACCCCAAGCATGTTCAAGGATGATGCAGGATTAAGCTGAATATTATTAAACATTAGTGGGTATACCTGTGGAAGATTTTGTCGGGTTGATAGGTGTAAGAACTGAGTCTTAGATGCATTAAAGACAACCATATTATTTTTACCCCACTAGAGATATGACCCAAGTCAGACATTAGGTGTGCCATAGCCTCATCCCTTGTTTGTTGAAGTAACTGTTGAGATGGGCGTTGCGGGAACCAAATGGAA
This sequence comes from Coenobita brevimanus, assembly GCF_032717465.1. Classification (NCBI taxonomy): domain Eukaryota; kingdom Metazoa; phylum Arthropoda; class Malacostraca; order Decapoda; family Coenobitidae; genus Coenobita; species Coenobita brevimanus. The sequence goes on along the minus strand of NC_137051.1, from coordinate 34,713,011 downwards.
AGGTGAAGGGTGGAGTCATCAGCGTATGAGTGGATAGGGTTAGATGTACAGCTTAGAAGATCATTGATGAATAAAAGGAAGAGAGTTGGTGATAGGACAGAGCCCTGAGGAACACCACTGTTGATAGATCTAGGAGAAGAACGATGGCCGTCTACAACAGCGGCTATAGAACGACCAGAAAGGAAGCTAGCGATGAAGGCACAGATAGAAGGATAGAAACCGTAGGAGGGCAGTTTGGAAATTAAAGATTTATGCCAGACTCGATCGAAAGCCTTTGAGATGTCAAGTGCAATGGCAAAGCTTTCGCCAAAGTCCCGAAAGGAGGATGACCAGGAGTCTCAAAGGTAGGTGAGAAGATCGACAGTGGAGCGTCCCTGACGGAACCCATACTGACGATCGGAAAGAAGGTTGTGATAGGAAAGATTCCTTAAAATTTTTCTATTAAGAATTGACTCGAAAACTTTTGAAATACAGGATGTTAAAGCAATTGGACGATAGTTGGAGGGTTGGGAGTGGTCACCCACCCTTCTTTGGGACTGGCTGAATGAGAGCAAACTTCCAGCAAGAAGGAAAGGTACAAGTTGACAGACAAAGGCGAAATAGTTTGCCTAGGCAGGGTGTAAGCACAGAAGCACAGTTCTTGAGAACAACAGGAGGGACCCCATCAGGCCCATATGCTTTGTTAGTACTGAGGCCAGTGATGGCAGAAAATACATCAACTGAAGAAATTTTAATGTCAGCCATGAGGAAGTGAGAGGGGGGAAGTGATGGAGGAACAGTACCGGAATCGTCTAAGGTGGAATTGGAGGAGAAAGTCTGTGTGAAGAGATCTGCTTTATCAGTAGAAGAAATAGCTACAGAACCATCAGAGTAGAAAAGAAGAGGGAAGGATGATGAGGTAAAGTTGTTAGAAAGATTTTTGGCAAGGTGCCAGAAGGAGCGGGAAGAATTCGAGTTGGAGAGTTGAGAGCATTTAGTATGGATGAAATTATTTTTAGTAGAGCGAAGGACAGACTTAGCACGATTCCGGGCAGAAACATAAAGATTATGTGATTCAGGGGTGGGTTGGCTCCGGTACCTTTTGTAGGCCTTCTCCTTGTTGCGGACAGCATTAGAACAAGCGTGATTAAACCAAGGCTTTCTTGCGTTAGTCAAAGGATATGAGAAAGGAATGTATGCTTCCATGCCCGAGAGAATAACCTCCGTAATGCGCAAGGCACACTCAAATGGCTCACGGCCATGGAAGCAATAATCATTCCAGGGAAAATCAAAGAAGTACTGCCTGAGGGCCTCCCAGTCCGCGGCTCCAAAATGCCACAGACGACGTTTCCCTGGAGGGTCCACAGGCCGTACCGGAGTGATAGGACAGGTTAAGGTAATAAGGTTGTGATCGGAGGAGCCCAACGGAGAGAAAAGATTAACAGAGTAAGCAGAAGGATTAGTTGTGAGGAAGAGGTCAAGTATGTTGGAGCTCTCTCCAAGCCGGTCAGGGATACGGGTAGGGTGCTGTACAAGCTGCTCTAGGTCATTAATGATAGAAAAGATGTAGGCTTGTTCACCAGGTGGATCCGTGAAAGGAGAGGAGAGCCAAAGGTGGTGGTGAACATTGAAATCTCCAAGAATGGAGATTTCAGAGAAAGGAGAAATGGACAGAATGTGTTCCATCGTAGAAGTAAGATAGTCGAAGAATTTTTGATAGTCAGAAGAATTAGGGGATAAGTAAACAGCACAGATATATTTAGTCAGAGAATGACAGGAAAGCCGAAGCCAGAGTGTGGAGAATTCAGAAGAATCAAGTTCAGGAACACGAGAGCAAGATAAGTCGTTGCGTATGTATACACAACAGCCACCTTTGGCTTTGAAATGAGTATAGAGAAAGTAGGAGGATACAGAAAAGGGTTTGCTGTCAGTTGCCTCAGACAGCTGAGTCTCCGTTAGAAAAAGAAGGTGAGGCTTAGAGGAGGAGAGGTGATGCTCAACAGAGCGAAAGTTAGATGAAAGGCCGCGAATGTTGCAGAAATGTAGAAGAAGAGAGTCAGACAGTGGTTCCAGGCACCTCGAGTCGTCACCGGGAGAGGGGCAGACGGCGGGGGCATTTATGGTCCCCCCCCTGGGGACTCCGAGGCTGGGTGAATTGACGCCATTTTTGGTGAATTTTGAATAGGAAGTGTGGTGTGTACTGTGCATGTAGTTTGGTGAAGATAGTTAGAGAAATTTGTACTGGAGAGCATGCTGGCCTACTCTCTGTGTAACTGAGACACTGAAAAAGTTCAGCAAAGGGGGATGGTCAGGAACTAGTCCTGAGGGCTGATGAAACGGGAGCTCCAGCACTCCCTGTCATCAGCTTTCCATCCACCTCGGGAGTACTGCCCTGCTCGACTGGTGCTACGGTCTACTCCACCCAGTAGACTGCTCAGATCTGGCCTCCTGTGCAGTAGCATCTTCATCCAGTCTTCACAGCACTTCCTTAGGAGACTGTTCTTCCTCAGCAGCGTGAACTTCATGTATTTCTTCCAGTATTACGTGCTGAAATCCTGTTACTGCTCCTGTGGCCATCAGTGTGGTGTCCTGTCTCTGCCAGTGGTTGAATGTCGGTCGCCTGTGCGGCACACAGGTTAGGAATGAGTACTGTCCTTGCATGGTTCACCATAGCACTGCTAATCCCGTCCAGTTTATCCAGGAGGAAGTCAACAACATTCTTGAATCTGAAGAACACCAGAGCTCAGCAACAGTCATTTCCTCATACGTAGGTGCAGTAAGTTCCACTGGTTCAGCTATGTTGTAATTTTGATGAGGTGGATCAAGAACGACTTGATTCATCAATGTCACCATCCATGTTTTTTGTGTTTTTTTGTTTTTTTATGCGAGGAAGAAGGAACCAAAAGCCATGAGCCTGCAATAACAGCTCCCTCCAAGAGAAAACAAAATACAATAGAGAGCCAAATTCATGATCCAATCATTTCCAGATGCTTGGACACACTACGTTTGAAAGACTGGAGATCATAGGCAGCCGGAAATACAGACAGAGGGAGACAGTTCCAGAGTTGACCTGTTGCATAAATGAAGGACTGGGAGTAACGGTTAACTCTTGCATTAGAGACTTGGACAGAAAAGGGATGAAAGTTTGCTGCTAGACGGGTGCTATGTGCCAGTCGTAGAGGTGGAAGAATGCGTGCAGACAGTTCAGAGGAGCAGTGACCATTAAAGTAGCGATAGAAAAGAGATAAAGATGCAACAGTGCGGTGAAGAGACAGAGGTTGAAGGGAGTCAGTAAAGAAGGAGAGTTAATGAGACGAAAAGCCTTTGACTCCACCCTATTGAGAAGAGGTGTATGTGGGGAGCCTCCCCACACATGAGAGTTGTACTCCACACAGGGGCGAATAAAACCCATGTATAGAGTCAACAACTGTGCAGGGGTAAAGAAAGAACGGAGTCGGCTTAGCACACCTGATCTCCTGGAAGCAGATTTTACAAGAGATGTAATATGATCTTTCCAAGATAAGTCCCAAGTAAATGAAACCCCAAGCATGTTCAAGGATGATGCAGGATTAAGCTGAATATTATTAAACATTAGTGGGTATACCTGTGGAAGATTTTGTCGGGTTGATAGGTGTAAGAACTGAGTCTAAGATGCTTATAAAAAAACATTATTTTTACTCCAGTCAGAGATACGAGTCAAGTCAGACATTAGGTTGCCATAGCCTCATCCCTTGTTTGTTGAAGTAACTGCTGAGATGGGTGTTGTGGGAACCGAATGGAAAGATGAAGGGTGGAGTCAACAGCGTATGAGTGGATAGGCTTAGATGTACAGCTTAGAAGGTCATTGAGGAATAAAAGGAAGAGAGATGGTCATAAGACAGAGCCCTGAGGAACACCACTGTTGATAGATCTAGGAGAAGAACGATGGCCGTCTACAACAGCAGTTATAGAATGACCAGAAAGGAAGCTAGCGATGAAGGCACAGATAGAAGGATAGAAACCATAAGAGGGCAGTTTGGAAATGAAAAATTTATCCCAGACTCGATCGGAAGCCTTTGAGATGTCAAGTGCAATGGCAAAGCTTTCCCCAAAGTCCCGAAAGGAGGATGACCAGAAGTCTGAAAGGTAGGTGAGAAGATCGCCAGTGGAGCTTCCCTGACGGAACCTATACTGACGATCAGAAAGAAGGTTGTGATAGGAAAGATTCCTTAAAATTTTTCTATTGAGAATTGAAAAAACTTTTGAAATACAGGATGTTAAAGCAGTTGGGTGATAGTTGAAGGGTTGGGAATGGTCATCCTTCTTTGTTACTGGCTGAATGAGAGCAAACTTCCAGCAAGAAGGAAAAGTACAAGTTGACAGACAAAGACGAAAGAGTTTGCCTAGGCAAGGTGTAAGCACAGAAGCACAGTTCTTGAGAACAAGAGGAGGGACTCCATTAGGCCCATATGCCTTGTTAGTATTGAGGCCAGTGATGGCAGAAAATACATCAGCTGAAGAAATTTTAATGTCAGCCATGAGGAAGTCAGAGGGGGGAAGTGATGTCAACCCCCATAGCTTCTAACTTGACATTGCTTTCTGTTTGAGTCCTCATATAGTCAAACACTTGCTGTTGATAGTAGTGCATAGTTCTTGGTCCAGTGGTTGGACAAGAGATGTGGTTCTTGGTGGGAGGAACATGACTTTTACATCTTTGTGTAGCTCTTCAGGATAAGATGGGTGGCTGGGTGCATTATCCATTATCAATAGCATCTGAAATGGGATCCCATGTTCCTGGCACTTTGCCCTAGCATCTGGAACGCAATGCTTATTCAGCCACTCTGTCCTAATCTTCCCAGTCATCCAACCATTTGCCAGCTTGTACCAGTACACATCAGAGTCATCCAACTTACACAGGTTCTTATAACACCATGGGTGAGCAACATTGTGCACTATGACCATCCGCATTTGTGAGATCCAGCTAAGTTCACCGTTAACTTTACAGTGATCTTTGCCTTGTCAAGTTTCCTTTCACATGCATGCTTCTGCATTCAGCTTGTGTACATAGATACTGGCATAAGCCTGTAGTAGAGTGCAGTCTCATCCAAATTGTAGATCTGGTGTGGCGTGTATTCACCTTCCTTGATTATATCCCGTAATATTGCTGGGTACTCTGTGCATCTAACTCGTCAGCAGAGGCGCGTTTTCCATTGAGCTTCACATTTCTCAGTTTCTTCCTCTTCAAAAGTCTTGCCATCCTGCCTACTGAAACCTTGAAATCCATATGCTGTCTTGATCCAACACACCGACTTGCAGCAGTGTAAAATAGAATGTGCATACTGTACTGCTCAGAGGCACATTTTCCTCTTCCTTCCATAGAATAAACTGTGCCAAGTAATGTTCCACTAGAATCATAGCTGGATTAATAACTCTTGAATGGCCATCCAGCTGCGAGGTGCCGTAACATTTCACATAGCTATTATCTTTTCTCAGTTCCTCCATACACCACGTACAGAAGATTCAGAGAGGTCTTGAGCTTTGCCAATGGCTGAATTCCCCTAATCTTCCTTTTTCCTCTTTATTATCTTCATCATCACAGCGTGAGAGATACATTTCTTCTTTCTTTGTGGTGGGGCCATCGTACAGGCATGGGACACAGGCAGGCAACCTTGAAAATCACCATGTGCAAAGTAAACGGCTGCTAGCAGCAGAGAATGGCTCTGGGTGGTAGGGGGTTAGAGAGTAGACTGGGTACCCAAGCAGTCCAGAGGATTGGCTGGGAGGTTCTGCGCATCCTGCGTCATAGCTGACGTCACGGAGGTGCTCAACTAGTGGGGGGTGGGGGGGGTCATTCAGTATGGGAGGTGGAAGTTATGGTCTACTCTTTCCCCCGATTTTGTTCACTCAGGGTTCAACTCAGTTCATTATGGTTTTGTGGACCCGATTGCCCCCTGCTCATTCACTAGGCGAATCTTTCACTCTGAATGTGTTCACTAAGGGAGGGTACTGTATATCTATATATATGTAATATTTTTTTTTTTTTGGGGGGGGAGTCCTCAGTAAATTAAAGAAAAAGTACCTGTTAAAGTTACATTTCTTACTATAAAGTTGACATGCTAGTTTCCCTAAATTTACATTAGCAGGAGTAATGAAAGTGTTGTAATATTGTATAAAACATTTCTGACTTATAGTAAGGACTGATTGTATAATATGATTTGGTGCAGAAACAGAGGGTAGCGGTAGTGGTGGAGGTGAAGATGTAACCGATGGAGTGCTGAGTTCAGAGTCGACTCAGCTGCCTCCCCGCCGTTCCCTGCCCTCCTATCCTCCCCGCTCATCACGTGCCTCAGTCATGCTGCCTGTCTTTAACACAAACTTTGAGTCCCCTGGCAGGTAAGAGAGAGAGGAGAGGGTCACTTCACTTTGTCTTTGTCCATTGTTTTATCCAGTAGCTCCATTGATAAGTTTCATATGCCTCACAGGTGTTTGTCACTCTCATCTTATATGTCAGGACCAACTTGCCTAGCCCCGGGTCCCTATGCTTCTCATGGGGTTACATAGTGTTGGATGATAGATGGTTGGATGGATCAATATTCTTAGTCCAGCAGCTGATACATTACTGTGAACCATATTCTTGCTGGCTAAAGATGGGGATCCAGCTTATGCATGTATCAGTGTGTCAAGGCCATCATTCTAATTAGGGTTTTCCAACTTTTTTCTTCTTTTTTTTTTTTAATCTCCCACAATTTTTCCTTTCCTGTGAAACATTATTTTTGAGGGTAGTGTTAGATTGTAGTGCAATTATAAACATTAACACTCAGTCACCTATTACAGTGGGATCTCATAATATGCGAGAATTTAGTCGACAAAGTGTGCCGCATATTGGAAATTTTGCATATTAGAAACCATTGAATCAATGAAAAAAAATGTATATGGTCGACACCTCACCCTGTCTTTGTCATTTACAGTACTTTCTCATTATTTACTATTATTTTAAGAAAGAATTTTGTTCAAAGAAGGATAATAGAACTGTGAATAGTGTGCTAGGTATCGCTCCATTTGTATAATTGCAGGATTAACAACCTCAGCTGTGCCTGTCCACTTGCTGGTGTCCATAAGTCTTGACAGTTCATAAAATCAACTCCTTGTTCTTGAAAATGTTCCTCCCTGTCCATTCATTTAAGCCAAGTTCATGTCCAGTGGTTGAGTTCCTTTTACCCTCTGTATTCAACTCTGTAACCTTCATTTATAGCTCCAAAGTGATCCTTTTATTCATGGAATAAAGCAGTGGGGCCATGATGTAACAGGTGAGCAAAAGCACGTCTTGTACAGTGCTAAAAACACCACAGTATGTGAACGTGGCACGGGCAGACACAGACTGATGGTCTTAAGACTTGACTTGAGAGATGCGGTGAGGGATGGAAAGGGTGGGAAACCAATTAGCCGTCTGGTGGTGGCTTTGGATACTGCTGTTTTGAGCTAGATCACCATTTCTCGCTTGCATTCAGACATGGATTCATACTTTAGAATCACATTTTGCATATTAACCCGTAAATGGCCACTAGCATCGAACAATGCTTTATTGGAGCGTGGCTGGTGGTGTTGATGCAACACAGCCTGTAAAAAGCTGCAAACAATTTTGGGAAGGTATTGAAGGTCTAGGAGATGTTGACACTGACCTACTCTTCCCTCTAAACCACTCAGACAGTCTGTGCATCTTGTGAATCAGTCATGGACGTTGGTCTTTTGGTCCCGTTAGGTGTTAGTGAAAGTAAGAATAAGAAAGCACGTAAGTCAAGAAAAGAAGGAAAATGTGTTTCCCAGACAGTGACTGCTTATCAGTGTTTGCTTTTGACATGGGAAGGGAGGGGAGAGAGACAAGCATCTCTCGAGCTCACTCACTCCTCCCACTCTACAATCCACAACCCTAGAAGCATATAAGGTAAGGTTTTTTCCTTTACTCATTATGTATGTATCAAACCACTCACTCGATGTAGTGCTGCTCTCGTGTGTCTGCCCTTTCCTCTCCTCCATCCTTCTTTCCTTCCATCCTCTTCTGTCCTTCTTTCCTTCATTAGTTCCTTGTCCTTCTGCCTACGGTTGACTTTACACGCCCCCTTCTGTCTTTCCTTCCTTCATTCTTTCCTCTTCCTTGTGCCTGTGAGTGACAAGCCAAATGGTTTCCTGTACACTGCTGTGCACAGTGGCAATATCGTAACCAATGAGGTCTTGCCTAAGTGATGTATTTGCTGCTGCTATAAAGCTCGAATTGGGAAAAGTTTCAATACCATCTCAGCACTTTTGCAGCATCTCAGTTTGGGTTACCTTTCCTAGAAGGGTAGTCAAGTCATACCCCACCTGCTCGTGGTGACCTCGCAGACACCCTGTTTTTTTGTTTTTTTTCCATTTCTGTTTTTTGTGCTTTTTTTTCTTTCGGTTTTCTTTTTTTCTCCTAAATTAGGGTGACACAAACAAGGGCGCCGCTACCCGGGTTTATCCCGGGTAGTATTGTATATACATTTTGCTGTTGTTGTCATTTTGTTTTGTTTTTTTGTTCTCCCTTACCATGAGTTAACAACACCAGTGTCCTCGCCGTAGTAGGTCTGTAGCAAAAAGTGCACAAGCACTGAAGTGCGCCTACTGCAGCGAGTGGATTCATATAGCTTGTGAAAATTTGGATGCAGGCGACTATCCATTCATGAAGAAGAGCCACCTGCTGGGCTTTCGCTGGCTGTGTAGCCAGTGTGTTGCACCAGCAGACGAGGTCTTGGCTGGTGGAGGAAGTAGTACCAAGAAGGAGTTTGAAGATAAAGTTATTGGGCTGATCTTTCAAGCAATCAGAGACGTACCAAATAGACTGGAGGCACTGGAGACCAAGGTCTCATCACCCATGGCGGTCACGCAAGATCAGGCCAAGTCATTTGCGGATGCTGTTCACGGGTCTCTCGTGGGGGAAGGGAAGGATCTGCCTGGGGACGTGATTGAGATCAGTGCTCATGGCCAGAAAAAAGCCATTCATAGTCAGCATGTACTGATTGTGAAACCAGAGAGTGGCGCTGGTGCCCTGACAAATCAGATGGGACCAGAAGACATCAGAGGCGTACTTAACTCGGTACCGGTTGATAGCTGCCTTAAGACCAAGGCTGATGGGCTGGTAATGAAGTTTCCGTCAGCTGAAGCCAAGGGAGAAGCAACTGGGATGCTGACTGATCTTTTTGGTTCTGAGGGCACTTTTTGCATATCAGAGCCAAAGAAAATGTTGCCTAAAATGACCGTGACAGGCCTTTCCTCTTCCTTGGATGACTCTGACATCATCCCAAATTATTCTGCGAAAAAAACAATAAAATTAAGATGCTCGTTGATCGAGGTTGTACCCTCAACCTTCTCTTCACAAGGACAAGGAATGACACCAAAACTGCTGTCTTGAAGATGTCGCCAGAGGTGAGATCCTCCATTGTAGAACAGGGCAATTACATCTATGTGGATCTTACAAGATGCCGCACTTTCGATAGAGTCTGGGTTACACAGTGTCATCACTGTCAAGGCTTTGGTCATACATTTGAGAGATGTTCTAGGAAAAGTGATGAACCTAAATACGTCTTTTGTGCTGGAGCCCATAAATCTAAGGACTCTAGTAACAGAAATTCTCCCAAATGCATCAACTGCTCCTCTTTAAGACATCAATATGCTAATTCAAAGTCACAGTCGGTTGCCCATTTTGCTTCAAGTAGAGAATGTCCAATTATGGTTTCTCATAGGAATAGATTGATTGAAAACACCAATTTTGACCATTCAAAAAACTGACTACGTCCCTCTTGAACCAGTTAAGGATGTGTCTTTTAAATATTCGTTCTATCCGTAATAAGATAGACTATATTAATGAATCCCTAAATCAGCACGAGCTTGACATTTTGTGCTTGACTGAAACCTGGTTGTATGAGTCTGATATCGATATTATTTGTAATGCTTTGCCTAAGACACATTCTATTATTAGTATTCCCAGGCCTGCTGCTGACTATCCGGGAAGAGGCGTAGAACTCATCTACTCGGCAGCACTTGCAAACGTTTCCCTCATTGACTCAGACCTGACCCCATCTTCATTTGAATTTATGGAAGTATTAATAAATTTCCATCAGAATACCATTAGAATTGCAATTGTCTATCGACCAGGTCATCTGGGCAGAGATCGAGGTTTTATGGAGGAGTTTGGGCAGTTTCTTGAAGGGTTTTCTCTTAAACCTGGAGGACTTCTTGTTTGTGGTGATTTCAGTTATTGGGTTGACAGTCCAGAGTCAAAACCATTTTCTTCAGAATTCCTTGAGTTGATCACCCAGAACAGTTTTTCAATCATGTGAGTAAGCCAACTCATGTCTCAGGACATGTCCTTGACTTGATCTTGTCCCCTGTTGGTTGCAGGCGCATATCAGATGTGGAGGTTGACTCATTTGACCCCCTCATCTCTGATCATGCTCTGATCACTCTTAGTTTTGATGTCCCGAAATCCGCTTCATATAAAAAGGTCATCAGGTTCAGAAATTACAACAATGTTGACCGCCAGTTGATGTGTTTTGAAATTGGTCAACGTTTAAACTCCATCGATTCTTCAAGTCATTCTTCTGGTGAATTGGTTGATATTTACAACAACGAGCTCAGGTCAATTTTTGACCATTATTGTCCTGAGGTTGTAAAAACAATCACTGTACGTGATAATTCTCCGTGGTATGGTCCATCCATTAATTCTTTGTGTAGACAACGTAGAAGGGCAGAACGTGAGTGGCGCTTGCAGCGGACCGAAGTAACTCGTTTGCGTTATGTTTTTGCGAGAAGAGCAGTCGTTCACACTGTAAAAGCCCAAAAGGCTAGCTATTATCAAAATAAAGTTGATTCATGTGGTGGTGATAAAAAAAAAACTGTCTGCAGTTGTGAACAATTTGGTTGGTCGGAGGAATGTAATTGTTAAACCAGCTTCTGTATCTGATGCCCAATTGGCTTCTGATTTTGCTTCATTTTTTACAAGTAAGATATCTCGCATAAGAAGTGATTTAGACAGCAGTTGTTCTAGTGAAGCGTACTCAGTTGACTTCCAGCCATGGTGCACCGGGGACCATATGCTTTCAACATTTCATCCACTGGATGTAAACAAAGTCAAATGTTACATCAGAGAACTTAATAAAACATTTTGCTCACTCGATCCATGTAACATGTCACAACTGCCTGATGTGTATGAGCATGCTGTAAACTTTGTCTGTAACATAATAAATAGATGCTTCTTAGAAAGTAATTTTGTGCAGTCTGAGAAACGTGCTTTGCTTAGTCCCCTAATTAATAAACCTGGCCTTGATGTCGAGAGCATGACAAATTATCGTCCCATCTCTAACCTGTCTTTTTTTATCCAAGATTATTGAGCCGGCCATACTCGATCAACTCTTACCACTGCCGGAACACAACAGAGTTGTTCCTGTTGTTCAATCAGCATACAGAAAATACCATTCAACTGAAACAGCACTAACAAGGATTCAGAGTGACTTGGTGGCAAACACTTGTAGTGGGGTGTCCTCTCTCCTAGTTCTGTTGGATCTGTCTGCAGCTTTTGATACAGTAGATCATAAACTATTGTTAGATGATCTGTATTTTTTTGGCGTTCGTGATAGTGCCCTTTCGCTCCTTAAGTCGTATCTGTCAGACAGATCTCAGAGAATGGTTGTTGATTACGCTAGCTCTGATTCTGCTCCCCTTCTATTTGGAGTCCCTCAAGGATCAGTTTTGGGTCCAATTCTATTTACTATCTACACAAGTAGTTTATCGTCTCTACTTGATGCTCATGATGTGTCCAATCATTTTTATGCTGATGACACCCAGCTCTATGTTAAGATGTCAGATATCAATGATACCAAGACGGAGTTTGAATCTCTAATGTCTGATATTAAGATTTGGATGGCTAAGAGGAAGCTTAAGCTGAATGATGGTAAAACTGAGATCATCATCATCAGAGGAAACAGAAGGGGTGATGACACTGACAATGCCCTGGCTTTGAACATTGGCGTGTCACAGCTGCATCCAGTCAGTTCTGTTTTAAATCTGGGAGTTTTATTTTAATTCTAAGTTAAATTACAAAGAACATATTAATCAGGTTGTAAGAGGGTGTAACTTGCATATCAGAAATCTGTACTCTGTGAGAAAATTCCTGAATAGACGGTGCCTCTTAACATTGGTCCATGCAGTGTTCTTGTCTCGTGTTGATAATAATAATTCACTGTGGGTTGGTCTTCCAAATAATATACTAACAAAAGTTCAGTCTGTGTTGAACAGGGCAGCACAGCTTATCTTTGGTCTCCCCCCGAGAAACTCAGCTACCCTGTTTCTGATTGAGTTGCATTGGTTACCAGTAAAGGCTAGAATTGAATTTAAACTGTGTCTTATTACATTCAAGGTTCTTCAGTTTGGTGAACCGAAGTATCTTGCTGAATTGTTAAAACTCCCATCGGCACGCCCGGGTGTGATGTTACATAGTGAAGATGATTCCTTGTGTCTTGATGAGCCAGGAGCCATTCACCAGTCATCTTTCTCTGATCGTTCTTTTGCATATAGAGCCCCTAGATTATATAGGAGATTGCCATTGTCCATAAGACAACTCTCTATTGTTGAATCCTTTAAGAGACACCTGAAAGCCTTTCTTTTTTCAAAATGCTATGACCTGGAGAGAGGTACTATGACGGATGATTATAGGGTTTAATTATTGCCACTTTCATGTATATATGATGTAGCTTGTATTATATACAAGAAATGTCACAGTTCTTGTAATTGTAAAAATAATGTATGTGTGTCCAGTGCTAGTGAATTCCCAAAAAGAAGAACTAGCGCTTTTGAGAAACAAAAGGCCAGATTATTATTATTATTATTATTATTATTATTATTATTACACTAGGAAACTATTTAGTACACTGGATGGTAACCACATAACCAAATTTGGCGCCTGGTGGTTTAGTGGGTAATTATTGTGCTCCAGTCGAATTGGGCTAGTGAAGGTTTATATCCTAGGGATGGTTGGGGTTGAATGCTCATGTAATGCCACTCAGGGATGAGAGAGACTGGTCACTCTCATCTTAAATGTCGGGACCAACTGCCTAGCCCCGGGCTCCTACGCTCCTCATTGGGCAGTGTAGGATTGGATGATGGATGGATGGATTTCTTTTATTGTAGTGTTCTTTTTTTTTTTTCTTTTTTCAGGGAAAATATTCATATTCCCTGTTTATTGTAGCTACAGCTACAACTTACAGCCTCACTATCCATTACCCCTCCTTCTCCACCCCACAGTGCTAATCTCTAGCCATATTGATTTTTGACCATGAGGGTTGACCCTAACATACACAGCGGCACCCAGTATCTTTCTTCTCTCTTTCCTTCTCATTTTTCCACACTCTCTGTACTATCCAGATTTAAAAAAAAAAAAAAAAAAAAAAATACAGGAATAAACATTATAAACATAAAAATAAATGGAAAGCATTCATTATTATTATATTTTAAAATATAAGTACACATTTTATGTACTGCATTTGTTCATTTTACATATTTCTTGTTTTACATAAGCATTTCAAGAACATGTGAGGTGTTCTCATGGTGAATATATGGATGTAAAACCTTCCCTTCCCTTCTCTCTAATTTCCTTTTGCAAGGTGCTAATCTTGGGTCTTATAGAATTTTAACCAGTGTAGTTCAGCCTGTGCACACAAAGAAGCACCCTTATCTGGTTAGAGTCTCAAAATAGCATCTCTTGCCTCTCTCTTGACACACACTACACTACCCAGACAACAAAAATAACTTGATACTTGCATAAACACAATAAGCATTAAAAAAAATGTGAAAAAAAAAATCCCAGTAATTGTGTGTTTTTTTTTTTTTTTTTTTTTTTTTTTTATAAATATAAAACCTGCCATGAATATTATGTACTGACTTTATTCATAATGCATATGAGGTGTCGCATGGAGTAGTCAGACAAGCGACAGTTTTTAAAAACAGCAGAAATTGAGTTAGAAGTTTTCCAAACTTCAGATATCAATAACTTTTTTAGTAACCAAGGTATCAGATATTCATTCTTAGATCTTTAGTGGAAAAGTTTCTAGAGAAGGAAAAGAAGTTGTATGCGGCTTTCATGGATTTGGAGAAAGCATATGACAGGGTGGATAGACAAGGATTGTGGAAAGTGTTAAGAATATATGGAGTAGATGGGAAGTTGAATGCTGTGAAGAGTATGTATGATGGTGCTAAGGCTGCAGTGCTTGTGGATGGTGAACTAAGTGAATTTTTCTCTTTGAAGGTTGGGTTGAAACAGGGATATATCATGTCTCCATGGTTGTTCAATCTGTACATGGATGGGGTAATAAAAGAGGTACAAGGTAGGGTAGTGGATGTTGGAGTGGCTCTGGTGAGAGGGGATATTGTTTGGAAACTCCCTGTACTGTTGTTTGCAGATGATACTGTGTTGTTGAGTGAAGACGAAGGGGGAGCTGCAAGGCTTGGTGGATGAGTTTGGGAGAGTGTGTAAGAAACGGAATCTAAAGGTGAATGTAGGGAAGAGTAAAGTGATGGTCTTTGAGAGCGGTGAAGTCAGTGAATGTACAGCGAGGTTGGATGGTGAGGAATTGGAAAATGTGAGTACGTTTAAGTACTTGGGTAGTGTGATGAGTAAGGATGGAGGTTTGGAGGGTGAAGTGCTTGAAAGGGTACAGCAGGGAAGATAGGTTGCTGGTTCTTTGAAAGCAGTGATAAGAAACAGGGAAGTGAGCATGGAAGTGAAAAAGTTACTACATGACAGTATTATGATACCAACTCTAACGTATGGAAGTGAAGCTTGGATGTTGTTGGAAGAACACAAGTCAAGAGTGAGAGCAGTGGAAATGAGTTAATTAAGAGGAGCCTGTGGAGTCACATGGAGAAACAGGCTGACAAATGAGGATATAAAGGAGCGTTGTGGTGTGGATGTGGATGTGATAGGAAACGTTATGAGGAACACACTGAGGTGGTTTGGCCATATGGAGAGGATGGAGGGTGAGAGTCTGACGAAGAGAGTGTATGTGAGTGAAGTGGAGGGGGAAAGAGGGAGGGGGAGGCTGAGGATGAGATGGAGGGATGGGGTGTAGAGGTATATGAGAGAGGGGGGTGTGAGTTGGGAGCAGGGCAGTGAAATGGCGGGGGACAGGGCGACGTGGAGGCGATTTGTTTGTGGCCACCCCAAACGGGATTGAGGCGTCTGGAAATAGATAGATGGAATCAACTTCATTTTTTTTTTTTCTTTAAAAGCTTAGCTCAAGCCAAAAATGACCCATGTTATGCATTTTATATAATGAGATGAAAATTAGCATTAGTATTAGTATTAGTAAGGTACTAATTTTTCAAGTATTAGAAGTATTAGTAGCAGAAGTTGTTGATTTTGTAGAAATATTAGTATTAGGTGTAGCAGTTGATTTTTCATGTAGTAGTAGTAGTAATAGTAGTAGTTGTTGTTGTTGTTGTAACTGTGGCACTTATTTTAGCAGTAATAGTAGTGGTGGTAGTAGGAGTAATAGTAGTATAGTAGTGGTAGTAGTAGTAGGAGGAGGAGGAGGAGGAGGAGAAGAAGAAGAAAAACACTGATTCACACTCATAACAACTTGTAAACACTTCCCCGAATGTTCAGCAATCCTTAACAGTAGTATTATTACCTCTTAGTATCAGTATTAGCAGTGGTAATAGTAGGTAATAGTACGAAATAGTAGGAGAACTGCAACAAGGGATGCCAGCATTATTCCCAGCATCACTGCATGTTACGCTAGCTGGCTGCTGTGTGTAATAAACACGAGAAAAAAAGGATAAAATAAAAATAGAAACGCAATTAATTTTTCATTTGTTTGTGTGTGGTAATCATAGGGGCATTTGTCTTCTTAGTATAATAGGAAAAGTGTATGGTAGGATACTTATTGACAGAGTTAGAGAAAGAACAGAGAAATTAGTTGGAGAAGAACAGGGAGGCTTTAGGAAGGGAAGAGGTTGTGTAGATCAGATATTCATTCTTAGATCTTTAGTGGAAAAGTTTCTAGAGAAGAGAAAGAAGTTGTATGCGGCTTTCATGGATTTGGAGAAAGCATATGACAGGGTGGATAGACAAAGATTGTGGAAAGTGTTAAGAATATATGGAGTACATGGGAAGTTGTTGAATGCTGTGAAGAGTATGTACGATGGTGCAAAGACTGCAGTGCGTGTGGATGGTGAACTAAGTGAATTTTTCTCTCTGAGAGTTGGGTTGAAACAGGGATGTGTCATGGCTCCATGGTTGTTCAATCTGTACATGGATGGGGTAATAAAAGAGGTACAAGGTAGGGTAGTGAATGTTGGAGTGGCCCTGGTGAGAGAGGATAGTGTTTGGAAACTCCCTGTACTGTTGTTTGCAGATGATACTGTGTTGTTGAGTGAAGACGAAGGGGAGCTGCAAGGCTTGGTGGATGAGTTTGGGAGAGTGTGTAAGAAACGGAATCTAAAGGTGAATGTAAGGAAGAGTAAAGTGATGGTCTTTGAGAGCGGTGAAGTCAGTGAATGTACAGCGAGGTTGGATGGTGAGGAATTGGAAAATGTGAGTACGTTTAAGTACTTGGGTAGTGTGATGAGTAAGGATGGAGGTTTGGAGGGTGAAGTGCTTGAAAGGGTACAGCAGGGAAGAAAGGTTGCTGGTTCTTTGAAAGCAGTGATAAGAAACAGGGAAGTGAGCATGGAAGTGAAAAAGTTACTACATGACAGTATTGTGATACCAACTCTAACGTACGGAAGTGAAGCTTGGACGTTGTTGGAAGAACACAAGTCAAGAGTGAGAGCAGTGGAAATGAATTATTTAAGAGGAGCCAGTGAAGCTTGGACGTTGTTGGAAGAACACAAGTCAAGAGTGAGAGCAGTGGAAATGAATTATTTAAGAGGAGCCTGTGGAGTCACATGGAGAGACAGGCTGATGAATGAGGATATAAAGGAGCGTTGTGGTGTGGATGTGGATGTGATAGGAAGCGTTATGAGGAACACACTGATGTGGTTTGGCCATGTGGAGAGGATGGAGGGTGAAAGACTGACGAAGAGAGTGTATGTGAGTGAAGTGGAGGGGGGAAGAGGGAGGGGAAGGCCAAGGATGAGATGGAGGGATGGGGTGGAGAGGTATATGAGAGAGGGGGGTGTGAGTTGGGAGCAGGGCAGTGAAATGGCGGGGGACAGGGTGATGTGGAGGCGATTTGTTTGTGGCCACCCCAAATGGGATTGAGGTGTCTGGCAATAGATAGATAGATAGATTAAAAAAATAAAATCTATCAGCAGTTTGTTGTTAGAAACATTGAGCATGAAACATAGGATCTGGCAACTGTGGCATCTCGCCACTGGGAATGGTGGTTGTCTGACTCCTCATTGCACTCACAGCGCTCACCCAGCCAGGCGAGGTGGCAGTCGAAGCCCCCTACATTTCGGAGGACTTTCAACCATATTTACAGTTGCGTTTACAGACAAGCGACCTGCTCAGATGAAGGGGGAAGGGTCAGAATAGTGGTATATGCACCTAACTCCAAACTGGCAACTCTGTCGCTTGTCTGACTACTCCCCACAACAACTTATATACAGTATGTAGTCATTTCAGACCATTTCAGCAACACTGAATATTTTGGGGGATGAAAATATTGATATATCTTAGTGCAGTATTTTGTTGCTTCTCTGCTTAGTTTTCACTGGCGTGTGTGTGGCCATTTTGTGAAATTTTCCGTGCTTCATTGTGAAGCTCAGGATGGATTTAGGAAGCTAAGAATTACATTGCCAGGTGCGCCAGACAATTCTCTTGTAGTTGATAGAGACGATTTTTGAAACTTGAAAAACTGGTCCTGGTGCCGGCCAGAGGGGCCAGTAAATTTCCGGAGGAAGAGCCACAGAGGGGTTAAGAAATTTATTTTTTTCCTGAGTTGAGTTCGCGTATTAGGTGTTTCACATATTTTGAGACCCCACTGTTCCTCCTTTGAGGTGTAATGGCCTAAGGCTTGGCAACGATAGTCCTAAACCGTTGGGGGTAGGAGACCAACCTGTATCGTCATTGGCATTTTACATGATAGAAACAGGGCATTGTATCATAAAGGCTCCAACATGCACGCACTGTCTTCCTCCTCTTAGTGTAGGATCGAGTGATCCTACCTGCCTGTGCTTGTATTGCCAGTGCAGTGGAGATCCTACGGTGGCAGAGTTTCATTGATGCCATCCTCATTGCCAAATTATGCAAGATTTTGCCAAAAGAAGTGAAATTTGCATGTACTTGCTAGGTCCTGGAGACACAGAAGTGATTCATTGTAATTTATTATCAAAGTTAGGTGAAAAACATTGTTCATTTCCTGAAATTCTGCTATTTTTCAATTTTGTTTTGATAGTCTGCCATATTGAATACAGGCATACCCCAGTTTAACAATGCAGTTGGTTAACCCTTTAACCGCGGGCGTGATCTGCTTTTTCTTGCGGCACCCGCGGGCATATTCACGCTCCGACAGACTCTCTAAAAATATTTGCCAAAAATCAGTTACTAGTCCTAGAATATTAAAATCACATGCTTATGGCACATACCTTCAGCTTTCTCCTGGGGTGTTTGTTGAGCCTTCGTCGAGTACCGTAGGACTTGTGGAGACCTCTGAAGTTGGGTAACGAAGTCTCCACTTTACACTTCCTGACAACCCATAATATGATTACCACAGCCTGATATTATCACTAGAAACACTATTCTATGATGCTCAAATAGTTTGGAATCCATATTCCAAAAAAAAAAAAACACTGTGAAAGCAATGAAAATTACGAGGGCATATGACCTTCCCACTTGCGCTAGTTCGCCGCTGGTGTTGTCATTTATTATTCATAAAAACACACACAGTTTATATTTCTATTACTATATAACACTTATATATATCTACAGTCTTTATCCATAAGTTTCCTTCAGTAATAGTAGTTTATTGTCACTGTAGGCATTCAATTTCTTTCAGTAAAATACGTAGCATTCACTTTCTTGTCCTGTATACTAGCATTGAGAGTGAATGTCACTTTCATCTTCACTCTCATAACTCATAGTATTCAGACATGCTAGAGTGAAACTTTCACTTTCATTACTCCTAGGGTATATACTCGTATTCTTATAATACTACTCATTTACATTTCTATTTACGTTCTCTATTTTATTTACATTATTTACATTTCTATTTTATTTACACTGTGTTATGCACTGTCACTTGAAGTAACTTATAAAACTATTTTCCACTGTTCACTTATATTTACATTCATTGCTTTACTTGCTGTTTACACATTATATACACATTATTTACAATTCCACTTGCACTGTTTTACTCAACAGAAAGATCGTAGTCACTCTCTTTCAATTGTCAGCCCTTCACCTCTTTCCACACGAGGTTTAGTAGGGGGTAAAGGTCACAGGGCCCTTTGCATGGGGCTAAAAAGTGGCTGAAGTTAGCAGGAGCAAACAGACATACTTTCACCTTGGAAGATGACAGTGAACTGATAGGGGTGGGGCAGGGTGGCCTACCTAGGGAAATGCATTACTGCCAACGTCAGCCTCTCGGCAGCTGCTAATATATAGCAGTGAAATGATTGGCAGAAAATCTAGACAATACATTATAAATTAGGTAGTTCCAGGTGAATGTAAATATCACTTAGGCTTCTCCCTTCCCTCCTTATATATATTTTTAGTACGAGAATAGATTATACGGCATATTTCAAGGGGAAATAAACAGCGAAAATTAGCGAACGAGTGCACGTGAGGTGTTGTCAGGTGATAATTAGCCAATTCCAGGTGTATGGCACTCTCACTTACCTTATTTCTTTTTGGTATATATTATTTGGTATAAGAATAGGGCATAGGGCTTATTTCAATGGATGAAATCAGTGGAAAATTCCATGGAAGATTTACTTAGCGTAGCACGGCCGGGCAGGTGAGAGGATAGGGTAATGGAGGGGGGGTAGGGAGGGGAGTCAAGAACGGGGAGAAATGGCTAAATTGTCAACAATGGATGGGAGTACAGATGAGATTAGGAGTGCTGACTAGTGTTGGACGTTGGCAGTACTGATAGATGATACAAGCTACCACTTGAAAGCCCGGGGAAATTCAAAATAACACAGAATCACAAAATTGAGGCCCCGCGGTATGATCCCTTGCTCCCAAGTGTCACGAAAGTGATACCCCGCGGTAAAGGGGTTAAGTAAAAACCCATTGCTAGGCAGGGTATCATATCTCATGGTAGATTTGATATGCAAAGTATAGGGATGCATTTTTGAGCCTTGGGTTTTCCCCCCAAGCAAGTCCTAAACCCTCCCAAATGAGTTCAAAAACGGGTTTCTAGCTAACCTAAACCCGCAAATAGCTTTGAAACAAACTAAACTAGGCCTAAAAGCAGTTTATAACTCACCTAAACCCAAAAATAAAGTATGAAAATCATAAAAAATAAGTCTGAAAAAATCAAGTAGAGTCGCAATTTGAGAGAAGATGAAGCGATGATCTTACAATAACTCGAACATTTAATTTCCCCCAATATTTCATAATAACACTAATATCTCTTAATTACACGAGACACAAAATGGGTTTGTTTAGTATCTTTTTTTTTTTTAATGCGAGGAAGAAGGAACCAAAGGCCATGAGCTTGCAATAACTGTTCCTTCCAAGAACTTTCTGTGTGGCTGTGCCTTGTTTACGTGTGTGTCGTGCTTTTATCCCTTGTCACCACGGGTCTTTACGGTGTTGCCAAATGTGCGTGTTCTTGCCAGACTGGGTGACGTGTGTGTGTGTGTGTGTGTGTGAAGGTCAGTCATAACAAGGAAGGAAGGGTTCAGGTAAGGTCACTGACAAGAAGGTGAGGTGATAATTGCAGTTTGGGGGAGGGTAGGGGATAAGTGGAGGAGTGGAGACAATAATGGGGTGTAATCTGGAAGAGAGAGAGAGAGAGAGAGAGAGAGAGAGAGAGAGAGAGAGAGAGAGAGAGAGGATAGTACAGAAGTAGGTATGGAGTAGAAAGGCGAATTGGTTGAGGGAAAGAACTTTGTGTTTTTAGTAAATATGGGATTTGGGTTGGGTTGGACAGGTGCTTGAGAGAGAGAGAATAAGAACAAGAGTATATGAATGAGAGAGAGAGAGAGAGAGAGAGAGAAGAACAAGAGTATAAAAATGAGAGAGAGAGAGAGAGAGAGAGAAGAACAAGAGTATAAAAATGAGAGAGAGAGAGAGAGAGAGAGAGGATAGTACAGAAGTAGGTATGGAGTAGAAAGGTGATGGGGTTAAGGGAAAGACTTTGTGTCGTTAGTAATTATGGAATTAGGGTTGGGTTGGACAGGTATGAGAGAGAGAGAGAGAGAGAGAGAGAGCGCACAGAAAAGATATGGAGTGAAAAGGCAATGGGGTAGAGAGAAAGAACTTTGTGTTGTTAGTAATTATGGGATTAACCCCTACACTGCGGGCATGTTTACAGATGTTTTGCGTGTGCCGCGGGGTTATTCGGGCTTCGACAGACTCTCAAAAAATATTTGCCAAAAATCAGTTATTATTCCTAGAATATTAAAATTACACCTGCTTATGGCACATACCTTCAGCTTTCTCCTGGAATGTTTGTTGAGCCTTCGTCTGTTACCGTAGGACTTGTGGAGACCTCTGAAGTTGGGTAACGAAGTCTCCACTTTACACTTCCCGACAACCGGTAATATGATTACCACAGCCAGATATTAACACTATAAACACTACTCTATGATTTTCAAGTAGTTTGGGATCCATACTCCAAAAAAAAACACTGTGAAAGCAATGAAAATTATGAGCGCGTCTGACCGTTGCACTTGCGCTAGTTCGCTCTTGGTACTCTGTCATTTATTATTCATAAAACCCCTCACACTTTATATTTCTATTACTGTATAACACTTATATATATCTACAGTCTTTATCCATAAGTTTCCTTCAGTAGTATTAGTTTATTGTCACTGTAGGGATTCAATTTCTTTCAGTAAAATACGTAGCATTCACTTTCTCGTCCTGTATACTAGCATTGAGAGTGAATGTCACTTTCATCTTCACTCTCATAACTCATAGTATTCAGACATGCTAGAGTGAAACTTTCACTTTCATTACTCCTAGGGTATATACTCTTATTCTTATAATACTACTCATTTACATTTCTATTTACGTTCTCTATTTTATTTACGTTATTTACATTTCTATTTTATTTACACTGTGTTATGCACTGTCACTTGAAGTAACTTATAAAACTATTTTCCATTGTTCACGTATATTTACATTCATTACTTTCACTTGCTGTTTACACATTATTTACACATTATTTACAATTCCACTTGCACTGTTTTACTCAATAGAAAGATCGCAGTCACTTTTTTATCAATTGTCAGCCCTTTACCTCTTTCCACACGAGGTTTAGTAGGGGGTAAAGGTCACAGGGACCTTTGCATGGGGGTGAAAAAGTCCCTGAAGTCAGCAAGAGGAAACAGACGTACTTCCACTTCGGAAGATGAGAGTAAACTGATAAGGGAGGGCCGGGTGGAGGCCTACTTAGGGGATATTCAGTGCTACCAATGTTAGCTCTTGAAACAGCTATGTATAGCCGTGAAATGATTGGCAGGAAATCTAGACAATACATTATAAATTAGGTAGTTCCAGGTGAATGTAAATATCACTTAGGCTTCTCCCTTCCCTCCTTATATGTATATTTATTACGAAAATAGATTATACGGCATATTTCAAGGGGAAAAAAACAGCGAAAATTAGCGAACGAGTGCACGTGAGGTGTTGTCAGGTGATAATTAGCCAATTCCAGGTGTATGGCACTCTCACTTACCTTATTTCTTTCTTGTATATATTATTTGGTATAAGAATAGGGCATAGGGCTTATTTCAATGGATGAAATCAGTGAAAAATTCCATGGAAGATTTACTTAGCGTAGCACGGCCGGGCAGGCGAGAGGATAGGGTAATGGAGGGGGGGTAGGGAGGGGAGTCAAGAACGGGGAGAAATGGCTAAATTGATTGTCAACAATGGATGGGAGTACAGATGAGATTAGGAGTGCTGACTAGTGTTGGACATTGGCAGTACTGATAGATGATACAAGCCCCCACTTGGAAGCCCAGGTGAATTCAAAATAACACAGAATCACAAAAGCGACGCCCCGCGGTATGATCCCTTGCTCCCAAGCGTCACGAAAGTGACGCCCCGCGGTTAAGGGGTTAAAGTTGGGTTGGACAAGTGCGTGTGGCAAAGGGTGAGAGGGCTTCAAACAGAGAGATAGAGGCGGGGAGGTACAGGGTGGTCGTTATAACGCTGGTGCAAATTGTGTGATGAGGGAACAGCAGTATTCAAGAGTTTTTACATACAGCTAAATTCAGTGCAGAAACTGTGAACAAGTTTTGTGACTGTTGTAGTGATTTGCTGGCGACTCGGAATCAGAAAAATTTGGCTCATACAGTATGCAACAGGTTTACATTTTGATGTTAATCCAGTAGTTGGGTCTATGTAAATTAAATTTTCATATAAATTATACTGCCTGTTTGACTTACTTCATATTTAAAAGCATAAATAAATACTAAGGTCATGGTCAGAGTTCACTGTCCGTAGGTTGGATACAGTGCCAGTGGCATTTCCTGAAGAATTTCATATGATTGAGAGAAAATATGTGGTCTCCAGAATGTAATCCCCTATGTTACATGCAAATATATGTCACCATTTAACACAAAATTGATTTAAAACGAGGTTACACATATCCTATCTTATGTTATACATAGACTCTGCTGTAGTAAACTGTACCCCAAAATCACACATGTGACTAAAACACATTAATCTAAGTCTAAAAACGGTTTATGAGTCAACCTAAACACAAGTCTAAGATATCATCAAAATTGGTAAAAAAAAAAAAAAAAAAAAAAAAAAAAATCGTTATACCGGGGTTTGGCTTTTGTTTGGCAGGGTAGGGTGGTATTTGTACCCCCATCACTATGCTGGAGTATCGCATCTAGGGGTATTGTATCTCGGGGTCTGTCTGTATGTGACCAGTCATGTGAATTTCTGTGATGATATTTCTTGGATGACAACACTGGAGACAAACACTAACTAGTTCATTCCTGTTTGAGCAGAGCTGTTGGAAACAAGGTAATTAAATTGAAATTAAGTCTTCATCCATCTCCCTTAAACATTTTTGTACAATTATATAAATAAAAACTATGGTGTGATAGCTGATTCAGCCACCGTATTCATTTGGTACAATCATGCATATTACCTGCAAAAAATAATATGAACATGTCAGATAGACTGTCCAAACCACTGAAAATGTGTATTTTATTTGTGACTGCAAAGTTGAGAGAAAAGTGCTTGAAAATCTCAGCATGCACCTTATTGTCCCCAAAACACCCTGGTATCATGATAAACTGGGAAGTCAGGTTTTTATAACCTAGAAGCTGCTTTGGTCTGACCATATAGAAAACGTGGCAAAAAAAGAGAGACTAGGAGGTATGTGTGTGAGGAGGAGGGAGAGAATGAAGATGAGGTCGTAGGATAGGTTGTGGAGGTACATGATTGAGTGTGGTATGAGTTGAAGGGAGGGTAACTTAGTGGCAGAGAACAGGGTAACATGGAAGTGATTTGTTTGTGGCCACTCCCTCTGGAGTGGCATCTTGCTGTGGATAGACATAGAGATATGTAATGCTCTTTTCTGATCTGTGTCCTTTAAAATATAAAAAAGACATGAGAACGATGGAAATTGTTGTACAGTATAATGATGATGATGGTATTGGTGATGTTAGAATGAGAACAACAGAAGTTACATTTATGATGATGATGAAGAGGAGAAGGATGAGGAGGATGGTGTTGCAGTGACAGCGATGTGTTGAGAAGAGTAAATTGCATTATGATGATGATGATGATGATGATGATGATGTAAGAGCCATACTCTAGGTGGCATAGGAAGATTTGTAGCACTGCTTCCTGTGCTATTTGCTATCCATAATTTATTATAACATTCTATTGTGAGTACAGTAAAACCTTAATATAACGGACTTCAGTATATTGAATTCGCTTTTATTGGAATCAAGGAGCTATCTATCTGTCTCTTGCCAGACGACTTAATCCCGTAAGGGGTGGCCACAAACAAATAGCCTCCCTGTCGCCCTGTCCCCTGCCATTTCATTGCCCTGCTCCCAGCTCACACTCCCCTCTCTCATATACCTCTCCACTCCATCCCTCCATCTCATCCTTGGCCTCCTCCTCCCTCTCTCCTCCTCCATCTGACTCACATACACTCTCCTCATCAGTCTCTCACTCTCCATACTCTCCACATGGGCAAACCACCTCAGTGTGTTTCTCCTAACCCTTCCTATCACATCCACATCCACACCACAACGCTCCTTCACTTCCTCTTTTGTCAGTCAGTCTCTCCATGTGACTCCACAGGCTCCTCTCAAATAACTCATTTCCACTGCTCTCACTCTCGACTTCTGTCCCTCCAACAACTTCCAAGCATCACTTCCATATGATAGAGTTGGTATAACAATACTGTCATGTTGTAGCTTTTTCATATCCATGCTCACTTCCCTGTTTTTTATTACTGCTTTCATGTGTGGTAGGTGAGGGTGCCCATCATCCACCCACTTAATGTAGTGGTACTCTGTTTTTAGGGTAGACATTGAGTGGCAAGCCAAATGATTTTCTGTAAACCAAGAAAACATTTCCAACGCTGGGTGGTAACCTTATAACCAAAAAACATGTGTTCCCAATGTAACATGTGGGTTGGCAGAGGGTTAGTGCCCCTCTCCGGAAAACAACTAACTAAAAATAAGAACAAGAAGCCTCGGACCAGGACTCACCAAAAGGTAATCAAGAAGCTACCGGACTAAATTTCAATATATCAGAAAAATTCTGAAAAAGCCAGCAGCGATCCGGACAGCCAGACCTCAGTCTGGAGTGGCCTTGGTGACACTCATATTTTTCAGAAAACGTCTGCAAAATACAACGTCATTCCGGACTGGTGACACCAGAATTCCCCCTTTTGAACAGAAAAATCCCAGTTTATCAGAGTATTGTCCACACAGTTTGTGTGTTCGTGTGTCGGTTGGTGGCGGGCTGGCGTCGTCACTGTTGTTTGCCGACGCTTTGCCTCAGTCTGACTCATGCTGCCCTAACGCACTAGCAGAGCAAAAATGGCCGTCCACCTCTCTACTGAATGGTCAAAG
Organism: Coenobita brevimanus; assembly: GCF_032717465.1. NCBI lineage: Eukaryota > Metazoa > Arthropoda > Malacostraca > Decapoda > Coenobitidae > Coenobita > Coenobita brevimanus. Next base: position 34,686,809 of record NC_137051.1, on the reverse strand, counting down.
TCACCTGGGCAAGAAGAGGGAGGGAGCCGAATTGGTAATAGGCCTAACCCACCAGCTGAGCAAAAATTACCATGTTACCTTCATACCGAATGATCAAAGTCACCTGGGCAAGAAGAAGGAGGGAGCCACATAGTGGTAATAGGCCTAACCCACCAGCTGAACAAAAATTACCATGTTACCTCCCTACCGAATGGTCAGAGTTACCTGGTCAAGAAGAAGAGGGAGGAAGGAAAGAGAAGGTGTGAGAAACAAAGGGAGTGAAAGAAGAGAGAGGGTGGGAAGAAAAAAAAGGTACATGGAGCTGGGAGCAATGGAGAATGTAAGGGGGAGGGAAGAAAACAAGGGGGGATAGAGAGGCTAGGGAGGAAGGGAATGAAAGAGAATATGAGAAAGAGAGAGAGGGAAGATAAAGTGTGTGAAGCAGAGGGAATGAATATGACAAAGGGAGGGAAGGAATGGAGAATGGGTAGGGTGAGAGGGAGAAAGTGAGGGGAAGAGAAGAAAACAGGAGAGAGAGAGAACAAGGAGGAAAGGAAGGAGAAAATGAAAGAAGAAGGAGGAAGGGAGGATGTGTGTGAGAAGCAAAGGGGGGGAAAGAAGAGAGAGGGAGGGAAAATGGAAGAAAGTGAAGGGAGAGAAGAAAAGAGTGGGAGAAATAGAGAAGAGAGAGAGAGAACTAGTAGGGAGGGAGGGAAAAGAAGGAAACATAAGAAGAGGGAGGGAGGGAGAGAAGATAAAGAAAGAAGCAGAGGGAGGGAAGAAAAAGAAAATGGGGAGGGAGAGAGGGAGAAAGTGAGGGGGAGAGAAGAAAACAGAGGGAGAAAGAGAGAGAGATTAGGGAGGAAGAAAAAAGAGAGTGAAACGAAGGGGAAAGGAGGGAAGATCAGAAGCTGTGAGAAGCAGAGGGAGGGAAAGAAGACAGTGAGAGAGAAGAAAATGACATGGGGGGGGGATTTAGGGTGCAAGAAACATGAGACAGAAAGACTAAGTAGGGAGGGAAGATTGGAGATGGAGGGAAAGAAGGGGAAGAAAAGATGGAGAGTGTGAAGGATGTACAAGAGGGAGGAAAGGAAGACACAGAGAGAGAATGAAATGTAGGAGGATATGAAAGATGTAAGGAGAAGAAAAAGAGGGAGAGTGTGAAGAATATACAAGAGGGAGGAAAGGAAGACTCAGAGAGAGAATGAAATGTAGATGGATGTGAAAGATGTAGAAGGAGAAAAGAATAAGAGTGAAAACTCTGACAGAAGGAGGATGTGAGAGAGATGATGGCACCATCTCCCTCATTTGTCTTCTCTCCTTTGTTTCTCCTCTTATTTGCTGGGACAGTGCTGCCAAGCTTGTCTCCCTCCCCCACCCCCATTAGCAAGCTGCCTGCCTCGCCTCACTCTCACTGTGTCTGTCCACCTGCATATGTCTCACCACCGATTCTCCCATCACCTTACTTTTCTGCATTGCCTTCCTGCGTTATGATGATCATCGTGTGATCCGGACTAATGTCTGATATATAGGAATAGTCCAGGTTAGCAGGGGGGAAATCTGGATGTCACTTTTATTGGAATTTCGCATTTATCGGAATGGCTTGGGCCCCAGTTAGTCCCTTATAGTGAGGGTTTACTTTAATTTATGTAATTTTAGTATTGATATACATTGGAATAAAGCACAAGAGTATATTGAGGTGTAATGATTTAGAAAAAGTTGGGTAGGAAGTGGGGTTCAGAAATCAAAAGCCACATCAGTGTTACCATAATCCCTTGAATATCATGAGATATTTTTAACTTGAATCAAATTACAAACATGGTAGGAGGTGGTGACATCATCCACTCACTTAATGCAGTGTTGCCTACTTCTTCCTTCAGCTTTATTATTCCCTTTCTGAGTCTACCCTACTCTCTTCCTGCTTCTCCCATCTTTCTTGTCATTTTTTATTTTTCTTCTTTCCCTTTCAGGCAGCTTTACACTGAGTGACAAGCCTAATAGTTTCTTGTAAGCCAGGAAACCATTTATAACACTGGTTGGTGACCATGTAACCAACCCATGTGTTCCCTACATGTCAGCAAGTGGGTTGGCCAAATTTTTGTGCCCCTCCCCGTAAAACAAGTAACTCAAAGACAAACTGCCACCCTTTGTGAGATTATGGTTTCTGGCTGCTGGTAGATAGACTGCCAGACTGTTATATTAATCTTTGGAAAAACTTTTAGAATGAAAGGACTTCAACAGAACTTTCATTAACTCTTCCTTGTTAGAGGTGTGTTCAGAGTTTAATAAAATTGTCTGGTGGTAGCAAGTGTATGAGAGAAAAATAAATAATTGAACTGAGGAGGAAAATCTTTGTAATTGCAGATTTCAGTTTCCTAAAATGGTTGGTGGTCTTGGTGGCCTGCCATTTTTGCGCAGTGGTGGGCAGACAGGACGAGGTGTTGGTGCAAAAGGTGGCATAACAGCTACTGACAACAATCCCAGTGGTGGTGGTGGGCCTGGGGTTGGCAGCCACAGCTCAGGACTCGACCATGGTTCATCCTCAAGCCTGGAGGAAGACGCTGTAGGTGAAGGAGGGTCAGGTTTGGCCACCCCTCCGAGTCGCCTACCAGACGTTCACTGTGAGAACCATGAGAATCTGTACAACTGGATGGTACGGCAACAGAAGTATGCTCACAATGCTACTCGCCCACACTTGCCTTTTGGCCAGGTTTGTACCAGTGACTTCAGTCAGGTTAGATGCTGGAAATAGCTGGGAAGAAAAAGATCTTAGATTTGTAATAAGATTTGCGATAGACATATTGTACTTTGTGAAAAAAAAGAGAGAGGTATAAATACAGTGAAGATGAATGAAGCAACTGCCTCAAAAATGATAATTACTGCGTATCCTTTACAGCACTTTTTATACACTTTAATACAAAAGTACGAAAAAATGAATGTATATGTAAACAGCTGGTATAAAGCAAATAAGTTACAGGTATTTAATTGCATTAGAATACTGGCAGGTACAGTTTGCAATGCCAGGCTGTCTCACACACACACACACACACACACACACACACACACACACACCGCTCGCTGGTGCAGTGGTAACGCTCTCGCTTGCCAACTGGTGGACGGGAGTTCGCGCCTCACTCAGGTTGCGAAAAGTTGCACTGACGAAGTGGGTGGTTACTGTCCCCCTTGAGCAAGGGGACGGGTGTGTGCGTGTGTGAAGGTCACAGTCTTGCCCTTAGATCGGACTATATGAGCTCTCAGCTCCCTTCCGGGAGGGTAAAAGCTGGCGATCACGAGCATCAAGTGATCCTGACCGACCCGGTGACTTATGACCCGGTGAATTACACACACACACACACACACACACACACACACACACACACACTGTGAAGAAAGACTAGAAAAATTATGAGTCCCAACACTACAGGAGAGAAAGAAAAGAAGAGACACGATTATGCTATAGAAATGCATCACAGGGAAAGAGAAAATAGACATCTTTCTATTTATCTATCTATTGCCAGATGACTTAATCCTGTAAGGGGTGGCCACAAACAAATCCCCTCCATGTCACCCTGTCCCCTGCCATTTCATTGCCCTGCTCCAAACTCACACCCCCCTCTCTCATATACCTCTCCACTCGATCCTTCCATCTCATCCTTGGCCTCCTCCTCCTCCCTAGCCCCCCGTCCACCTCACACACACCTTCCTCATCAGTTTCTCGCTCTCCATCCTCTCCACACGTCCAAACCACCTCAGTTTGTTTCTCCTAACACTTCCTATCACATCCACATCCGCACCACAACACTCCTTCACTTCCTCATTTTTCAGTCAGTCTCTCCATGTGACTCCACATGCTCCTCTCAAATAACTCATTTTCACTGCTCTCACTCTTGACTTCTGTCCATCCAACAAGGTCCAAGCTTTATTTCCATACATTAGAGTTGGTATCACAATACTGTCATGTAGTAACTTTTTCACATCCATGCTCACTTCCCTGTTTCTTAACACTGCTTTCAAGGAACCAACAACCTTTCTTTCCTGTTGCACCCTTTCAAGCACTTCACCCTCTAAACTTCCATCCTGACTCATCGCACTACCCAGGTACTTAAACGCACTCACATTTTCCATTTCCTCCTCATCCAGCGTTACTGTACACTCACTGACATCACTTCTCTCAAAGACCATAACTTTACTCTTCCCTACATTCACCTTTAGAGTCCGTTTCTTACTCACTCTCCTAAAGTCATCCACCAAGCCTTGCAGCTCCACTTCATCTTTGCTTAACAGCACAGTATCATCTGCAAACAACAGTACAGGTAGTTTCCAAACACTGCCCTCTCTCATTAAGGCCACTCCAACATCCTCTGCCCTACCTTGTATCTCATTTATAACCTCATCCATATACAGATTGAACAGCCATGGAGACATGATACATCCTTGTTTCAACCCAACTTAGAAATAGAAAATTTCATTCAGTTCACTCTCCACGCGCACCGCAGCCATAGCACCCTCATTCATACTCTTCACGACCTTCAGCAACTTCCCATCTACTCCATATATTCTTAATACTTTCCACAATCCTTGTCTATCCACTGTGTCACATGCTTTCTTCAAATCCATGAAGGGCTCATACAACTTTTTTCCCTTCTCTAGAAACTTTTGCTGTAAAGATATATCTGATCTACACAACCTCTTTTCTTCCTGAAACCTCCCTGTTCTTCTCCAACTAATTCCTTTGTTATTTCTTTAACTCTGTCAATAAGTATCCCACCATATACTTTTCTTATTACACTAAGAAGACAAATGCCCCTATGATTACCACACACTTCATTTTCCTCTTTTCTTTGTACAGGGGAATAATTATAACTGACTTTCAATCCTCCGGGACTCTACCTTCCTCCCAGGCCAACCTGCACATCTTCCACATCCATTCTACTACTATCTCTCCCCCATGCATCAGCATTTCATCACAAACCCCATCAATTCCTGGGACTTTCCCCATTTTAACTTTCTTCATTGCTTCCACAGCTTCCATCCTACTGATTTCTTCCTCTCTTCTCACATCCCTCCTTCTCCCAGCCATTCCCAGCCAGTTGTACTTGCATTACTTTCATTCTCTATGTTCAACAATTCCTTAAAGTGTTCTCTCCATCTGCTCACTTATTCTCCCTTCTCCACTTGTAATCTACCATTTTATCTCTCACTCACCAGCTAACTTCTTTGGCGCCCTGTCTAACTTTCTTTACCTCTTTCCATAACATTTTCTTACATTCCCTCCACTTTACACTGAGGTTCCTTCCAAATTCCTCATCCACTCTCTTCTTACTCTTTCTTAGTAATGTTTTTCTCTTCCTCTCTACATACAGCTCCCTCCTCCATTTCTCAACTTCTTTCACACCCCTGTTTCTCATCCACTCACTATATGCAAAATTCTTTTGTGCCACAGCCTCTCTCACCTCTTCATTCCACCATGCTGTTCCCTGCACCTCATTTCATCTTCTCTTCACCCCACACACCACCTCACATGCTGCACAAACTTCTGTGCAGCATGTGAGGTGGTGTAAATCATATTTCCTCAATCGCTCCTCCACTTCCCTCTTATATTCTGCCTTTTTTCCATCCTCTTGTAACTTTTCCACCCTCCTTTTATGTACTACTTCCTCCTGTCCTTCCCATCTGTGTGTCCATTTTATTTGGACTGTAATTCTGACCACTACCAAGTGGTGGTCGGAAATCCACTCCCCCAACCTCTGTATGCTCTTGCATCCATTACACACCTTCTCATCCTTTCATCCACACACACATAATCAATTAATGTCTTCCATTCATTCAGTTCACCACCCACCCTTCTCATCACACGCCATGTATACTTGTGAATCATTTTGTGCCTGAAGAGGGTATTGGCTATCACCAACCCCCTCCTGGCACAAATGTTCACTAATGCACTGCCGTTCTCATCCGTCTCTGCAGTCACACCCCACTCACCAACTTCTCCATCCATCTTCCAATTCCCTACTTTTCCATTCATATCTCCAGTCAAAAACACTTTCTCATTCCTTTCAAACTTTTCCATGCACTCTTCCACTTCGTCCAGAACTCTTCTCTCACTCTGCTTGCACGATCTTGTGTTGATGCATACACGCACATAATTACCCACATTTGTAGTCCAACTTTCAATCATACCCACACAATCCTTGAGCCAACTGATCCATAATTTCTTATATTCTCCTTCTATCTGTTACTCACAACAATACACACTCTTTCTTTTGCCCTCTCATTCTGTCCTACTCCTGTGCATATGCCCCATCCATACTCCCAGTCTCTCACACTCTCACCTCTCCATTTAGTTTCAGTTAACCCACATACATCTGCTTTTGCACCCTCAATCACCTACCTGGGCAATCTCTCTTTTCTTTCACCTCATCATGTGCGCCCCTTTCAATCCGTGTAGCAATCCTTACCAAGTCCGTAGTTCGGTCCTTAGTCATCACCTTTTGGTCAGTCCTGGTCCGAGGCTTCGCGTTCATATTATTAGTTAGTTGTTTTCTGGGGAAGGGCACTAACCCTCCGCCAGCCGACTTGTTGTCATATAGGGAACACATGTTGGTTGGTTGTTAATGAAAATATCCACACAGTTGATGACAGCTGACTGTAGATATCACCTATTTAATGTTTTTATAAAACCTCTTTTTGTTTATCTTGACTTATATGTTATATTTATTTTTCAAAAGTTGTTGACAATAGTTGAAGCTTTGACCCAAGTTGCCAACTTGATCCTGATTTTGTGAAGTCAGACCTGAGCTTCAATTCAGGATATGGCCAAGTCAGGAAGAGTGAACCTGACTTGAGTAAACCACGAACCTGGGTTTGAGACAGCCCCAAGCCCAACTTCTAAATCAGACGCAAACTTTGTTCTGACACTTGGGTCTAAATATCTTTAGAGATTTTGCAGCACCTCTTCCTTAGTGAATTATTCTGCATGTTACACATCATTATCCTCTTGTATATTGATAATGCAAACTGTGTTTATATTAATATAAATAGCATATAAGAGAATTTGAAGTCCAGCATGTGAAATGAACTGCTGAGGAAGAGGGACTGTGAAACCTCCTGTGCCACCAAGGATGCCCTTAGCCTTATTCTTTTCCCTGATTCTCCACAGAAAGAGAAAATGGTGAGTGACATTGACAGTGATGGTGAGGCACAACAGCAGCCGGCAAAAGAACCCAGCGTTGCCTTTGAGCCTCCCCACAGTGCACACTTCCTGGAAGCACATGTCATCTTTGAACCCCTCCTGTCGGCCATTGGGGTCATCACCCAGCAGGTGACTACTTTTATGTTTATGCTTAGACAGCATTGACTGTGCTACAAAATGTAAGTCTTTAATTACACTTGGTGGCAACTGTCCATGTGTCACAGTTCTGATCCAATTCATTCTTTGGTTCCCCATCTCAGAAGTCTCCATGCAGGATTTCATCCCATGTCTTGACTGGTCTGCCTCAAGGTCATATTGTAGATAGCTTTGGACATTTTGTTGCACCTCTTCCTTAGTGATTTATTTTGTATACTGCACCTGCCAGAGAGTGAGCAGCATGGAGAGCTGTCATTAGGTGACCAAGGCCAATCCATGCAAGCTTGTTGGATCCTTTATAAATGATATGACAATTTCTTGACATTTCTTGTACATTATTAATAGTATTTTAATGTTAGTATAAATTGCATCAGTATTTCCACTGAGATGATGCCAGAGGGTCTGATTCCTAGTGGTTTTGAAGATTTCACAACTTTTCTTCCTTAGTGATTTATTTAGCACATTGCACCTAAGTATCCCTTTTTACTGGATGTTACTGATGCAAACCGTATTGATATTAATTGCTGTTGTTGTGGCAGAACATGAACATAGTAGACTGCAAGCTGAAGTTGACCTCCTGCAGTCCACCATCTTCATTTGGGGAATAAGAGGGAGTTGTGGGGTGTTTGTTTAACCATGCCCATGTTATCTTTAAGTCGTTCCTCTCAGCTACTGGGCTCATCACATAATAGGTGACTGATGGCTGTTCAGGTATTGTTAACCCTTTGCCCTGACTGGTTCACTACACACCATGTCCATTTCCAAGATTCCTGTGCTTGCCAAGTTTCAGTTTGTTTACTGTGTGCCAGTGAGTGGCATGGAAGGAAATTAATTGAAATAAAAGTATAGTATTTAGTATGATAATTGTTTATTCAGGAATGAGTGAATCATTTGGAGACAGGGAAAGAAGAATGAGAGCAAGGAGGGAGGAGAGGAGGATGGCAGGCAGGATGGAAGTAGGGTGGGAAAGGAGGGGGAGGGTAGAGAGTAGGGGAGGGTATAGTCTGGGTTCCATTATTTGATTATACAGAAGAGATGAGAAGGTTGAGAGAGAGAGAGAGAGAGAGAGTGGTATAAGTACTGTAGAGTCCATGCCCTCTAACAGGACAACTAATGAAGTTATGTGAGGGGGAACTTAGATGTGCTTGTATTAATACCTGACCCTCATTTGGCAAACCCTGTTAACAAATCCAGAGAGAGAGAAAGTGGTATAAATACCACAGAGCCCTTGCCTTCTAGTAGGACTGGCTGATGAAATTACTACAGGAGGAGCAAAGATGAGCTTGTAGTAGCACGTGACCCTCACTGGGCAAATCCTGGTAACAATCCAACATTGTAGAATGTGACACTTAGTTGTGATGACCAATAGGCATCATTCAATTGAAGGGTCTAACGTCTCCAGTTTCAAATGCTATCCCAGCCTCAGTAAAACCATATGAAAGTAGCTTGAATAAAATAAATAGTACATCTTCAGCTTGAAGGAATCAATGTTGACATAGAATCTGAAAAATACATACAGAAAAATATTAACATGTTTTCTCTGAGTAACATCCTTTTTAGCTTACTCTGGCAGCCACCAGATGCTTTTATTCAGTGTAGGAAAGTCTCTCATATTGAAGGAGATTTCTGTGTTGTATCTAATCCCTCCAATTTGAAAAGTATATCTTAAGCTGCATAAAAATGTCAGGAGATAGCAAGAACAATTGAAAAGATTTTCCCTGGTCCAAAGAAATTAACAAGCAAAGCTAGTACTGTATTTTGGGAAAGTTTTATGTTTGTAGACAGTCAAAATTTTTAAAGTTTTAATTTCCCTGGGTACTCTGTCCAGTTTGCTTGTTTTTGTTCTTTCCTCTTTTGATTTACCAGTATGTATCCTGCCAGCTGCTTTTAATGATAGAAATTGGGATTGGATTGATGGTGATGGTATTAAGATCACTCTGACAGTGTGTACTCAGATGCATTCTGATGAGATTGGCAACAAGCAAATCGCCTTCATGTCACCCTATCCTCCACCATCAGACTACCCTTCCTCTGACCCACATCACCCTCAGCCATATACTGTACATCTCCACTCCATCTCCCACCACATCCTTAGTCTCCCCCACCACCTTTGGACCTTTAAATCACTCACATACATTGTCTAATCTCTCGTCACTTTCTCCATGTGATGATAACCCTTGCTTTACCAAAAAATTATTTTGTCATAACTTGAGTATGGTATAGCAAACAAAAATGTTCATGGCATACTGAGCTCACAGGTTTCATTTAGTGTTATTATGTGAAAATAATGGAGCATGTAATAGTGTCACTTGGTTTGCCTTTCTGGGTGTCTCATTTGGTTGCAGAGCCTATCAGCCCATGTTATGGGAACAGCACCATATGATGTCATAATTCATCATGATGCAATGAAAAGTCATAGAAGCATCATGTACTATGGCCAGTAGATTGCTGCAACCCTTTTGATGTAATTTCTCATCTCCCATTTTTTCTTTTCTCATTGACATGGTAACTCTTGCATAGTCCAGCTGCAAGGATGATCTTTAGTCTGTTATCTGTGCATTTAGAGGCAAGGTGTAGGACATGTTTTTTCTCATGTTTTAATATTATGTGTTGCATCAGACATTGATAAAGAATATCTCCCTTGGGGAGAAGGTGGCATAGATATATCTGGTGGTGAATCTGATATAAAACAAGTTAACTAATTGTGAAGAATGTTTATATACCTATAATTATAACAATCACCCACCCTGCTGAGAGGGTGAGACCAACTTGGTATTGCAGTAAGATGTTTCTTTACATATGGCATCTGAGTTGGTAAAGGAGTTAATGTTGTGATTTCTAGTGTCAATGAAGAAACAGTGGCTGATAATGATAATGATGACATTAAGATTACAGTCTGATGTTGCTGTTGCTAGGTTGGTCAGTGGAGAAACAGTGGCAGATAATGATGATGATGATGATATTAAGGTTACAGTCTGATGTTGCTGTTGCTAAGTTGGTCAGTGGAGATACAGTGGCAGATAATGATGATGATTATGATTTTAAGATTACAGTCTGATGTTGCTATAGCTAGGTTGGTGTCAGTGGAGAAACAGTGGCAGATAATGATGTTGATGATATTAAGATTGCTGTCTGATGTTGCTATAGCTGGGTTGGTATCAGTGGAGGAACAGTGGCAGATAATGATGATGATGATGATGATGATGATGATATTAAGATTACTGTCTGATGCTACTATAGCTGGGTTGTTTTCATCTGACAGTACAGGACCACTCTCACATCTTGAATACTGTGTTGTGGTTACATGAAATTTGATGGACTCTAGTTATGAGGTAGAAATGTGTCTCCATGGGTGATAGTCAAGTCAGCCCTTCAATCTGGCCACATGTGGCCATTAACAGAGCTGAAAGGAGTTTGGGATCTTTGTTAAGGTAGAAGAAATACCATAATTTCTAAGATCGGTGGAGGAGCACTGGAGCTGCTTGGGTTGAACATGTCCGTGATGGTGAGGATGATGATGATGATGATGATGATGGAGAATGATGAGGGTGAATGATGATGATGATGATTATGAATGATAATGAGAATGAGTGATGATGATGATGTTTATGATGATAATGAAATTTCTGTCTGACATTGTGTGATTTCTAAGGTCAGTGGAGGGGCAGTGGAGCAGGTAAGGTTGAACTTGTACATGAAGCTTGGTGATAATGATAATGATGATGTTGATCATCATCTAGACCCCCTTTCCCACCACAGGGCAGGATGAGGTGTAGGAATGTCAAGGCAGCCTAAGTTTGCCCAATCTAATAGGCCACACATCCATTCACTCATCATTCAAGCCCCTGGAATTCTGGCTGTCTGATAAACTAAGAACATTCATCACATTCTGTAGCTTCACATAAACATACCAGTAGAGTCAGTCCAGATGCTGTCACATTAAAAAGGGTTGCCATATCCCTGATCATGCACTTCTTCTCACAACATTCATCCAGCCAGCTTGATCTCTTGTCAGTCCCCTCACCTCACTGACTTCCATACCTCCTTTCCTCACACACTCATCCACCATATCCCTCCACCTTCTCATTGGCCTACTTCATCTCCTTCGTCCTTCAGATTTGCTGAGGTATATAGTATGTTTTTCACCACTCTGTTGTTTTTCATTCTCTCCACATGACCATACCATCTCAGTACACTCTCTTCAATTCTGGTGTCCACAGACTTCCTCACTCCACATCTTTCACAAATCACATAATTTTGTATCCTATCCGCTCTCTGTACTCCACATACATTCCTCAGCAGTCCCATCTCCACTGCTATTACTCATGACTTTTCATTTTCATGCCATACCATAGTCTCGCATCCATATGTTAAAGTTGGCACTAACTCTCCTTCAAGTAAGCCTCGTGCCGCTGCAACACTCAGGCCTATTTCTTATCAAGGCCTTCACAGCAGAAGCTACTTTCCTTCCTTATGCCACTCTACATTCCCTTTCTTTTGCACATTTCCCTTTCTTTTCTGTCACTGTATGCAGGTATTTGAACTCTCTCACCAATTCCAGTCTCTCTCCATTCACTGTAACATCACACCGGGATTCACCTTCTCCCTCAGTTACCATGACTTTACTCTTTCCTACATTTACTCTCATGGCACGCCACTCACAGACACTAGCAAAACTCAGCACTGGTCTACCAAGTTCTTGTCCTGTATTTGCAAGTAGTACTGCATCATCAGCATACATCAAATTTGAGACATTCCATACATCACCATTCATTACCAGCGCCATCCCTCTCTCCATTGCTTATGTTTTTACGTTTCTCATCACCCCATTCATATATATGTTGAACAACCATGGGGATATCACACAGTCTTGTCGCACGCCCACACCAATCGTGAACCATTCACTTAGATGACCATTTACCTTTACGCATGCATCACTGCTATCATAAAAACTCATGACGGCACCTAGCAGCCTACCATCTACACTGTACGTGTGCAGAACCTTCCACAATCCCTCTCTGTCTACTTTGTTGTATGCGTTTTCCAGATCCATGAATGCCATATACACGTTATAGTCCTTCTCACAAGCCTTCTCCACTATCTGTCTTCCCGCAAGTTTGATCCACACATCCTCTGCCGCTCCTAAAGCCACCCTGTTCATCACTCATGAGGACTTCTCTCATACTTTCTCTATAATAATTCTTCCATATTCCTTCCCTAGCACACTCAATTAAACTTATGCCACAATAATTCATGCACTCACTTCGCTCACCTTTATTTTTGTACAGGGTACAGTCACAGTGTTTTTCCATTCTGCTGGCACAGTTTCACTCATCCATGCCTTCTTACATATCTCCAACAAGCACTTCATTTAGTTCTTTTTTGCTAGACTTAATCATCTCTGCATACACCTCATCAACCCCAGGTGCTTTCCCATTTTTCAGCCACTTCATAGCATTCTTCACCTGTCTGAGTGACTTATTTCCTGGCGTTGCATTCCTTCTCTGCACACCCCCAAAACCAGTCATGTTTACTGCCATTCTGCTTTCTCTATTCCCAGGCATCAGGCTTTCAAAATATTCTTCCATCTGGTCCTTAGTTCATCCCTGTAGGTTAATAATATGCCACTTACATCTTTCACATCTCTTTCTGCTGTCACGTCTACATTTTCACACCTCTTTCCAGAATAACTTTTTTTTTTTTTTTTTTTTTTTTTTTTTTTCAGAGTAATTTGCATTTATTTTTCTTCCTAGTTTCATCATTTACCTTCTTCTTTTTCCTCTTCACTAGTCTCTTTACGTGCTTCTTGCTCTCAATATATTCAGTTCTTATTTCACTTGAACTGCTCTCCTGTAACCACTCTGGCCATTTCTTCTTCTTTTCCCCCACCGCTTTCTTAACCTCTTCATCCCACCATTGTGTACCTTTCTTCTTTGTTGTTACTCTTGCCACTAAACAATCCCTATATGTATTCCACAGGCTGTCCAGACCCATTTTATTCCAATTCACTGATTCTATCTCCTCCCATACTTTGGTCCTGTATTCATCAGCCATTTCTTTGATCCTCAGCTTCTTGACTTTCAGCCTTTCTCCCTGACTGCTCCTCTCTCTCCTGGTCCACCTCACTCCTCTCAGCTTGATCTTGCATACCACAATCATATGATCTGACAGACCTCCACATGATCCTCTCACGACCCTCGTATCAGCAACCATTCCCAGCATCGAGCTCTCTGTGGCCACGTAATCAATCAGGCTCCTTTCAACACGATCTCCGTTCCCTCTGTACCATGTATATTTATGTGCATCTTTATGTTTGAAATACGCGTTACAAATGCACAACCTCCCTTCCTGACATATGATAATGATAATTATGATTAAATATCTACATGACATTTTCTGGTTTGTAGGTCAATGGAGGAGCACTGGAGCAGCTGGGGTCGAATGTGTCCATCACTGGCAGTGTGGAGACCTTGCGCGTTGACATCATCGAGTCTGAGGCGTCCAAACTGAACCGGAAAAAGAGGAAAACCGGGCTGCACCCAGGTAACACCCCCACCGCCACCCCAGGGGATGAGTCCGCGGGTAGGTTGAAGATTAAAGTCTCTGAGAGCTATCGTGGTGTTGATCTACATTTGCTCCCATCTTACAAACTCAACTCAACTTCAGTCAGATGACACTTTTTTATTTTATTTATGCTACATTCAGATGATTTGGTTCACCTTTATGTCAGACATTTGAGCTGAATGAATTACATACAGCTTTCTTTAACCCTTTCACTACAAGAAATCTCCCTTAAAATTACAAAATGGTCTGGCACCAGCTAGAATGAAAAAAAAAATACATCACTGCATTGAAGGGGTAAATTGGTACTGTACTGATGGCTGTGTTATTAAAACAGCGATTGTCAAAGTTTGGACAAGCCCTGAACTTACAGTAATTTTTGAAGGCTGTAATACTGTAATAAGAGAACATATCTCATCTTTCTGTATCAATGTTGACTACATTCAGTAATACAGGAAGAGGGCCAATCACGTCTAAAAATTGTTGTACAGGTGTTGCGTAAATTACTGTCATAATAAGAGGCCTGCTCCCACATTCATGCTCTCGGATTTAATAATACAACTGTGAGAGTTGGTATGTAACACAAAAAGTTTGTAATTCTGAATCCTTTCATACCTGAGATCAAGCACATATAAATCATTGGTCAGTGTCATGAACACAAACAGAAATTAAAATTCATCAGTGAACCAATATCTTCAAGACCAGGCATACCTTTAAGTATTGTGAAGGAGTTTACACCTGTTTTGTATGTTTTGTACATGTAATTGAAAAAGTAACTCTGAGTATTTTTCCCCTAAAAAGTTGGTCTCCAAAAGTTAGTAACTTGAAAGTGTGTAAGTATGGGAGCAACTGTATACCCAACCACCTGCCGTGCCCTGCCCGCCTCACGCCAAGCAAGCAACAACACAGCCACCCTTTCCGCCAGCTGGGACTTACTAACATGCGTTCTGACTGCTTCAAGTCCAGTGGTTTCACAGTTTCCATCCAGTGGTTCCACAGTTTCTACCCAATGGTTCCACAATCCAGTGGTTCCAGTTTCCACGTAATGGTTTCACAGTCCAGTGTTTCCACATTTGCCATCCTTTCCACTATCTGGGGCAGCACACCCCACACCAGCCAACTTGGCTGTAGAGTCATAACCTCTCAGCCGTCATCCAAGAATCATTATAGGTCATTATGAAACTTAAAAATAAATTTGAACATACCATGCGATACAGATGAACATACTGTGCGATACAGATCATCATTTATCAGTAGGAAGAAAATTACCTTATCCAGTAAGAGGCAGTTGGTAGAAGAAGGTATGATTCTGGGGACAAGTTTGCTGATGTGGAGCATAACCAGCATTCCAACTTCTTTGATCCCAGTGGTTCTGCAGTTTCCCTCCTTCTCAGTACTTCCGAAAGCAGTACCAAGAAAAACTTCACTGTTGTCTTGCATGTTTGGTACTGGTAGGGACAAAAGTTTTGCCAATATTTTACTTCTTTTGCCTCTTTCTTTCTTCTGCCTGCTGCTATTCTCTTTAATATGATGCATCAGGGAGGAAAGTGATGGACATGGCTTAAAGTTGAAGTACCGGTACATTGGAATAGTAGGCTAACTTTTGCCCTCCAGCTATACCATATACAGTTCCATGTGATATTTCAGCTTCCTGAATATTCAGGTTAGGTAATATAGGGTGTCCACAAACTCTTCCTGGGTGTACAGAAATCTATACCCTATTGTGTAACAGCTTGATGCAGTGTGATGCATAGTCTACCATATAAAAGAGACCCTTCCCAAAATTTCAGTAAGTTTTCTTTTATATGGAAAAAGCTGTATTTTGGTAATTCAGCCATTTATGCACAATAAATTTTTGTCAACCCAGCAGGACTTTTATGGGCACCCAGTATAGTGGGCATATGAGTATCATTAAGAAGCTGATGAACAGTGCATGAAATCACCTTGTTTATATTGTTGGCATCATTTAGCATGATGTTTGGGACCATACATTATGTGGCATAGGAGGCTTGGTAGCACCATTTCTTGACTGATTTGTTTAGCGTGTTACCCATCAGCATTTTTATGTACAGTCGCCCTAAGAAGTGACGGCAGAGTATCCAGAAGTTATTGATCAGTGATGATGCACATACTCCTCCTTATATCTTTACAAGGTGAAAATTATTATATAAAATTGTTACAGAAAACAATAAGTAAATGCCAAAATACCAGTATATTTCAGAACTGTAGGAAGCAGTGTGTTTGTTACGATAGTAGGAAATCCTAAATGGAACAAATTGAATTTTCAGAACTATCGCTCAGGGACAGACAGGAATAATTTGTGGAGTTCACATAAAGTATGGTAACATGCAGTAATTTTTGGTGGCGTAAGACTGAAAAGAAGAGAGATTCAATAAACAAATAAAGTCAGCCATTATTATTTATAAAATAATTTCGCTTGCAACACTTTGGAATAATTTAAAGTAATTTATTTCCATTTTTGTTTTCTCCATGGACGACGACAGGAAGTGGGAAAGCGGTGTAAGTTAGTAGGACTGTTTTAATTGGTTCGATGAACAAGCATCGTAGGAGACAAATTTACTAAAAGACATGCAGTTGTTACACAGCATTTGGTCAGTTTTCCATTAAGAAAAATCTCTGGAAGAATAAAGAAAGAACCTCGGATATTTGCTGCGTGTTGGAGCTCCATGGAGAATGTCTGCTTGTGTCATAGCCTAGTATCCTTAGTGCATAAATGATTGGCAAGAGTAATAAAGTGCAGAGGTTTGTAAACAGTTCAATGAGTTCAGAACTTCTAAATCAGCATTTTCAGTTAAACAGGATGTAGTGGTTTATTTAAATTGAAAGATGTTACAGATTAAAAGATGTAGCAATAAGTATGTGCTTTTGCGTTGCAAGAATTTATACTCATAAAATCATATTTTGGTCCTCTTTATTGTTTAGTGTAAGAGAAATGGATAAAATCTGCCATACCTCCTTACAACTGAAAATGATTTTGCATCACTTTTTTTTTTTTATGCGAGGAAGAAGGAACCAAAGGCCAGGAGCCCGCAATTATTGTTCCTTCCAAGAGAAAAACAAAATATAAGAGAGAGCCAAATTCAAGATCGGATCATTTCGAGATGCCTGGACACACTGCGTTTGAAAGACTGGAGATCATAGGAAGCAGGGAATGCACACAGAGGGAGACAGTTCTAGAGTTGACCTGTTGCATAAATGAAGGACTGGGAGTAATGGTTAACTCTTGCATTAGAGAGTTGGACAGAAAAGGGATGAGAGTTTGCTGCTAGACGGGTGCTACGCGCCCGTCGTAGAGGTGGAGGAATGCATGCAGACAGTTCAGAGGAGCAGTGACCATTGAAGTAGTGATTGAAAAAGAGATAAAGTTGCACAGTGCGATGAAGAGACAGAGGTTGAAGGACATCAGTAAGAGGAGGAGAGTTAATGAGATGAAAAGCCTTTGACTCCACCCTATTGAGAAGAGCTGTATGTGGGGAGCCTCCCCACACATGAGAGTTGTACTCCAAACAGGGGCGGATAAAACCCCTGTATAGAGTCAACAATTGTGCAGGGGTAAAGAAGGAATGGAGTCAGGTGGGAATAAAGTAACTAATTATAATTATAAGCAAGGAGAAGACAAGGAATTAGAGGCAGAATGGTCTTGCTGCTACCACAGGTAGGGTATTACTCGTATTACTAAGAACAGTTTCACTGTTGTGGCATCCTTATTGTTGCTATATCATCACCATAGCATTTGAAAATAAGATAGTGTATTGCAATCACAAGAATTTTCCTTAACCAGTCTTCAAAACTAGAGCATTTGCATTTGAAATCCTGGGAGGCAGATACATCAGGAACACGGGGTTACACTATGTACCCTGGGCAGAGTAATACATTACACATTCATTCAAATCAGGAAACATATCTAAGTGTTAACTTCTAATATATCACTACCTCATGTTACTCATTTTACATAATTTTTAGTAACCACATTTTTAGTAACCACGCGTAATTTGAAATTGTCACGTGGCGCCGAGCAGCAGTTACACCATGGACTCTTCACCCCTTCCTTCCTTCCTTCCTCCTCCCCCCTCCCCTGTCAGGGATGCCATTTGGTATTTTTCATTACCAAATGTGGGCCAATTTGGTAATGAAAAATTCTTTTGGTAATGAATCAGAATAATGCATTACCAAATGGATTTTTCACATGTATGAGGATACACAGGATGGAGATGGTGGATTGTTTGCACTCTCTAATTAATCTGCTAGCCTACATAGCATGAAAATAATCAACATGCTGTTAATTATAAGGAGAGTGATTACATGTGTTTCCACTTGTATATATAATTAGTTTAGAATAAATGCTAGCTTTACGAATTTGGTAATGAAAAGTTAAATTTGGTAATGAAAATTGAGGAGTTTGGTATTGTGGCTGCTGCAATCTGGCAACTCTGTTACCCCGTCACTAACACTTCAACAGTTATTGCCTAACTTCGATCGCAAGTAGAAGCTTATCCCAGTGGAAGCTCATTTTTTGTGAATAAACAGTGAATAAACTGCAATACCCCGCCACTAGACCACACGGGAATTTACAGTGTTGTGCAGTGATAAGAAATTAGAGTTTAGAGTGCAAAGGATTAACTGTGGAGTGCAAATTGGTGGTTGAAACTGGCGTGGTGCAGTTAAGAACAGTGTGCAGTGTTAAACAAGTATATCTCACAGTGCAAAGAATTAAGTGTAGCACAACACTGGATTACTGTACGTGCTTCAAGAGCATTTTCACTACTGCCAAAATGTTAGAAAAGGCAGCCACAAACGTGCTGTAAGTACCCTGACTGAGGTACAGTCACTTCTAATTCCTCATTATTTGGTTCCTTTTCATTTATTTCATGCTTTATGTCCATTATTGGTGTGAATAGGGTCTTAAATAGGTTTAAATAGGTGCTATGCATGTCCAGTAGGGAGTTATTTAGGTGGCTTTCAAAGTTAGGCTGGGTTAGGGTCCTTAAGTACCAGTCCAGGAGCTAGGGGCCCACTTTCCGGACGGGACCACTTTCCAGACATGCCTTTGGCTCTATTACATCGGATAGTAGAGGGATTACCGTATCAGACATTAGTCCAGATTGCAGCGATGGTTTTTAAACTGTTTTCACTACCATTGTAGTATTGTACTGTATTATTCATTCAATACAATAATCAAATGGTATGTATAACTATACTGTACTGTACTGTACACTGATAAACATGTCTTTTTATTCACCTTATTGTGATAAACATCGCTTCTGGCTTTATTGGACCTTTTCTGATATATAGGAATTTAGTCTGGTAGCTCCTCGACTCCAATAAAAGCGAATTCCGGTGTATTGAAGTCCATTATATTGGGGTTTTACTGTACTGCCCACCACGCACAAAGAATGCATTCCATGACGTCATGCCTGTTGTTATGACACGTTAACGCAGCTTATGGTGAATATTTTACAAAAGTATCGTAAAATGATGCATAAGTTCGTCATTGGAATCTCTGAGGTTGGATTTGAAATGACTCGAAGATGTGTCATCAGAATCTCAAAGCTTTAACATCACCAGTCAAGTTCTTGCTAACAGCTGGTTGAAGATACTGTTATGAAATGGTTCTGTTGTCATGTGTTGAATACCAGTGGCTGATTTTTTGTTCATTTCAAAATTGATTTACATTGGGTCACAACTTACACCCTTCCACACATGCCCATATTTCCTCACTGAAACTCCATCACTTGTAGCTTTGATTCTGATGTGGAAGGTACTGTAGTTACAGAAGATAGAGTGAGGGAGTATGGGCAGATGTGGAAAGGTATGAGTCATGGAGTATAATTATAATTTTGGATGAACTTTAGTTTATATGCTTCATTGCATGCTGTACTCACCTGTCTGTCTTTATAATGTATCAGTATTTATAGAACCATAATCTGTGTGTCATAGCTTGTGCATCCATATTCATTTTGTTTTGTCAGCCTTTGGACCTGACATGCACAGATGCGAAAATTATAAAATAGTTGGTTAGCAGTGTTTTCTGTGTTTCATAGTTGCTCAGTATTATTGCTATATTTGATGCCTGGTAGTCTAGTGGATTAAGGCACTTCAGCATTTGGTACGACCCATAAGGGTTCAGATCTAAAGGAGGGAAGCATTAATTGCTTTTAAAGTATAACCCTGTTTTGTGTGTCATCTGTGCACAAAACTCATTTTTTACGGCACTGTCAACCTGTACCTCAGCCTATTTTGTGTGGCAACCAACACATTTTTTATAGCATAATAGCTGACAAATATTCAGTTTTTCCCAACTGACATTCAAAATACCTACGTGAAGATGTGGGAGCGATGAAGTGCTGACATCATGGTCTTGTCACATGCACACCCAGTTCTCTCTGTCCTTCACCCTCGCTGTCTGTCCATTTTTTTATGTCTTTTACTCACTTTGCCAATCAGATCCTGTGTAACCAGCCCATTGTGTTTGTGAGGCAATATAAGACCAGTGAAATCATGGCTGCTAAAGACCCAAACCCCTCTGCATCTGATGTTAAAGGTAAAAGACTGCCCATGAGAAGAATAGAGTCATGAAATTTTACAAAGGCTTGATGCTTGAGTTGTGGACAAACATAATGTTATATGCATGAATTGAACCTACTATCAGAAGTGTAAGGAGAAATAAAGACGAGGAACTGCATGTCGTTTGTCGTACTGAAGATAAAGACGTTGCAGCAAGATCATCAGGTGCTGATGAAGGCGGAAAATATTGTTTTTAAATGCATGTGCATGTATTCTGGTTTCTCGGTGCATGTTTGTTTACCAGTCGTAATCATGAAGACCTACAAAACTTGCTTATATCTACCCCGTTAGTGTTACTAGTCTGACCTTATGTAACTGTTACCTAACTTTAGCTAATGTAAGCCAGTCTAACCCAATCTAAATTATAACAAAACAGTGTAGCTAACTTAACCTAACTCAATCTAGCCCAACCTTACTTGACCCAACCTAACCTAACCTTACTTGACCCAACCTAACCTAACCTTACTTGACCCAACCTAACCTAGCTCAACCAAACTATCAAAACCAAACTTACAGTTTGACTTAACCTGTCATAATGCTATTACACCAGAGAAATAAACATGTGTCATGAAAGCAAACCCAGCATAAATACTGTACTACAGAGAAATAAAGTTAACATGAAGAAATTGTTTACCACCTTAAAATTAATTAGAAAAATATAGAAAACAAGCTGGAAGAATAAGAAGTAAATTGGTAAGGTCTTTCTGTTGCTGAAACTAAACCACAGATTTACCTAGCCATCACATAGTTATTTATCAAGATTAGAACATTCCTTTTGTTGGCCACTTATTACCATTATATTCTTGTTCATTCATTATTTCGACTGTCTAGTAATGATACGTGTTTTTATACATGTGTTAGGTAGGAGTGCATTATCCATGAAGGCCAAAATAAGGATTTTGGCAAAAATTTGGGATTCTCCCCCATCTCTGCATTACCCAAATAAAAAATTTTGGGGATTCTCCCCCATCTCTGCATTAGCCAAATAGTAGTTCGTATAGAAGAAGTTGCATCTAAGTGATTCATTTTGTATGGAAATGTTCAGGGATACATTAGGTTTACAAAATGAAGATCTGCCATATGATGCCACTTGGATGAAAGTGACTGATTAGTTGTCCTAAATATCTGGACTAAGTAGCCTTGCCCTAGGCCTCTGTGCTCCTGATAGGACAGTAATGGTATATGAATTGATAGAAAGAAAATGCCTAAACATTTTACTCATAACTGAATGTTAAATTATCAGGTAAGTTCTTCCTGGACATTGGAAGTGAAGTGCCAGCATTCCTCTGTGAGCATGCTGGGCTGGAGATTGATGTGAGCAAGGTTGCTGACGACTCTCGTGAGTGGGTCAGCCATCAACCCACACTCTTCCTCTCTCGCAGCGCCCTCAAACAACACACCTCAACCATGGTTCAGTTCTCACTTAATGTCAACTATATCGCACAGCAGGTATAATTGTCACTTTTTATCTTTCATTCATATCATCATCATCAACATCATCATCATCATCATCATCATCATCATCATCATCATCATCTCAAGCAGCACACCTCAACCATTGTCCATTTCTCACTCAACCTTAGAAGTATTGTACAAGAGGGGAGGCAGTGGATGGGCTGATTGAAAGGTGTCCAGCTTTCCCAGTGGACACAGGTTCTAATCACAGCTGGGCAGGGAACATTATAAAGGATTAGAATTTTGTTAAAGTAAGCTTTACCAGTCTACCACAACACCTGCTGACATGTCATAAAAACACCCCTGCTAATACTATTACTAGACATCAGTTCTGTATGAGACAGCCCTAGCTTGAACTGATTGTGGATGATGGGTGTTAGTGCCAAAGTGCTTACATGGAGGTGTATGGTATGTAGGAGGACTGCTGGGCCTCAGGGAATGGGGTGTTTAAGCCTATGTCCAAAGTTGGGTGCTTAAAAGAAAATAGTAAAATAACGTGCATGAATCTCATGTAAAGGTGAATGTAGGAAAGAGTAGCGTTATGGTCTTCGAGAGAAGTGAAGTCAGTAAATGTACAAGGGGGTTGGGTGAGGAGGTAATGGAAAATGTGAGCCCATTTAAGTACTTGAGGTAGTGTGATGAGTAAGGATGGAAGTTCAGGAGGTGAGGTGCTTGAAGGGGTCCAGCAAGGAAGAAAGGTTGCTGGTTCCTTGAAAGCAGTGATAAGAAACAGGGAAGTGAGCATGGAAGTGAAAGCTACTACATGATAGTATTGTGATATCAACTCTAATGTATGTAAGTGTAGCTTGGACCTTGTTGGAGGGACAGAAGTCAAGAGTAAGAGCAGTGGAAATGAGTTATTTGAGAGGAGCATGTGGAGTCACATGGAGAGACAGACTGACAGATGAGGAAGTGAAGGAGCATTGTGGTGTGGATGTGGATGTGATAGGAAGCATTGAGACAAACAAATTGAGGTGGTTTGGCCATGTGGAGAGGATCGAGAATGAGAGACTGACGAGGAGAGTGTATATGAGTGAGGTGGAGGGGAGGAAAGGGAGGGGGAGGCCAAGGATGAGATGGAGGGATGGAGTGGAGAGGTATATGAGAGAGGGGGGTGTGAGCTGGGAGCAGGGCAGTGAAATGGCGGGGGACAGGGTGGCATGGAGGTGATTTGTTTGTGGCCATCCTGTATGGGATTAAGGCATCTGGCAATAGATAGATAGATAGATCTCACATGTGAAGTTGTTTGCTGTTTACAGTATATCATTTTAAAACTGACCTAGTTAGCATAAAAATAACTTATAGTAGAATACTAAACCACTCAAAATATTACACTTTATCCATCATTCATCATCATCATCATCATCGCCATGGTCCATTTCTCTCTCTGCATCACCCATATTGCACAGCAGGTAACTCACATGCATACCTAATTTATCAGATTCAGTGATGATGGTTAGAAAGTCACAGTTGGAGTGAAAGCCATGCATAGTTTCAGTCTGCAAGGGATTGTGGAGGATTTTTGATCAGGTAATGCCATCAGGGAAGTTGGGTCTTCATCTGTACTGGATATTAGCTAGCAGAGGAAAGTGGTCAGTAGAAGGGGTGAAATATTGAACAAACATTGGTCCCCAGCTGTACAGTAAATAATGAGATACCAGGTAAGGATGATGATGATGTTACTATATCTCTTTACAGTATGCTATCTTATAGATGTGTTTGTTATAAGTATATAGACAAGGGGCATTCGAGGTTGTTGGTGACTGTGTGAATGAATTAGTATCCACAAACTACTGTTCTGATGCAATGTTACTTTTGAATGGATTGTCATGTTATTTTGAGTTTTTGAGCACTAGTGAATTCAGTAGAAGAACTGGTGCATTTCAGAAGTAAAAGATCAACCATTATGAATGTGGTTATTGTTATTATTATTATTATTATTATTATTGTTGTTGTTATTTTCAGTATTATTATTGTTATTACCTGGCATATCAGATAGAGCCAGGATTCCAGGGGCTTGAATGACGGGTGAATGGAAGTGTGACCCATTGGATTGGGCAAACTTGGGCTCTCTGGACGTTGCTACACCTCACCATGCTATAGGTCCTGAGGATGATGATGATGATGATGATGATGATTATACTGTTATTGTTATTATCTATGTTGTTTTTGTTGTTGTTGTGTGATGTCCCCATGGTTGTTCAGTATATACTGTATATGGATAGGGTAATGAGAGAAGTAAAAACACAAGCAATGGAGAGAAGGATGGCGTTGCTAATGAATGGTGATGGATGGAATATCTCAAACTTGTTGTATGCTGATGATGCAATGCTATTTGCAAATACAGTAAAACCTCATTATAATGGACTTGGGGCCCAAGCCATTCGGAAAAAAACGAAATTCTGATAAAAGCGACATCTGGACTTCCCCCTGCTAACCCGGACTTTTTCCGATATATCAGACATTAGTCCGGATCGCACCAATTTCTTTTTTTCATCAGCACTGTTGCTTCATTACTTGTTATCCAACTCATATCCAGCAGCCTACATCCTAAAGATCCCGACCCACCCCAGTGACCATCCAGTGCCCATCATCAGGGTCACAACAACCACCCAATGCCCATCCAACACTCATCATCAGGGTCACAAGAATCACCCAGTGACCATTCAGCACCCATCATCAAGATCACAGCAACCATCCAGTGCCCATCCAATGCCATCATCAAGATCATGAGAACCTACCCAAACATCCTCATCCTCCACGATCCCCCTGCCCAACCTGGACCGAGGTCAGGCAGGCAGGACTGCTTCAAGCTTTATCTTGCTTTTCCTGATATATGAGTTTAGTCCAGTAGGCTCTTCGAATCCGATAAAAGCGAATTTCGGTATATTGAAGTCCATTATATCGAGGTTTTACTGTACTGGACAAGAACTTGGTAGAGTAATGCATAGTTTTGCTCATGTCTATGAGCGGCCTGCCTTGAGAGTAAATGTAGAAAGGAGTAAAGTGATGGTAATCGAGAGAGAAGGTGACTCCCAGTGTGATGTTACAGTGAATGGAGAGAGACTGGAATTGGTGATAAGAGTTCAGATACATGGGTACATGATAGAAAGGAGAGGAAAATGTGCAAAAGAAGTGGAAGGTAGAGCAACACAAGGAAGGAAACTAGCTGATGCTATGAAGACCTTGATAAGAAACAGAGGCTTGAGTGTTGCAGCTGCACGAGGCTTACATGAAGGAATGTTAGTGCCAACATTAACATATGGATGTGAGACTATGGTGTGGCATGAAATGAAAAGTCAGGAGTGAGAACAGTGGAGATGGGACTGCTGAGGAATTTATGTTGATTACAGAGAGTGGATATGATACGGAATAATGTGATTCGTGAAAGGTATGGAGTGAGGAAGTTGATGGACACCAAAATCAGAGAGTTTACTGAGGTGGTATGGTCATGTGGAGAGAATGGATAACAATAGAGTGGCGAAAAAGGTATATCTGAATGAATTTGAGGAAGGGAGGAGGCGAGGTAGATCAAGAAGGTAGAGGGATATGGTGGATGGGTGTGTGAGGAAGAGGTATGGAAGTGGGTGAGGCTAGAGGACTGACAAGAGATCGAGCTGGCTGGATGAATGCTGTGAGAAGAAATGCATGATCAGGGATTTAGCACCCCTTTTTAATGTGACAGTGTTCGGATTGACTTTATCGTATACTTTTATGTGATGCTTCAGAATGTGGTGAAAATTTTTGGCATATCAGATAGAGCCAAGATTCCAGGGGCTTGAATGATGAGTGAATGGAAGCGTGGCCCATTGGACTGGGCAAACTTAGGCTGTCTGGACATTGCTACTCCTCACCCTGACCTTTTGTAGGAAAGGAAGTCCTGATGGTGATGGTGATTATTATTTTAATTATTATTATTATTATTATTATGATTATTAGTGATGGCCAAGGTAAAGCTGCAAAGAAAATGGTTGAGGAGACGAAGAGGAAGACAGGAGGAAACAGCTCCTGTGAGAAGAGTGGAGAATTTACAAGATAGTGAGAAAATGGCAGAGTATAAGAGCATAGTGGAAGAAAGATTAGGAAGGTATGAGCTAGAGCAGATGCAAGGGGTGGAAGATGTATGTAAGATATTTACAGAAGAGATTGGCGTAGCGTGTGAGGTGGTTTGTGGAGTGAGGAGGGGATGCAAGGGTGTGCAAGGGACAGCATGGTGGAATGATTAAGTGAAACGAGCTGTGGAACAAAAGAAGAAGGCATATAGTGAATGGTTAGCGAGTAGAGGTAGGGGAGAAGATGAGAGAAAGAAGAGAGAGGTATATGTGAGCAGGAGAAGGGAGGTGAAGGGACTAGTGAAGGAGAGTAAGAAGAAAGTGGATGAAGAGTTTGGGAGGAATCTGAGTGTGAATTGGAGGGAGAGTAAGAAATTGTTTTGGAAGGAGGTAAAGAAAGTAAGGCAGTGTGAAAGGGGAAATAGTAGGGGAGTGAAAGATAGGAATAATAGATTGTTGGTGGAGAAGAGAGAGAAATTGAGGAGATGGAAGGATCACTTTGAGGATTTGTTGAATGAAGAGAGTGACAGCAGTGCGAGTATAAGTGGTTGGGGAATGACTTGGAGAAGAAGAGATGAGAGGAGGGAGGAAGACAGCAGTGCGAGTATAAGTGGTTGGGGAATGACTTGGAGAAGAAGAGATGAGAGGAGGGAGGAAGAGATCAGTAGGGTGGAAGTAGTGGAAGCAATGAAGATCAAGTTGGGAAAGGCCCCAGGAATTGATGAGTGTGTGGTGACATGCTGAGGTATGGGGGTGAGATTGTTGTGGAGTGGATATGGAAGTTGTGTAGATTGGCTTGGGAAGAGGGAAGGGTTCCAGAGGACTGGAAATCAGGTATAATTGTTCCTTTATACAAAGGAAAAGAGGAGAGAGAAGTATGTGGTAACCACAGGGGTATTTGCCTTCTTAGTGTGGCTGGTAAAACATATGGTAGAATACTCATTGATAAGGTTAGGCATATGACAGAGGAGCTAGTTGGAGAAGAACAAGGGGGATTTAGGAAGGGAAAAGGGTGTGTAGATCAGATATTTGTTCAAAGATGTTTAGTGGAGAAGTATCTAGAGAAGGGAAAGAAAGTGTATGCTGCCTTCATGGACTTGGAGAAAGCTTATGACAGAATAGATTGGCAAGGTATGTGGAAGGTATTAAGAATATATGGAGTGGAGGGGAAATTGTCGAGTGCTGTGAAGAGTATGTACGAAGGATCTAGGGCTACGGTGCGAATGGATAGTGAGCTGAGTGAGTTCTTGGATCTCAGTGTGGGACTGAAACATGGTTGTGTGATGTCTCCATGGCTGTTTAATATATACATGGATGGGGTTGTAAAGGAGGTGCAAGGTAGGGCAGTGGATGTGCGGGTGGCTCTAATGAATGAGGGTGAGATTTGGAAGCTTCCGGTGTTGCTGTTTGCTGATGATACAGTATTGTTGAGTGAAGATGAATGGGAGTTGCAAGGTTTGGTGAATGAATTTGGAACAGTGTGTAGGAGGAGTAAGCTGAAAGTTAATGTAAACAAAAGTAAAGTCATGGTGTTTGAGAAGAATGAAGTCACAGAATGTACAGTGAGGTTGGATGATGAGGATATGGAGAATGTGAGTACATTCAACTACTTGGGTAGTGTGATGAGTAAGGATGGAACTTTGGGGAATGAAGTGCATGAAAGGGTACAGCAGGGGAGGAAGGTTGTTGGTTCACTGAAAGCAGTGATGAAAAATAGGGAGGTGAGTATGGAAGTTAAGAAGTCACTGCATGATAGTATTGTGATCCCTACCCTGACGTATGGAAGCGAGGCGTGGACCTTGCAAGTGGGGAACAAGTCAAGAGTGAGAGCAGTGGAAATGAGTTACTTGAGAGGAGCATGTGGAGTGACATGGAGGGACAGGTTGACGAATGAAGAAGTGAAGGAACGTTGTGGGGTGGATGTGGATGTGGTTGAGAAGATTAGGAGAAATACACTGAGGTGGTTTGGACATGTGGAGGGAATGGAGAATGAAAGACTGACTAAGAGGGTGTATGTAGGTGAGGTGGAGGGAGGGAGAGGGAGGGTTAGACCAAGGATGAGGTGGAGGGATGGAGTTGAGAGGTATATGAGGGAGGGTGGGGTGAGTTGTGGGGAGGGTAGTCAAATGGCGGGTAATAGAGCGATTTGGAGGCGTTTTGTCTGCGGCCACCCTTTGCGGGATTAGGGTGTTGGGCTATAGATAGATAGATAGAGATTATTATTATTTTGTTATTATTACAGTAAAAGTCCAATTATTCAGCACCTGTGGGACCAGGCCGATGCCAGGTAATTGGATTTGCCGAATACAGTAATAGAAAAAACTGCCCACTCAGTACCTTATATATATTGTTGAACACTGTCATCAGTAAATTGCTTATATTAGTACAGATGTGTTTGGAGATAGTACTGTATATTGTATGATACTGTACAATACTGTAATTAGTACAGTACTCTACCTGAATCTAGAAAATGTATAAATTAGTGAACATATACAAGTGTAAAAACACAGTAAGCCTACAAGTCACAGATTACACTTCCTGGACTGCCGAGATGATACCCAATATTACCTACTCACTCAGTACCTTATATGTATTGATGAACTCTGTCACTACTACCTACTGTATATTATTACAAATGTGTTTGGAGAGAGTACTGTATACAATAGAATCCCATAATTGGAGAACTCATAATTAACGACGTCATAAATTAGCAATTTCTTTCTAAAAAATAGTCGGAAAAATACAGAAAATAAACTGGAAGAATATGAATTGAATTGGTAAGGTCTTTCTGCTGAAAGTTAAATGTACATTTAGCTCTTATTATTTTCTTCATTATCTGTGTATATGTGAAAGAGAGTGTATTGATCCAAACAATAATGGATTCCATTAATCCCTTAAAACCCCCCAGCATTGAACAGCCCTTTACAGTACCAGTGTCAGTGACATCGAGTTAACGCCAGCCATAAAATGTGAACAATTATGGGAAGGGTGCAGAGATCATTGCTATGTTTACTCCACTCTACGCTACCATCCCAAGCAGTCAGGTGGTCGCTTAATCTCAGATGTTTTTGCCCATATGACACATGCACCATAATTTTATTAATTCTTCTGTGAATCATAGCGAATCATAGGATGGGTTTGGGAAGCTAAAAAACACATTGTTAAGTGTGCCAGACAATTCTCTTAACATCTTTACGAAAAATAAATTGATTTAAGAACTCTTAAAAGATTGTTCCGGGGCTGGCCAGGGGTGCACGCAAGTTTCTGAGCCCACGGCCATTGAGGGATTAAGCCGTTAAGCCATACCTACGATTGTTTGTTTCTGGCACAGTGCAAGAAACGTACTGTTTGTACCCAAAGATGGATTTCGTTTCCCAATTTCCCAACTATAGGTTAGGTAAGGTTTGATTAAATTATTAGGTACAGTTAAACTAGGTTAGGTTAGGTTTAGGTAAACACTTAGGACTGTCCCTTGTGCCATTACACTGATGAATCAGTCAAGAGTTATCGCAGCCGAACAGGTAGAAACAACAGGGAAATGGATTTAACAAAAAATGTTTATGTATGGGTAGTGCATTACGGTATCGATGGTTCATGGGCTGCGCAATTACTGGTGTCATTTTCAGGAAGGCATTAAGAATTAGCGAATTTCAACAGTTAGTGAGGGGGTTTGGAACACAACTCTTGCTGATTGAGGGGGGGGGGGGATTACTGTACTGTATGATACTGTACAGTGCTGTAATCAATATAATACTATACCTGAATCTGAAAAATAGAAATTAGGGAACATATACAAGTGTACTGACACAGTAAGCTTACAAGTCACAGATAACACATCCTGGACTGCCGAGATGATTCAGAATATCTGCCGAACAGTCAAAGACTTTCACAAATGGGACTATATCTCAAAACTGTCGATATATTGGATCTACCGAATAATCAGCTGCCGAATAATTGGACATTTTGTATTATTATATTAATAATCTTTACAACTTGAACTTTGGAGATATGGGCGCAGGTGAACATACTTAGGCTGGAAACAGCTTCAGGTACATGGTCATGGTCCAAGCTAGGCTTTGCACATTGGTACAGATATTACACATACCAGATTTATTTTTTTTCCCAATAGTTTCTAGCAAGTCTTGGGAAGTACAGTACCATACTGCAATTAGCTGGATTGGGCACATGGTTTAGCATTTCACTCCATAGAAAGGAATCATCTGTATTATGGCCAAACCCATTGTTTGAATTCTTTACACAGTTGAGCCTGGGGATGCCATCTTCGTTGTTTCTTGCCACCTCCTGATGCTTTTTTTCATTTTCTTACACATTTTTGAAAATGTATGATGCAAATACAGCTTTATGATAAATCCTGTAAGTGACCTTTTGTAAGTTGAATAAAATTGTCTGACAGCAGCAGAAATAAATAATAAAGGATATCCCCCTGTTTCATGGGGTTAAGAGGAAACAGTACATCATGTGAAATTATTTAATTTTGTTTTGGTTTTTGTGGCCTATGGGAGAGATTCACAGACAGGTTTATGAAAGATACACTGTCATATGTAGGATTTGTTTGTGCTGGAAAGACAAAGACATGAGAATGAGAGTCTTCTCATGTTAATTGCTCATGCTGATATGAGTTACAACAGAAATAATCATGAGTCTGTTTGTGAATCTGATCCTGGTTAAGCATTCCGGTGCTGCATCTCCTGCATCAGATAGATTGATTGATAATGGATAGATAGATAAATAGAAACACACGGATTAAATGAATTGATTTATGGGTCAGGTGAACATGCCACTGCTGCGCCTACTGCACCAGATCAGTTCTATGTACCAGAATGCCCGTCAAACACAGTTGGGCTTGAAAGAACAGCGTCCTACACGTAATAAGGATGTCAACCTTCCCTCACACCACAAGGAAGGATCATACTCAGGTCAGTCAAGTTTGCATAGTAGTGGTAGTAATAGTAGTAGTAGTAATAGTAGTAGTAATAGTATAGTCAGGTCCCATTGTTCCCTGGGGTTATGTTCCAGAACACCCTGCAAATGTTGAATTCTGCTAATAGCCTAAACCTATTGCAGAAGTAACTGATTTCAATGTTTTAGCTATTCCTATTACCTGCAAACCTACTATAACATCTGTAAATGCATTTTATGTCACATTAATACTTCCTAAAAGGACAGTATGGAATGATGAACAAGCCTTTCTGTGTACGGTGTACTGTACTACTTACCATGGGATGATGACTGTGAGAGTTTGCCGCGTGCTGAACAGCAGTTACCTGTACAGGGTAACTTCGCAGGTTAACTGTATAGGACGATATTTCTCATGGAGAACATGCAAAAAAGAAAAATCACTTATGAACCACCAGGAACAGCTAATTCTGTAGGAAAAACAGGAAATATCTTGATATAATTTCCCAGAGAAATCTGTGACTATGTGAGCCGCGAATAGCGGGGGTTGGCCATAGTAGTACTAGTAGTACCTGCAGCAGCAGTAATACCAGAATGCCTGAGTTGTAGCTGGATGTGAGGGAAAAGCAGCCCACACACAACAAAGATGCCAATCTCTTTCCTAATGACCCAAGGAAGGATTGTACTCAGATCAGTCAAGTTTGCATTTTACAGATGTTTCAGGAAATGTGTGCAAAACTTCATGTGGTTATTCTTAGGCTAATATTGAGTAATAAATGCTTTATCATTATTTGCCTGTCTCAACCAGTATGGTACTACAATTACTAATGAGTTTATTGATGAATAATGAAGCAGCCCATATTCTCCTTTAGGTCATCACTACTTGTACCTCAGTAATGGCTGAGAACTGGACCCATGTGGATGTATGAGGTGTGTCCAAAAAGATACCAAACTTTTTAAATAGTGCATTATCTAGCCGGCATAGTGCGGTTACAGCAGTGTGTGAGCAGGTGCACTGTCATGGTGCAGCATTTGTTTTGTTTTTTCTCCACACATCGGACCTCATCCGTTGCGCTGCCTCCCTCAAACATTTCAGGGCATCCAAGTAAAACTCATTATTGACTATCTGACCACATGGAACAAACTCATGATGAATGATGCCCATCCAGTAAAAAAGAAGGACTGTCAACATGGCCTTCACATTTGAGCGACTCTGACGTGCTTTTTTGGGCCGCGGTGATGATGTTTCAGCCCACTGCAGCAACTGCCTTTTTACCATACACCCACATTTTATCACCTATTATGACATTCTCCATAAAGTTTTCATTAGCATTTGAACAATCAAACAGCTCCTGACTGACTGTGACATGGTTTTCTTTTGCACATTTGTCAGCAGACATGACACAAGTTTTGTGGCAACAGGAAGCATCTTCAGTCTTTTGGTTAAAATTGTGTGGCACTTACATCTACAGAGCCTACTTCTTCAGAAACTTCACACACAGTCTGGCAATTATTTTCATCAATCACTGCATGCACTTTCTGATCATGACCATAGTCTCTTGGCATGGAAGGCTGTCTAGATTTGGGATTATCTTTGGTGGATGTTCTTCATGATTAGAACTGCTGGAACCACATGTGACACTGTATGGGTTAAACAGTCCTCCCCCTAAGCCTTTGGCAACATCTGAAAAATCTCCGTAAAAGTTTTTCCCAATCTGAAGCAGAATTTAATGCAAACACTGTGCTCTTCAAGATCCTTCATTGTTCAGCATGCAACAAATTGCAAAGTTCACTAAACACACATTCACTCAAGCATATGTACCTCATTGACTAAGTGACGCAGCATGATGCAGCTGCTTTTAGAGTAAAGCTCTAAGTTGCAACTACACAGCACTACCATCGCAGTCACGCCACGCGGCTAGCCGGTGCTCTGTTTAAAAAGTTCAGTTTCTTTGTCAACAGACCTCATATCTCAATGTTACCCCAGGAATAACATTCTGAATTTTTTCAGAAATTTCTTGGGACACTGTATTTAGCAAGGAAACTTTAACAGGCAGTATTTTTTTTTTCTTTAATTTACTGTGGACTTAATTGCAATAGCACTTAACCCCTTACCCACGGGCCGTCACTGCCATGACGCTCTTTACATAAGTACCATACCGCGGGGCGTCACTTCTGTGAGCCAAGGACTTTTAAAATCGCCCAGGCTTCCAAATGCGGTCTTGTATCATCTGTCAGTATTGCTAGTGTGTAACTATAGTCAGCACTGCTAATACCACTAGTACTCACATCCAGTGTTACCAATTTAGCCATTTTTCTGTGTTTGCCTCACCTCCCCACCTCCCCTCCCTTAACCCCTCCCCCGCATAGCTACAGTCTGGCTGCGCAACACAACTCCCGGCCGGTTTTTTCCATTCGCTTTTTCCATTGAAATGTGCCCTATGCCCTATTCTCATACTAAAAAGTATATATAGAAAAGGGAAAAGGCTAATTAATACTCCCATTGGCCATGAAGCAGCAAATTTATCACTTTCCACGTGCACTTGGTCGCTAATTTTCCTTGTTCGTTACCCGTTGAAATGCTCCTTATGACCTATTCTCATACTAAAAGATATATTAAAAAAAAGGGAAAAAGCTAAGTGATACTTCCATTGACCTGGAAGTAGCTAATTTATCGTGTATTGTCTAGATTTCCTGCAATCCCTGCGGGAGGGGCACGGCACGGTCCAGCCATCCCCACAGGTAAAGGGTTAAAAAAGGAGGGAGACATTAAGATGGATTTATTGCACTGAAGTTATTATGTGATGGAGAGGGATGCTTTTATGTGGTTACATGATATAACCAGATGAATCTGCTGCCAGGTTATACAGATGTCCTTCATCTCTTTGCTTAACCCCAAGAAGGGAGGTGGTGGATTGCAGGAGAGGGCAGCTTCAGTCTGCAGTCTGCTGGTTCACATTTAAATGAGCATGGGCCTACACCACCACTACTACCAAGAAATTTGCATATTATGGCTTCAACACAGTGAATCCCTCATGTTGCCTCTTATTACTGTCCTTGTCAGCTAGTAAGCTGACAGTGAATTTATAAAAAGTCTGACTGTTGATATTCCATTGCTACCTAAGAGACTTATTTATTTTTCTCCAAATTTATAGTAGTGGTTGTATGAAAGAAGTGATATTTTTGAACATGTCTCAGATACATAACAGGAACATTGTGTACTCACTCAGATTTGACTAGCACTCAAACATTATGCACATTGTGCACTTTACAACTGTATTCTAGGTGGCATAGCAGGCTTTATAAGACCTCTTCCTTAGTAACTTACTTTGCATGTTACATCATAACATTCCCTTATGTATTATTTATATCGCTTTAATATCAGTGTAGTTGGCGTCAGTATTGTACAGGAAGTTTTTGAGATGTAATATGTAGAATGCTGGTAAATCGTGAAGGAAGAGGTGTTGCTACATCTCCACAGTCACTCAGAATATTACCCTTAATCACCACAGGCATAACAACAAAGCATGTGACGTGCCTAGTAAAAAATTTGTAGTCCATTGGGGTTATGTTCAGTGGACAAAAACAGCCTTGGCAACACAACAATTTTGAGCTCTGTTTAACCTCCTCAGCCCTATGATTTATTCTTTGTTTCATCCTTAACCCATAGAGTGTTAACCACAACTCCAGCTGTGTTTGTAGGAGAGTGTGAGCAACAGCTCAGGCTGTACCCTTGACAGCTGCACTTCAAATTTTCCACCTGCAGCTGAGAAAAACACACATTATCTCACAGTAGCAACCCTCCTCGCATCATACCACCACCCATTGGCGTCCCCAGTTTCATTCTTGATACCTTGGACGATGATGACATGTCATCCTCATCAAAAGATGCCACACATTGATACAGTTTTACTTCCATTGCTACACTCAAATGAAGACTGATAAGTAATTTTTCTTTCATTTGCATATGCACTGCACAAAACTTAAGTAAAAACCGCTCATTTTTGGTTATATTTTCACACACACACACTGGGGAGGGTCTTCAGATGGGTAATTGTGGACTCCATGGGTTAACTTTGTTCCATCACTAACCTGAAGTTGTTTCATTATTTAGTTCCAATGAATTACCATGTTTTTTTTACACCTAAGTTTCTTTGGTTAGTTATAAATGTATTTCAGTGTCAGAAATACTGTACAGTAGATACTCGATTTTATGAACTCCGATTTAGTGGAAGCCCGAGATAACAGAATAATTTTTTCCCAGTATTTTTTGTCCTATTTAAGGGAAATTTCCATTAAAACGAATATAATTCCATTAAGGAAATTCTGTATACAATAATGCATTTGTAGGGGTATTAATGATGGGTTCAGACTGCTGTGTGTAGCATTGAGAGTATGCAGAGTTTGCTAGGTTTGGGTTACCTTCAAGGATTTAGTGGAAAGTACCTGGAAATACTGGAAAATTTTCCCTTATGCTGTGCCTTGGTTACTCAACTTGATTTACTGAAAAATTCAAGATAACAGCATGAGGGTTGGCTAAATTAGTTTGTTAACTTGAGCATCTACTTAATGTGCATTTTCTACTTTTAACCCATAGCAATGAACCAAACTCGTGCTTCACTTCAAAGTTATTACAAAAATTTGTTTCAGGTGAAGGATTTTAAGGGTACTTAATACAGCCTTGACATCAAACCTCTTGTCCAGGAACCAAACCTAACTTAACCCAGCCTAATCTAATTTAATCTAGCTTCATCTATCCTGCTTCAGAACTACATGAGGGGGAGTACAAGGGCAATGAGTACAGCCTCAGCATCAGCGAAGAACAGGCCACAGTTTCATCCTTGGCTGGCATCAAAGGTCCACGTGGCTCAGTGGTGTCATCCCTCTCAGCCCGCATCTCACCCCCTCCACCCCCTCCCCCAGCCTCCACCACCTCCTCAGCCAGAGCCACTCGACCTCAGAGCTTTGCACAGCGCCTTAGGTCATCCACTAAGATGAGCAAAGGTGGGTTAGGGACAGATTATTAAAACTGACAGCAAGAAAGTGTGTAGAGACATGCCCCCATTGTTTAGTGATATCTGAAGCATGTCGTGCTGATGAGCAGAGGTGGGATGATTTTTGTGCCCTGGGATGAATGGGTGGATGGATGGATGAGTGGTAAATGGATGAATGATTGTATGAATGGATATGTATATGGATGAGTGGTACTTGGATGAATGATTGCATGAATTGCTCATTCCCCTGGCCTCCACCAAGTCCTCCTCCAAAGCCTGCCATAGAGCTTTGCACAGTGCTTCAGGGGTGGGGTGTCAACCATGTTTATGATCAGTTCCTTGTTGTAACCCAGATTTGTTGTAGGGAAAGCTAGAGGCATGAAAGATTGTCCATTCTGCTTTTGTTATCCTTCTTACCAAAACATATATGCTGTGTAAACCTATAGTAATTTCCTCTCATATTTAAAGAAAGAAAATACTTGGGAAGATTGTGCACTTTCCTTTCCTTATTCTACCTTGGAAAATAAATCACAGTTATAACAAGGAATTGATCATACAGGTATTGCATTTGTTACTCTGAACTCAGGTTCTCCTCTACAATAACCAAAGGTGGACTGTACCTTGATCACCTTAACCCCAGCAAAATGAAGATATATTTTCTTATTTTATCATTCCTACCACTTGTGGTGTATGGTGCTTATTGTCACAGGGTGTGCTGCTGTGCTGAACCTGCCATAGTATTTTGGTATAAGAATCATTAAAATAGTTTATGTATCAATTATATTTCTATATATAGCCTAGTACAGACAGCAAATTGCAAATTGAACCATATAAATTGTAATGCATAAATTAACTGTATTTACAAACATAGTACAGTCACACATCAGTACAGTATGCAGTGGGGTAATGTTAAGTGAAAAATCATCACGTAACAATTTATTGTATACTACGGTCAAAATTGTATGGATTCAGTGGGGATAGGGAGAGGGCCACGGATCACATAATCTAAAATCTCAAAAAACCTTAACCTTTTAGGCTTGCCTTCGGCACCCTTACTAGTACCACACTTTCCACTTTGGGTAACATCCTTGCCAGATATGATTTGCAAGTAACAAGTTAAAGTATTTCCCACAAAAAGTTCTGACTCCTCTTAATATCACACACTCCCTCTGTTGCACACGTGCACTGTTAATTGGTGATAGCAGTGGTGTTTCAGTGGCCTTCCATGCACAAAATGGAATGAAAGGGAGATGTGTCACAGTGAAGGTAAACGCTGGATGACCATCTTCACACAAACATCTGAGTGTCAGCTTGCACAGGAGGCACCGTGTACATGCAAGCCTGTCGTACACAGTCACCACAGTTATCGTATAAATGAATTTTGCCACCATTATCATGAAACTGGGTATAACTTTTAGTTCTTCTTTTTATTGATATATCGTATACCAACTGACGAATATCGAGACCTGACTGTATGAGTTAAAAAATGACGAGATAAATGTAGATCCACAACTGTGCAGAAAAAGTAAATGAAGCTATACAACCATGCAGAAAACTAAAAGGGATATGATATTCTGCATAACCTTTCCCTTCCACATCTGATTAGCTACTGACTTACTGAGAGGAGTGAGAGGCTGAGAGCAGTATAGGGTTGCAGCTAGCTAGTTATTTTTATAATTCTGAAATTGCCCTCCAGATTCTTAATTTCTGAACCAAAATAATAATAATATATATATAAATATATATATATATATATATATATATATATATATATATATATATATCCACTTCTCTCACTCTTGACTTGTGTCTTTCCAACAACGTCCAAGCTTCACTTCCATACGTTAGAGTTGGTATCACAATACTGTCATGTAGTAACTTTTTCACTTCCATGCTCACTTTCCTGTTTCTTATCACTGCTTTCAAAGAACCAGCAACCTTTCTTCCCTGCTGTACCCTTTCAAGCACTTCACCTTCCAAACCTCCATCCTTACTCATCACCCTACCCAAGTACTTAAACGTACTCACATTTTCCAATTCCTTACCATCCAACCTCGCTGTACATTCACTGACTTCACCTCTCTCAGAGACCATCACTTTACTCTTCCCCACATTCACCTTTAGATTCTGTTTCTTACACACTCTCCCAAACTCATCCACCAAGCCTTGCAGCTCCCCTTTGTCTTCACTCGACAACATAGTATCATCTGCAAACAACAGTACAGGGAGTTTCCAAACACTATCCTCTCTCACCAAGGCCACTCCAACATCCACTACCCTACCTTGTACCTCTTTTATTACCCCATGCATGTACAGATTGAACAACCATGGAGACATGACACATTCCTGTTTCAACCCAACCTTCAAAGAGAAAAATTCACTAAGTTCACCATCCACACGCACTGCAGCCTTAGCACCATCATACATACTCTTCACAGCATACAACAACTTCCCATGTACTCCATATATTCTTAATACTTTCCACAATCCTTGTCTATCCACCCTGTGATATGCTTTCTCCAAATCCATGAAAGCCGCATACAACTTCTTTCCCTTCTCTAGAAACTTTTCCACTAAAGATCTAAGAATGAATATCTGATCTACTTAACCTCTTCCCTTCCTAAAGCCTCCCTATTCTTCTCCAACTAATTCCTCTGTTCTTTCTCTAACTGTCAGTAAGTATCCTACCATATTTAAGAGGAGCCTGTGGAGTCACATGGAGAGACAGGCTGACGAATGAGGATATAAAGGAGCGTTGTGGTGTGGATGTGGATGTGATAGGAAGCGTTATGAGGAACACACTGAGGTGGTTTGGCCATGTGGAGAGGATGGAGGGTGAAAGACTGACGAAGAGAGTGTATGTGATTGAGGTGGAGAGGGGAAGAGAGAGGGGGAGGCCAAGGATGAGATGGAGGGATGGGCGGTGGAGAGGTATATGAGAGAGGGGGGTGTGAGTTGGGAGCAGGTCAGTGAAATGGCGGGGGACAGGGCGACGTGGAAGCGATTTGTTTGTGGCCACCCCTAACGGAATTGAGGCGTTTGGCAATAGATAGATAGATAGATATAGTGGTAGGTGGTGGTGACCTTCATCCACTCATTGATGTAGTGCTGCCTACTTCCTTAACCTTTATCATTCTTTTTCTGTGCCTGCCCTCCTCTCTTCTTATTTCTCCCATCTTTCCTGTCACTTCTTATTGCTTTTCTTTCCTTTACAGGTGGCTTTACTGTGAGTGACAAGCCAAATGGTTTCCTGTAAGCCAAGAAACCATTTACAATGCTGGGTGGTAACCATATAACCAAACCATACATGCTCCCTACGTGTAAACAAGTGGGTTGGTGGAGGGTTAGTGCCCCTCCACGTAAAACAAATAACTCAAAGTCAAATGGCCACCCTTTACGGGATTGTGGTGTCTGGCAATATATAGACTGTGTATATATAGTCAAACCATTTAAATCATGGAAATTTGGGTCTTGACCACTGCCGTGATTTATGAATTCCGTGATTTATGAATAATAACTCTTATGTGAAAAATTAATTGGGTCTGGACTTTGGCCAACTCGCCCCCACAGCACCCTACCTACACCTATCTAGGCACCATCAAACACAATCATACAAATTTAGGAATATTCATTGCATGTATTAAGGGATCTCACCTTAATCCTTTGACGAAATTACTTAAGTGAATAGAGTAGGGTGGTGTTGGGAAGAACTTAGAACCTCTCAGGACTTGTTCTTCCCAAACTCTTTCACCAGCTTTGAAAACTTCTCTCCCTTCGCAACACGACAAATGAGCTCCAAACATTGACTGTACAACAACTGTGGCAGCTTCTTGACGCCATACTGCTTAGAGCGCTTCCTTGGGGGGTCGGGAGGGGCCATGGCAGGTGGGAGGCTGGGGGAAGTTGCACAAAAAAGGCAGTTAACTCTTGTACTCCACGGCGACGGTCTGTAGTGTGCGGACTGGCGGGACAAGAACAACATGGCAGCATTAGTATGCATATGCCACCAGGGACGCACGGTGATTGGTTGTTGTGTCACGATTTTCAGTTTGAATGCCACTGTTTACAATTCTCCACGGAAAAGGCCCACTTGGGTGCCTAGATCCGCGATTTTCGTGACTTAATAGTGATTTAAGGTTGCCGGCAGTCTGACGGCCACCTAGCCGTGATTTACGAATCTGTGATTTTTGAACACGCGATTTACGAGGATTGACAGTACACATATACTGTATATCGGATTGAGCCGGTGAAGGTTTATATCCAAGGGATGGTTGGGGTTTATTGCTCACGTAATACCACTCAGGGATGAGTGAGGTTGGTCACTGTCATCTTAAATGTCAGGACCAACTGCCTAGTCCCGGGCTCCTACGCTCCTCGTGGGGCCATGTAGGATTGGATGATGATAATATATATATATATAGTGTATATATATATATATATATATGTATGTACAGTATATATATATATATATACTGTATATATATATATATATATATATATATATATATATATACAATAAACTTGTTACACAGAGTTCTAACTTACTTTTAGGCAGTAGAACCACAGTATTATAATAAATTTAATAATGTTAAAAAGAAAGAGTTTTGTGCGTCATAGTATGTATACCGTACCTAGTACAAGTGTCTCCATGAAATCAGACTCGGCTGTGACCCGAGGCTAAACCGTTCATCTTAGGGCTTTCCCCTCCCCAACCTCCGTCTCCTTATCCCGCCATTCAACCAGGGCCATAACATGATTCTGCTAAGTACAACATGTGTAGTCCTTTTGCAGATCATCTACCACAACATTTCATAGTAAGAAACAAATTAATGTCCCACCAACATTAATAGTATTAAGTGAGTTTAATTGTATTGAGTGAGGAGGAGAAGGAAGGACAGGAGGAAGTAGTCCATACCAGGAGGGTATATAAGTTGCAGGAGGATGGAAAAAAGGCAGAATATCAGAGAGAAATGGAGGAGCGATTGGGTAAATACGATTTGGAGCGAATGGGGAATGTGGAAGGTGTGTGAAAGATATTCACAGAAGAAATCTGTGCAGCATATGAGGTGGTGTGTGGGGTGAAGAGAAGACGAAAAGGAGCGCAAGGAACAGCATGGTGGAATGAAGAGGTGAGACAGGCTGTAGCACAGAAGAAGAAAGCATATAGTGAGTGGATGAGAATCAGGAGCGTGGAGGAAGTTGAGAGAGGGAAGAGAGACTTATATGTAGAGAGGAAGAGCAAGGTGAAAAGATTAGTAAGAGAGTGTAAGAAGAGAGAGGATGCGGAATTTGGGTGGATTTTGAGTGTAAAGTGGAGGGAATGTAAGAAAATGTTCTGGAAAAAGGTAAAAAGTGTTGGACAGGGTGATAAAGAAGCAAGTCGGGGAGTGAAAGATAAAAATGGTATATTGCTAGTGGAGAAGGGGGTAAAAGTGAGGAGATGGAGAAAACATTTTAAGGAATTGCTGAACATAGAAAATGAAAGTAATGCAAGTAAAAGTGGCTGGGGAATGGCTGGGAGGAGGAGGGAGGTGAGAAGAGAGGCAGGAATCATTAGGATAGAAGTAGTCGAAAGAATGAAGGAAGTCAAAATGGGGAAAGCCCCAGGAATTGATGGAGTGTGTGGTGAAATCCTGAAACATGGGGGAGAAATAGTAATAGAATGGATGTGGAAATAGTAATAGAATGGATGTGGAAGATGTACATATTGGCCGGGGAGGAGAGATAGTAATTGCATGGATGTGGAAGATATGCAGAATGGCCAGGGATGAAGTGAGTCCTGGAGGATTGGAAGTCAGATATAATTATTCCCCTGTACAAAGGAAAAAGGGAAAAAGAAGTGTGTGGTAATCATAGGATAACTATATGGTATGATGCCCATTGAGCGAGTTAGGGAATTAACAGAGGAATTAGATGGAGAAGAACAAGGAGGTTTTAGGAAGGGAAGAGGTTGTGTAGATCAGATATTCATTCTTAGGTCTTTATTGGAAAAGTTTCTAGAGAAAGGAAAGAAGTTGTATGCAGCCTTCATGAATTTGGAGAAAGCATATGAAGGTGGGTAGACAAAGAATGTGGAAAATACAGTATTAAGGATATATGGAGTAAGTGGGAAGTTGTTGAATGCCATGAAGGGTATGTATGAGAGAGCAAAGTTTGCAGTGCATGTGGATAGTGAACTGAGTAAATTTTTCTACCTGAATGTTGGATTGACATAGGGATGTGTCATGTCTCCATGGTTGTTCAGTCTGTATATGGATGGGATTACAAAAGAGATACAATGTAGGGCAGTGGATGTTGGAGTGACCCTAATGAGAGAGGGCAGGGTTTGGAAACTGTAATG
The DNA here is from genome assembly GCF_032717465.1 of Coenobita brevimanus. Lineage (NCBI taxonomy): Eukaryota > Metazoa > Arthropoda > Malacostraca > Decapoda > Coenobitidae > Coenobita > Coenobita brevimanus. The sequence continues at coordinate 34,644,578 of NC_137051.1, read as the reverse complement.
TTGTTTACAGATGATACTGTATTGTTAAGTGAAGACAAAGGGGGAACTGCATAGCTTATTGAATGAGTTTGGAAGTGTGTGTAAGAAACAGAATCTAAAGGTGAATGTAGGAGAGAGTAAAGGTACCAGTATATTCTTTTAGAGAAATGAATGTACAGTGAGGCTGGATGAGAAGGAATTGGAAAATGTGTTTAAGTACTTGGATAGTGTGATGAGTAAGGATGGAAGTTTAGAGGGCAAAGTGCTTGAAAGGGTACAGCAAGGAAGAAAGATTGCTGGTTCTTGGAAAGCAGTGATGAGAAACAGGGAAGTGAGCATGGAAATGAAAAAGTTACTGCATGACAGTATTGTGATACCAACTCTAACATATGGAAGTGAAGCCTGGACCTTGTTGGAGGGACAGTAGTCAAGAGTGAGAGCAGTGGAAATGATTTATTTGAGAGGAGCATGTTGAGTCACAATGAGAGAGAGACTGACAAATGAGGAAGTGAAGGAGCATTGTGGTGTGGACGTGGATGTGACAGAAAGTGCTAGGAGAAACACATTGAAGTGGTTTGGCCATGTGGAGAGGATGGAGAGTGAGGGACTGATGAGGAGAGTGTATATAAGTGAGGTGGAAGGGGGGGAGAGGGAGGGGGAGGCCAAGGATGAGATGGAGGGATGGAGTGGAGAGGTATACGAGAGAAGGAGATGTGAGCTGGGAGTTGGGCAGTGAAATGGCATGGTACACGGCGACATGGAGGTGATTTGTTTGTGGCCACCCCTTACGGGATTAAGACGTCTGGCAATAGTTAGATAGATAGGGGAATCAGAGGGACACTTAACCCAACCCAAAACCTCGGTTATATGGTTACCACCCGGCATAGTAAATGGTTTCTTGTTTACAGGAAACCATTTGGCTTGCCACTTAGTGATGAATTCATAAGGCATCCCTACATTGAGTAAGTGGATGATGGGTGTCCCCATGATACCACTTCCTCAATTTTTGATCCATACCTTTGTTGTAGAACTCTGTCTTCTCTTCCTCCATTCTGTGGTCATATTTTTCCTTTGCATCCTTGACTAGCTCCTTTATTTTAGCTCTTTCTTACACCTCCTTGTCGGTTAGTTTCCATGTCCTTTTAATGATCTCATTTACTGTCACCTTACCCATCCCTCTGCATATCTTCCCCGCCTAAACCCCTCTTCTGTCTCTGCTTGAGCTTTATTTTCACTCTCCATAGCTATTGATACTCTCTAATTAGTCCTTCTCACTTGTTCTTATTCCCTTTCTGATCTTATTGACAGGTTTTTCTTTCAATCCTGAAATTATCATACATTTTTCTTAGCTGCATCATCCCTGACAAGAGATTCTCTACTTTTTAGTACCTTGACCACTTCCTTTTCCATCTTTTCTTGGTTTTCCTTTCTCTGCTGTTGTAAAATCTACTTTAGATTTACTTTTCCTTCCTCCTGAATTTTCTCCCACCCATTTTGATTGTCCTTAATTTCCCTGATACATTCATCATGTATCCTTGTGTTTTATTCATATTCGTCACGTTTACTTTAAATCCTGTCCCTTTCATCTTCCAGCCTCTTACTTCCCCTCTAGAGCTGCTTCATTTCATTTGTGGCTGATTCATCGCTCTGTTACTTCTCCTGGTCAGTGCTGTGTGAGCAGATACTCTCTAACTCATTTTACAACATCTTAATTTCCTTTTCTTGTTCTGAGGTCTAGTACTGTAACTCTTTTAATACTGCCCATACTTGTTGTAATTACCGTGCATTCCGTTCAACCACTTTCTCCACACCTGCTACTCTTGTTTGGTTCAGCTTATTGCCCCCGTTGCTCCGGTCTTCATTTGAGAAACCCTCAAATTCACATTCATTGAATGTAAACAATGGACTATTTCCATCAGCTATGATGCTGTATGTTCGAAAATTTAAACCACCGCTGTGTTGTACTCTTATTTGACTGAATCCTCTTTTTTTTTTTTTCTTTTTCACTAAATTCAGTGAGGCTAGGGAACCGACAGGAGATCGAGCTGGGTGGATGAATTTTGTGAGGAGATGTGCATGATCAGGGATTTTTGGCACCCCTTTTTAACGTGGCAGCGTCTGCATTGACTCTGTCGGATACGATATGTGAAGCTACAGAATGTGGTGAATGTTTCTGGCGTATCCGATAGAGCCAGGATTCCGGGGGCTTGAATGATGAGTGAATGGAAGCGTGGCCCATTGGATTGGGCAATTTTGGGCTGTCTGGACATTCCTACTCCTCACCCTGCCCTTGGGTGGGAAAGGAGGTCCGGATGATGATGATGATGATGATGATGCACTAAATTCAGATGGGACCACCACTCACACACTTAGTTCACATAATCAGAGTAGGCAGGCCTCCTTTTCGCTGCTGGTTTATCATTATTTCCCCATGATCAGCATGGGGCTCATTTGCTGTCAATGTCCTGTGTGTGTGTACTTACCTACCTAATTGTACTTACCTAATTGTATCTTTACAGGAATGAGTCAAGTTCGTACTGTCCCGTGTCTTAAACCATATTTATCGTTCATATCCTTAAATTTGTGAATTGTTTTGGCACACACTCTTTCATTCGGTAGTGCATTCCATTGATCAATTACTCTGTTTGGGAAACTGAATTTCCTTACGTCTTTATCACCTCTCTTCTTATGCAGTTTTTTGCAGTGTCCTCTTGCTGATGCTTCTCCATATGTTAAGTAATCATTTATGTCTATTTTCTCCTTTCCTGATATGCACTTATATAGCATTATCATGTCACCTCTTTTCCTTCTCTCCTGTAGTGTTGGTAGATTCAGTTTATTTAGTCTTTCTTCGTAGCTTAGGTCCCTTAAGCTTGGTATCCATCTTGTAGCGGCCCTTTGAACTTTTTCAATCTTGTCTATATGCTTTTTGAGATGAGGACTCCAGACTACTGATGCATATTCCAGGGTTGGTCTAATGAATGATGTTATTATCCTTCTTAGCATGTCTCCATTTATGTATGTGAATGCTATTCTCATATTTGCAAGCAGTGTATACATGTTCCGTACCTTCTCGCTGATGTGGTCAGCCGGAGATAGTCTGTTATTGATAATCACACCTAGGTCTTTCTCTCTTTCTGATGTGTATAGGGTTTTATTTCCTAACTTATAATCCCAATCAGGTCTTTTTCCACTTTTACCAAACTTGATTACATGACACTTGTCCACATTGAATTCCATTTGCCATGTACTACTCCATTCATGAAGTTTATTTAATTCTTCTTGTAGCTCTGTACAAGAGTCTGTGTTAGTAATTCTCCTTTGTATTTTTGCATCATCTGCAAACATATTCAGATAGCTCTCATTTCCAGTGTTACTGTTTATATCATTTATATACACTAAAAACATGATTGGTGCCAGCACTGAACCCTGTGGTACTCCACTTGTCACTTCTTTCCATGATGAGTAGTTTCCTCTTAGTCCTGTCCTCATTCCTCTTTTTATGAGAAAGTCTTGCATCCAACAAAACAGTTTGCCTCGAATTCCTCCTTGATGGTACAGTTTCCATAAAAGTCTTTGGTGTGGTACTGTGTCAAAAGCTTTCTTGAAATCTAAATAGATACTGTCCACCCATCTTTCCCTTTCCTGTATTGTGTTTGTTACTCTGTCATAGTAGCTCAGCAGATTAGTAACACATGATTTTCCTTTTCTGAAACCAAACTGTCTTTCTGTTATCATACTGTGTTCTTCTAGATGATTTACCCAAGCTTTTCTTATAAGTTTTTCTAATACCTTGCTTACAACACTGGTCAGTGATACTGGTCGGTAGTTGAGTGGATTTTGTCTATTTTCTTTCTTGAATAAGGGGACAATATTTGCTTTTTTTCCAAATATCAGGTAGTTTACCTTGACTCAAGGATTTCTTGAAAATTAAAAATAATGGTTTACTTAACTCCTTTGCACATTCTCGTAATACCCAACATGAAATTTCATCAGGACCACTTGCTTTTCCTCTGTCTAATCTACTTAACTCCTCCTGTATTACTTTTTCTGCTATTTGTATATCTGGTAGTATGTGTGGACATGCGTGTTCCACATAGTCCCTCTCAAAATTTTTTTTCTTCTGTAAAAACTAATTGGAAATTCTTATTTAGTGCTTCACAAATATCTTTCTCTTGTGTATAAGTGATTCCCTCATCCGTAATGGATTGTATTATATCTTTTACTTTGGTTTTGCTTCTGATATAGCTGTAAAACAGCTTTGGTTGATCACTACTTTTATTTATTATATCCTCCTCAAACTGTTTTTGGGCTTCCCTCCTTATTCTTGTATAGTCGTTTCTTAGCCTGTTTGTAATTATTATACGCCCTTTCACTATTGTGTCTTCTGTATCTATTCCACAACAAATCTCTTCTTTCTTTTGATTTTTTACATTCTGTATTGAACCATTTCTGTATTTTCTTATCTGCTTCTTTGTGCTGTGGGATGTACTTCTGGACTCCTATTTCATAAAATTCACAAAATTTTTTATATACAGCATTTAAATCTTGTCCTCTAAGCTCATTTTCCCAATCAACTTCTAAGAAATACTTCTTTAGGTCTTCATAATTTCCCTTTTTATAGTTTAGGCTCTTTTTGTAACTGTCATTGCTGTTTACTATGTCATATGCTATCCTGAAGTTATAATTTAGTACTGCATGATCGCTTTTGCCGAGTGGAGGGTGATATATTAAACTGTCAATATCATTTTCTTGCCTAGTAAATATTAGATCTAGCACTGAAGGTACATCAAGTCCTCTTTTTCTGGTGGTTTCCCTCACATGTTGCATTAAGAAAAACTCTTGTACGAGATCCGGGAGCTTTTGGTCCCAACAACTTTCTTGGCTATTTATATCTAGAGTATTCCAATTTATATTTGTATTGAAGTCCCCAGTTAGTATAATTCTTTCCGATTTCTTTTCCATTTTATGTAGCAATGATCTTATACTCTGAATTGTACTCTCTGCCAGGTCCTCATATTCGTCTCTTTCCCATGTGTTTGATCTGGCTAGCATGTACAAATTGGCTACAATTACTTTACCTTCAGATGTGTCGATCTCTACTGCAATCAGTTCTACTTGTGATGGTATATGTAGTTTAATTTCCTTGACTTTTAGATTTTTCTTAGTTAATATTATAATTCCTCCTCCTTTTTTTAAATTTCTGTCTCTTCTCCATATATTGTATTCTTCTAAGTTTAGTATGTCAATGGATATGCTTGGTGTTAATTTTGTTTCAGTTAGGCATATTATTTGTGGTTCATTTTCTCTGACATAATCATTCATCTCTAGTAATTTAGATACCATTCCATCCACATTTGAGTACATCAACTTTATCATCTTGTTTATATACTTGTCATGACATGGTTCTACTACCTTCCTCCTTTTTCTTCCATCCTGTTTGTGTACCACTTTCATACCTGCAATCCTATTACTTTGCAATAAAATTTCTTCTTCTCCTCTTCTGATCTTCCCTCATTTTTTGTTTTTGCTTCCTCCCTTTTCTCTTTCAGTAATTCCAGTTCCTCTTGTGTTAGGCATCTTTTTATCCATACATTTTTGAACTCCTCTTTTTCCATAAGATTCTTTGCATTTTTTAGTATCTCTTCCACAGTGTTTACACTCTGGAAAGTCACCTTTAGAGGTCTTGTCTTGCTTTTCTCGTATTTCCCTAACCTTTTGTGTTCCTCTATGTCTTTACTACAGATTTCCTCTGATACTTCTTTCAGTAAGCTCATTACATTTGCCATCTCCTTTTTGTCTCTTGTGATCTTGTTTTTTACTTCTTCCTCTTCTATACCAGTGATTACTCTTGATTTATTTATCTCTAGTGAATCTCTGACTAACTTTGGATTGTTTTGGATTATTCTTTTCACTTCCTTTTTAATGCTTTTTTCCTCCACCCTTGTTTCTAAGTCTTTCTTTACTTTCACCATTTCAGCATTCGTGGTTTCTACATCATTTTTGTAGCTTTGCACAGCTTCATTCACCTGTGTTATCTTCTCCTCAATATCACTGCTCTGGTCCATAAGACTGCTTGCTTGCCTAATTGTCTCTGTCATTTTTGAACTCTTCCATAACACTCTCGTGATTGACTACTGTACTTGCCATTTCACTCACTTTCTTCCTAAGCGTACTCTATTCCACTGTTAGTTCACTGATGGTTGTGTCTTTCTTATTGGCCTCCCTTCCCAGTTTTTCTATCTCTTCCTTTTGCAAGTGCATTTGCTTCTTTATTTCATCAATTTCATTTTTGAAGGACATTTCTAGTTTGTGTACACGTTCAACCAGTCTATTGTGAGTCTCCACTTCAACCAGTTCTTGGTAGAAATCATCATTTTGCTTTTTACTTTTATCCCTTTTCTTTTCCAAATTTGTTTTACTGAAGTATGTATCCATTTTGTAATACTAAATGAACAGAGTATGTACTTACAGAGTATGTACACTTTCCCCGTGTTGCTGTAGTCTAAACAAACCCAGCTGACTCAGCGCATTTTTTTCCTCATGGTTCTTTGTTCTGTTTGAACCAGTCTTGTTTAAACTTTTTTTTTTTTCCTTTTAATAATGAAAAATCATTTAGTCTAACCTGGTACAGAGCGTGTGCATGTGCGTGCGAACACATTTTTTGGGTAATGAATTAATCACAGAAAGGAGAGAAGAGAAAGATTTGGGAGTGCTGGTCCAAGATGGTTTGTCACCAGAAAAGCACATTAATAAGATAGTTGGAGAGACTTATAAACTTTTGACTAACATAAGAGTAGCATTTCATTATATGGATGAGGAAATGATGAAAAAATTGATAGTGGCCATGATCCGCCCCGGGTTAGAATATGCAGCGGTAGTGTGGTCCCCACACAAAAAGAAAGATATAAACAAGATTGAGAGAATACAAAGAACAGCAACCAAGATGGTCCCCAGTCTAACAGACCTGTCATACAGAGAGAGGCTGGAAAAACTGGATTTGCCTTCGTTAGAGGAAAGGAGAAAGAGGGGAGACATGATTGCGGTGTTCAGGACCATGGTGGGAGTAGATAAAATTGACAAAGAAAATCTGTTTGTATGGGATAAGAGAGCAACAAGAGGACATGGAATGAAATTGAAAAAGTCAAGCTGCTTGAAGGATATCAAGAAATATAGCTTTCCTTACAGAAGTATAGACTTATGGAATAGCCTGGACAAAGAGATCGTCCAGTCTAAAAACTTAAACGAGTTTAAAGTTAAATTCGACTTATTGAGAAACAGCGACGGAAACCCACGAGCATAGTACATTCCGTGTATATCACAATTAGGTATATTAGGTAAATACTTAAATATTTGGAATGACTTAGACAAAGAGGTGGTGCATGAGAAAAACATTCATGTGTGTAAAGGTAGACTTGATAAATGTGGATATGGAGACAGGACAACACGAGCATTGCTCAATTCCTGTATACTACAAATAGGTAAATACATGTGCACTGTTGTCTTTATTTTTTTTATCATCAGGGTACACCAACTTAGGCACTGAGCGAGGAACAGGCAGCCCTTTATTCAGCATTAGCGTGAGTGGTTCTGGTCTTGAGGGTGCCACCATCTGCTCCTCGGACAAGTCACCACTTCTGGGACCCCCTGAGACCACCACACCACCACCCCAGGTCACAGCCACAGCAACACCCAAGTGCTGGCGCAACATTTACTATCTCCTGGATCTCTACACCACCACACCAGAGACCAAGACTGTACAGCAGAGGTAATGGCTCTTCTTCACCCATTTTTGTGTTTCTTTATTCTTTATTCTTATTTAATCCTATTCACCCACATCACCATGAGTTAAAATAGCCACCAATCTCTGCAGCATTCATAACATGGACAGGTATATTGATCAAATCTTATTTTTTTACATATGGATAGGAAAGGGGTATTGCAGTTCATTTAGCCGAACTTGGCAGAGATTTTCTTCCTTTTGCAGCTTATTTTGTGTAGCTCAGTGACAGAGTAAGGCAGATGCTGTTTCAGCATTTATTACCTCCTTGACTTGTACACCACCACACAAGAAACCAAGGCCTGTACAGTGCAGTTCCCCAGATTCAGAATGGTTGGAATCAAGAGTTTCAGATGTTGTTCACATACTGAGGAAACTCAATGTACAAGTAGTATTCAAATATGAGAACACCATCAAAAAAACCTTCATCAAGAACAGCCCTTTCAGTAATTCAGGTGTTGTTTACAAAATCCCATGTAAAAGCTCTAACAAATTTTACATAGGACAATCTGGAAAAGATTTGGAAACTAGAATCTCACAACATAAATACAGCGTAAGGACAGCCTAACAGAGTAGTGGTTTATTTCAGCACAAAGCATCCAGTGATCACCATATTGACTAGACAGGCTCCAAGATTCTAGCAAGATCAAAAAGCTTAGATGAAAGAAATGTAATAGAATCTTGTCTAATTTCTGGCACATATGAAAAAAATGTAAACATGAGCTATGATCATTTTAAGTGTGATAAATTGTTAACTGAATTAATTTTAAAGCAGTATCCCCCAGACTAACACGTGATTGTTCCCTGTCATCTCCTGGTGGTGTAGTCACACCTGTGTGGGACACACCAAGCATTAATCCTCTAGGTCTTAAGTTAAGCAGCAGTATTTATCCCCTCCCCCCTCCCCCCTCTCCCCTTCCCCCTTCCCCCTTCCCCTCCTCCCCTCCCCCTTCCCCGTCCCTCCCACTCCCCTTTCCTCCCCTCCCCCTTCCCCCTCCCTTCCACTCCCCTTTCCTCCCCTCCTAATCCCTTTTCCTTTGTCACATGCATTTTTAGATTCAGGTCATCCTTTGTTGTGTTCCACTCCCTGCTGCAGATGACCATAAGTTAAGCTGCAGGTAAAAACTCAGGTCATCCATTGTTCTGTGTGCCACTACCTGCTTCGGGTGTGCATAAAAGACCTCTACCCTTTACGTTTCTGTCTCACTCTTTCTGAAGATGTAATATACGAAAGTACTCACTGTCGCTCTTTTCATTTCTCCTGTGGTTAGTTTGCATACATATCTTCACGGTGAAGTGAAGTCTCTGCATATATATATATAAATACAGTATATATATATTTTAGAACCTTGTAGCTGTATCATTATCTTCTGTTATATCATCTAAATGGCATTCCCTTTATCATTCACTGTATCCATGATCAAATTTAATATCTCACAATCCTGGTTTTGATGGTTCAGGGGTGAAAAGTCAGCAGTTAACAATTTTGTTGTTTTTTTGTCCATAGGGACAGAATTGCAGAACAAAAACTCATGAAATCAATCTTGTGGTTCTAGTTAGCCCAGCTTTGGGTAACTGTAAACTACTATGGCACTTTTTCAAGGTAACAGTGAGCCTGGAAACAAAACCAAGAAGTCTTTGGTGGTAAATATATTCTTTAATGAGTTATTTGAGAGGAACATGTGGAGTTACATGGAGAGACAGATTGACAAATGAGGAAATGAAGGAACATTGTGGTGTGGATGTGGATGTGATAGATAGCATTAGGAGAAATACACTGAAGTGGTTTGGCCATGTGGAGAGGATGGAGAGTGAGAGACTAACGAGGAGAGTATATGTGAGTGAGGTGGAGGGGGCGAGAGGGAGGGGAAGGCTGAGGATGAGATGAAGGGATGGAGTAGAGAGGTATATGAGAGAGGGGTGTGTGAGCTGGGGGGAGGGCAATGGAATGGCAGGGGACAGGGTGACATGGAAGTGATTTGTTTGTGGCCACCCCTTATGGGATTAAAGTGTCTGGCAATAGATAGATAGATAGAAAGTTTTTTTTTTTCCATTTATCTAACACCTTTCAAAATCTTTTGGAAAAGTGGTATTCTTGGAAATTTGGAATTCTGATTTGGAGGATTGCACTTTAGCCCCTTTTTGTTTTTGACTTATACCTTGTCCATCCCCAAGGTAATGGAAGATAACTCTGGGATGATATTGCCCTTTGATTGTCTAACTCATTTTCATACAGTGCTTTGGGCAGTGAGTGGTTAAAATGCCCAGGTTGAAGTGATGGCCTTGCATAGCTTCAGTCCTTTAGAGGTGACAGGAAGCATTTTGCCTGTGTAATGCCATCAGTGGAAGTAGGCAGGTCATCTACTTTTAAATGGACAAGCATAGGATAGCCTAGTCTCGGGTGTCTACGCCTCAAAAAAGGCAAAATGTGGTCTGGTGATTAGAATACCCCAGTTGTGGTCATGGCTTTGTAAAGGTTTGTGGTAGGTGGGGGCACTCACCATCCACTCACTCGATGTAGTGCTGGTCTCAGGTGACTGCCCTTTCCTCTATGCTTTCCTTCTTTCTTTCCTCTTTCTTCTGTCTGTTGGTGACTATACACTGAGTGACAAGCCAAATTGTTTCCTGTACAGCAGGAAACCATTTACTTACCTCATAACCAAATTATGGCACCTGGTGGTTTAGTGGGTAATTAACCTCCTCGTACACAATGACGTGTTTGTCGTCATTAGGGTCTGGCTGCGACAGTACACATTGATGCTTTTGGCATCATTAAAGCATAAAAACTTTCGTCAGAGGAAAAGTTTTCAGCTGATCGGCGTCATTTTTGGGGGCATCATAGCTTCCCTGCTCCTCGTCAAAAGTAATGAGATGGCAACTTTGGGTCCTGATACCAGCAAGAGAGCAGACAGGTTATTCAGTACCAATTGAGCTGTGGGTGGGGAAGGTACTGCACGTGTCTGTCCCTTTAAATTTCCACTCTTACCTCTGTCCCGGCCGTGCAACATATTTCACTGTACCAGTAGTGCTTGTGTATAGTGTTTGGGCACTGTTGTGATTAGATTTGGTGTTTGCAATAGGAAATTTGGTGTTTGTGAAGCATTCCTGGTCGTTTCCAGCCGTTGGCCCAACGAAGATTGTGCTACTGTTTCTAATCAACTACACTGTCTCTACCCTGCACCAAATGTGACAGTGAATTATGTGAATATAGTGTGCATATCTAGTGTACAAAGAGTAGGTGAAATACATGCAGTAGCTTAGAGGAAGGCAGGAAACTGCCATACAGTCATGACACGGCGTGGGTACACCATAATTTTTTGCATTTTTCTCGAAAACTATGAGGCCTAGGATCACCATTGTGGGCTCAGATGAAAGCCAATGAAATTCTGCACAGGATGATAAAATGAAAACATAACCATGGCGAGAAAAGTTTTTTGCTAGAGTTCACTGAATAAAAAAATCTATTGTCTGTTGGAAATGGGTTTTATTTTTTTGCTTTTTACTCAAACACCATACCTCACATCAAACTGGGACCTCTGGCATTCGAAATGATTTTACAACATGTAGAGACTGATTAGTAAACATTTAACTTATGATGTTGGGAAGTGAGATGTATGCTTCTGAATGTTTATTCACGTGGCCCTAACATAAGTATAGTGTTTTTTTTGTTTTTTTGGTTTTCTTTTTGCTTATTGTGTAGAAGAAACCGACAAATAAGAATATGTGGGTTTTGTGGCAAAATAAATATGGTTGGGTGGTGAAAATAAGCCAAGAATACACATTTTTGGAGCGCGTGGCGGGTGGGGGGGAGGGGAGAAAAGCCGGCACGTTATGTCCCAGAAAACTTATTAACTTATCCACGTGCGAAAGGGTTAAGGCATTCCAATCGGATTGAGCCGGTGCAGCTTTATATCCAAGGGGTGGTTGGGGCTTATTGCTCACATAATGCCACTCAGGGATGAGTGAGGCTGGTCAATCAATCAGTCAATCATTTCCTGTGGCACCCTCGGGGATGCATAGGGCCTCGATGAACTCACACCACCACATCCTATCTTGTGCTAACTCCTCAAGATCTCCCCAACACTCATCTCCAGCTTCCCGTCTCATTGTCCTCACCCACGTCTCTTTTGGCCTTCCTCTACCTCTCCTACCAAGTGCCACCCACCCTGGTGTACCTCGTACTATTCCCTGTCTCCTGTACACATGTCCTAGCCACTTCCATCGTGAGAATCTAACATATTCATCGATCGGCTGCACTCCCGTTATTTCTCTAATTCTACTATTTGGTATCCTTTCCCACCACTTAACTCCTAATATTCTTCTAAGTGCTTTATTTTCAAACACCAAGAATTTATTTTCCATAGTCACTGTGCTGTACCAAGACTCGTGTCCATAAATTAAGATACTCCTAACCATTACCTTATAAAGTTTGATTTTTGTATGCACAGAGAAATTGTTATTATTCCAAATATTTTTAAGCATTCCCATTGCCTGATTAGCCTTCTTTAACCTTTCCTCGAATTCAAAGTTCAAAGAACCATCCTTGGCTAAATAAGTACCTAAATATTTAAACCTATCAACTTGCTTTACAACCATACCTCCAATTACACATTCCTGTGCATTTTCCATATTCATATTGATTATTTCAGTTTTTCCACAATTAATAACCAAACCCACCTTGCGACCTTCACTCACCAAACAGTCCAACACTCTCTGCATCTCTTCTGGCCCATCACAAATCAAAACTATATCATCTGCATAATCTAAATCCAAAAGTTTCCTGTTCTCTCCCCAAAGTATACCTGCACTGGTTTCTGTTCCAACGCGTTTCATAATGTAATCAATGACCAATATAAATAGTAAAGGCGATAGAACACCACCTTGAATTACTCCGGACTTGACTTCAAACGAATCACTCAGACAACCATCAACCATCACTTTACAAAATGTGTCCTCATGCATGTTCATAATGACCCTCACAAACTCCTCTGGTATTCCATAATGTCTCATGATCTTCCCCATAGTCTCTCTCGAAACACTATCAAAAGCCTTTTCAAAATCAACAAAACAAAGACTTAACGGTACTCTCATTTCATTAACTTGCTGCATCAAATGCCTAACTATAAAGATCTGATCATTGCAACCACGTCCCTTTCTAAAACCAGCCTGTTCATCCCTCAGAATACCCTCAACCACCGGCTCCAACCAATTTAACAACACTCTACTGAAAACTTTCAAAGCTATCGGTGACAAAGAGATTCCCCTCCAATTACCACATTCACTCAGGTCTCCCTTCTTCGGAACTTTAACAATTACACCATTCTTCCAAACTGATGGTAGTAACCCCGTCACCCATATCTTATTGAATAGCTTGGTCAAGATCATTATTAATCTATCCCCCTCCACTTTAAACATTTCCGGAAATAAACCATCCTCCCCTGGTGCCTTATTATTCTTTAACTGTTTTACTACTTTCTCCACTTCTGCAAGCCTTAACTCTCCTGTTTCTATATTTAAATCTTCCTGAGCAGACGGTATATCCTCTTCTGGTGGTATTGGTCTATTAAGAACTGTCTGAAAATGCTCTTTCCATCTATTTTTAATATCTCCATCTTTGGTCAATAAATTTCCTTCCCTGTCTCTAACTGGTCACTCGTCTCTGGCTGGTCACTCATCTTAAATGTTAGTACCAGCTAGCTTAGCCCAGGGCTCCTATGCATCTCATAAGGCAATTCGGAATTAGATGATGAAAGAATGAATGAATGATTCTGTCGAGGTGACTGGAGGCTAATTGATCTTGTAATACCACCGAGGGATGTAGACTGAGGAAGAGATGAGGGATGTGGTGGAGAGGTATATGAATGTGGGTGGTGTGAATTTGAGGGATGGCAGCCAGATGGCAGAGGATTAGGTAATATCGAGATGATTTGCTTTTGGCCATCTTCTTGGAATTTAGGCCTGGGTAAAGAATACAGTTAGTCCTCACACACTATGCCTTTTCTTCTCTAAAGTTCACAGCAAATTACAGAAAAGTTTGCTTTTCCACTGCTATATCTGAAGTTGATTTGGCAGTATCCCCAGTATAGAATATCAGTGATATGGAATATGACACTGAGAGGGCTCTCCCTCCGTGCTAAGGGGTCTTTTAATGTTGCATGTGTTAGGGGTGTAGTGCTGTATGGTAATGAGATATGGGCAGTAAAGGAAGAGGATATTCATAGGCTCAGCTATAGCTACAGAAATGACAGTGATTAGATGGATGTGTAGTGTGTCCTTGAATGGCAGGCCTTTGGAGGCGAAGTTTATGATTGAAGAGGATGGGACTGGAGTGTATTGTTGTTGTGATGAGGAGGAACAGATTGAAATAGTTTGTGCTTATGGAGAGAATGGAAAATGATAGTTGGGTGTGGAAAGTGAGAAGTGTCGATGTTGGGAGTAGGGTTGTGAGAGGCAGACCAAAAAAGACGTGGAACGAGGTCGTAGATGTGGCCTCAGTGATAAGGGACTGAATAAGGAGGCTGCCAGAGATCAAGTAGCATGGACAGCCATCATTAGGCAACCAAGGCCAACACATGCAAGCATGTTCCTTTGAAATGATACGAATGATACAAATAACACCCTTGTCATGTAAGATGCCTGGTGCTCTAATGGTTGGAATGCTTCAGTCATAATAGCAACTGTGCATAGATTTGATGCCCATGAGGTGACTGGGGGGTTTCTGATTATGGAATACCACCAAGGGAAGCAGGCTGGTTGTCTACCCTTAAATGTGCTGGACTGAGGTGCTCTAGCCTGAGGCCTGTATATCTCAAAGAGGGATTGACTATTATGTTGCCATTCTCAGTCATAATATGAGTAGTATGTATATCAAGTCTTTGCTCATGCATCATTGGAGGGACCCCAGATGGATACAGGGGCAGCTGGAAGCATAACAACCTTGAGGAAAATAAATAGGTTTCAGCAGGTGTTGGAAAGTATTATAATTAGCTAATTATGGCTTTTGGATTAGTGACCAGTCCATACAAAACTCCAGCCGTACCATGGCCAGCTTCATTATAGGGCATTCTTAAGAGAATACATGGCTCCATTTGAATTAATTGATTTTATGTATGTACAATTTTGCATGGTTTACAATCATTTCACATACTTGATCAGTAAGAATTTGTTTATTTATGTATTTATTTTTTGTTAGGGGGGGCTTTACAATTGTTCTTATGGTTATATGATCACTGTGATGCCTGATTTTTTGTAATACAAGCATTTTTCTTGCCCATGCAGTTGGTGCATTGGAAAATTTTAAATAAAATTGTTATACAGTCAATTTCCAAAAATTTATGCCAGTTGTAAAACATGGGTGTGCTGTATATACTGTATAAATGTAACATATCTCTTAGATCATCTGTCACTGGGGACACATCAGATGGGTACAAGGGCAGCCGGAAGTACGACATCCTCAAAGAGAGTAAGCAGCCAGACATTGAGGCTGGACACACGACTGGTGTTACCTCCCCACCTGTTGTAGCTGACAAGACTAAAGAACTTGGTAAGGATATCCACACCTCTCTTTACATCACAGTGTCTAGATTCTCTTTGGTACATTCAGTCTAAGCTGACAGGGATCCCTGATTCTTTCAGCTTAGTTAATGGGCATATATAGTCAGATTAGAAAATTTATTTGACTAAGTCAGTGGTGGTAGGTGATCGTAACCATCATCCATACACTTCATGTAGCGCCGCCTACTTCTTTCACTTTTGTTTTTTTATTTCTCTCCCTATTTCTCTCATCCTTTCTGTCACTTTTTATTACTCTTCTTTCCACTTCAGGTAGCTCTACATTGAGTGACAAGCCTAATGGTTTTTGATAATCCAGGAAACCAATTACACTGCAAGATGGTAACCATATAGCCACATAATGGGGTGATGTGGAGCTTTCTGTGGTGCCCTGTTAACCAGGTGAAGAGACACAAATGCGGTGTCCATCCAGGAACCAAACCTCCACACTGCTTCCAGCACCTGGCTGTGGTGAGGCACTGTCTTCTACAAGGGAACATTGTTTCACTGCATGGGATAGCCATGCAGGGATGGTTGCTTGCTTGCAGTTGATGAGTCTGCTTGCCCAGACAGACTGGTTTTATTCAACAACAACAGCTATAGTCAGTTTATTTTTGCCTGACAGAACTGGGCCACTCCCACACCTTAAATGATTAATAGTGGTGGCTTGGAATTTAGTAGGCCTTAGTTATAAAGTAGAAATCAGTTACTTAAGTTATTACTGCATATTCCATGTTGTAGCCTGACAACCGTTTTCTCTCAGTTGATTGCCATCAGATTGGAGGATTGATTTGTCAATAATTGGTTTGTTTTCACCTGATGGAACTGGGCCTCTCCCACAACTTGGATACTGTATTAAGTCATGGTTGCATGAAATCCACTGAGCCATAGTTATGAGGTAGGAATGAAGTTCCCTAGTTTTGGCTAATTTTTTGCTCACTTACCCTGATTTATTTAATTTCTTTTGGAGTCACTTAAGATATGTTATCTGCAAATAACATATTTGTCTTTGGTTTTCTTCTATCATTCCTCCTGTATGTAAGGTTCCCTGAAAACATACTGACATCTGACATGGTTAATTTACTGCTGCTATGGGTAGAATACCTACCAGTATTGGATCTCTCATCTGTGGCTGGTCACCACTCAGTGTGTCCAGTTAATGCTATTTACACATATGTTTTTGAGGCTAATCTTAATGGTTGTAATGTTTTATGAGTCGAGCATGATACGTACTGTACAGACTTGTTCTTCAGCACAAATTTTTTGTGGAGAAGAACAGGTAAGATATTACTATATCTGTATATAAGGATTTTGTATATTGCAGGGCTGATCTCTCTAAATCAGATTTTAACCCACTGCGTGCCGGTGCTGTTTGAAAACGGTCTGTCATGATGCCGCGGCCAGTGTCAATGCTGTTTTAAAACGGTCTAAAATAAAAAAACCACTGTGACCGCATTTTTCAAGATTCACGGCTAAAAATTGGCAGGCATGTAAGGTAACTGTTCCTCTGCCATCCCCTTGGCTGTCAAGACAATACACTCACTCGCTCCCCCCCTCATGCTTGCTCTGCCTCACTCTGCCTGTGTGCCTCACCCAGTGCTGTACATAGTGAAGGCATTTTGTAAATATTTTCATGTAAGTGTAAGTTGTAAATATTTTCTTGTATGTGTAAGGAGTATATAGTGAAGTCAAGTTGCAAATACCTTCTTGTAAGTGCCAGGACTGTACGTAATGAAGTCAGGTTGTACCTATCTTCAAGTAAGTGTAAGATAATGCATTCACAGTGAGAAAGACATGCAAATTGTGATAGATGCTGAAGTAATAAGTGATCAGAAAAGTGTACTGAACATTGCTATACCTTTCCAGCATAAACACCTGAGTGTACCTTACATAGAAAATGGCTTTCTCTCACGTACGTGGTGAGCGTGAGAGAGTGGGTATACCCGTATACGAGTATGCAGGACTCAATAAAACCAATTTCCTACCCTCGGTGAGCATTTTAATGGCGAAATTCGTTGTTTCCACATCAAAATCTATCATTTTCGCCAAAAAAAAAAAAAGGTCAAAAAATGGCCGGCACTGGGGTGACCCAGAAGGCTTAAATTAGCCGGCACGCGGCGGGTTAAATCATAGCTATGGTTGGAAATTAATTTTTTTTTTTTCTCCATCCACATTCCAGGACTGATCTCTGGAGAACGTATGCCACTGCTGGTATTTGGGTTGGCCAAGATACATAAGACCAAACTATTGGCAACCTTGAGTGGCCTCAAGTTGGAGGCTGAGATGATTGCTGTACATTCATCCCTCACCTTCAAGTAAGTCACTGGCTATCTGTCTATAGCCAGACACTTTAATCCTGTAAATGGTGGCCGTAAACGGATTGTCTCCATTCATCTTTACTGCACTATCAAGTAATCATCCCTCCAACTTGCACCACCTCTATTTTTATATCTCTCCACCCTATGGCTCCACCTCACTCCTCAGTCTCCTCCTCCCCATCTTCCCCTCCACCTCACTCATATACACTCCTATTCAGTCTCTCCATCATAGTTCTCACTACATGGTCAAGTCATCTCCAGGTACTTCTAATGCCAGCACGTCCACATACTGTACGTATCTACTCCTGTTAATGGTTCTCGTACTTTTCACTTCTTCTTTTTTTTTTTTTTTTTAATAACATTTTCAGTCTGATGGTTTAGTGGGAAAGACACTCCATTTGAATTGAACTCAAGCTGGAGGCTGAGTTGAATGTTTTCCACTTCCCCATTACCCACAAGTTAATAACATCATCACTGTCATTGTCAGCATCACCATCATTCTCGTCATCATTATTCCAATGTCTTTTCCCACTCAAGGTTGGGGTTAGGTACAGTTCAGAGAGAAAAAGAGAGAAAATGAAAACGAAGGGTGGGGGGGAACCTAAGCAACGTAACAGCATTCCCAGTTAAGTAATCCATACTCATTCACTCACCAGTATGTTTCTTGACTCCTGACTCCGCCTGTCTATATCTTCCATATCGAGTTGCCCACAAACAAATTGCCTCCATGTCACCCTGTCCCTTGTCATTCTGATGTCCTCCGCAAGCCCCAATTTCATGTACTTCACTCCATCCATCCATCTCATCCTCGGTCTCCCTATCTCTTCCCCCCCCCCCACCTCACTCACATACAGGCTTACTCATTTTCTCTCACTTTCCATCATCTCCACATGGCCAGACCATCTCGATGTAATTCTCATAATGCTGTTGCATCCGTATCACAATGCTCCTTTACCTCCTTATTTGTCAGCCTGTCTCTACATGTAACTCCATATGCTTCTTTCAGACAACTCTCTTTCACCACTCTCACTCTTGACTTGTGTCCTTCCAACAAGGTCCAAGCATTTCCAACATTCATTTGAGTGTGTATCACAGTACAGTAGATGCTTGATTTAACAAACAAATTCAGCCAACCTCTATTCCGTTTTCTCGAATTTTCCACAAAGTCGAATTCCATAACCAAGTCTCCATATAAAGGAAATTTTTCTGGTATATTGTGAAACTTTCCACCCAATCCCTGATGTCAGTGGTCAGGCCTAGTTTCTGATAGTGTGCTCCCAAACCTAGCAAACTATACTAACTCTCAATGCTACACACAGCAGTCTGAACCCATAATTAATACCCACAGTTAAATGCATTATTGTGTACATGTTAACAGTGGTACATACAGTAATGACTTGGTAATAAAATATACACACATATAGTACTGTAATATAGAAAATGAGGATAATAAAATACAGTAAGGCTTTCCACCAAAAGTAGGGGTTCTGCATCTGTGGTTGAAATATGTCTGACACAGGTAGCCATACTGGCCCTCCCAAACCTGTGTCAGGCCTGAGGATGGTTTAGGCACTGTCAGAGTCACCCTTCATCAGCACTAGAGGTGGTACTGGGGTGATGGAGGGGCAAGGGAGCATAAGGGATGGTGTTGGTGGTGGTGTAGATGTCCCTTAGGCAGAAGTTGAGGACAGAGACACATCAGTTTCAGTTGAGAGGAGGCTGGAGGTGGATGGCATGGAAATGTCTAATGTCTAACTGTCCTTCCTTTCCTAAGGTTTACATGGTAGTGGTGGCTTGAAGAAGTCGTTGATCTTTGTCTGCTTTGGGGCATACATATCCCTCTGGATCTTCCAAATTCTGGTCTTTATTTCCCCCAGGTAAGGGTAAAACACCTGGAGATCCTCATGATTTCTGTCAATGATGATATCCAAAAGTGTCAAACACTATCTCTGGCCTGGGATAGTCTGACTTTGTTAGTAGACTCCTGGACTTCCTCCTCAGCCTGTGTCTCCTCTGTAGTCATTTCTGCCACATTTTCCTCTTCGGACTGGATGTGGTAACTAGGGTTGCCAGCATCCACATCCATCCATTCATGGATGCCTTCCCTGCTTGATGAAAGGCCCCCTTGCACTCCCCTGTAGAGAAGCCCTCAAAATCTGCTGCCGCCTCCTGTTGCTGCTGCTTGTGCTCCCTCTGGCAGAATATTACATTCCACCCATTAATAAGTGTCCTGGTGGCCACAAGGTCCCATGCCTTCCTGATGTTCAGCACAATGTCATGCATGTTATGTTTCTTCCATACCTCATCACTGCACTGCCTTCTAGGGTCCTGTCCTTCCTCTGGCTCCATCTCTACCACCAGAATGTCGTCCAGCATCAGCCTCCTGTAATGCCGCTTGAAGGTGTTGATGATCCCCTGGTCCATGGGCTGCAGGATGGAAGTTGTGTTAGCAGGCAGGAACATGGCTTTGTTCTTCCCATCATGGGTGTCTGCACCTCCTCTGGGGGATGGGCTGGGACCTGGTCCAGCAGCAACAGAGCCCTAACCTCACCTGGCCTCACTTTGTGCTCCCTCATCTGGTACCCCTTGACTGAGGGCACAAAGCAGTATAAAAACCAAGACTTGGTTATCCTGCCTGTGAACCAAGCCTTGGTATTGCTGTCATAGTCTACAGGCAAACTGTTCATGATGGGCCTCATTACCTGTGGTTGCTTCTCATTTCCCACAACCATTGGCCTCAGTCAGTGTGAAGCATCGGCATTTGCACACAACAGCACAGACACCCATGATTTGCTCTGCTTGTTGCCTTTCACACTGGACTGGCTTTTCTCAGCACATTTGGTGTTAGGCAGGGCTTTCCAAAAAGGCCCAATTTCATCAGCATTATAAATTTGCCTGTCCTGAAGGCCTGTCTCCCTTTTAATCTTCTTTAGTTCCTCAAGGAAAGGCCGAGCACTTTCAAAGGCAGCACTGCACTTCTCACCCACAATTTTTTTGTGTATAATGTTGTGTTGCCTACAAAATTGTGTTATCCACCCATCACTAGCCACACAATCCTTGATTCAAAGGTTCTCAGCAAACCTCAGTGCAGTACTCCATATCACAGACCTACCCACAGGCAAGCCCTGGGCTCTTTCTTGCTTTTACCAGCTGTACACCACTTCCTCTAATTTTTCAAACTTCTTTTTTCTCAGAGACTGCCTTTCCAACATTCTAGATTTTTCAGTAACACTAGCACCCACCTCAGGTTGCAGTTTCAGTTTCTTGATTTTGTCCTTGTGTTTGCTTAGGTCATACACTTGGGTTTTCTTTACATCACCATCCCAGGGCTTACTCCTTGCTCTATCTTCTCAGTTGTTCCCAATTTCTGGCCAAGAGAATGCCTCACCTTCCTCGTCATTTCCTGAACCTTAGGCATGGTTCATAAGAGCTTTGGTTCACTAAAAAAAAAAACACACAATTAAGGCCGCAATACGAAGGCAAAGCCGCACATATGCAGAGTTAACAGACTTAGATGTATTGGAAGCCCGAGATAGCAGAATTATTTTTTTCTGTTATATTTGCCCTATTTAACAGAAAATTTCTGTTGAATTGAGCATAATTCCATTAAGGAAATTCCATAATAATGCATTTCTGGGGTTATTAATTATGGGTTCAGACTTGTGTGTATCATTGAAAGTTAGCCTAGTGTGCTAGGTTTGGGTTCACTTCAAGGATGTAGTGGAGAATAGCTCAAAATACCAGAAATTTTTCCTTTATACAGTGAGTTCTCGAAATACAAAAGGGATAGGGACCAAAAAAACTTTTGTAAACCAAAATTTTGCATATCGGAACAATTTTCCCCATTGAAATATACATATAAAGGGGGGGATGCATTCCAGAACCCCATTGGACCCCCCACTTAAACTTTACCCCTCCTGTTTAGAAGTATGCAATACACATATACAGTACAGTACTATACTATTGTACATACATAAAAAAATAAAACATACAACTAATTACTGTAGTATTAGTACACTGTACAGTTAAATATAGACCTGTGCCGTGGCTGGAGATTCATGTCATTGATGTGGTGCTAAATCACATGGTAGGACCCTATTGCTCCTATGGTACTTCCTCGACTGGTGCAGGTGTTTGTGAAGCTGTTGATGGTGCTGGTGCAGGTGGTTGTGATGCAGACAGAACATCAGGAGGCTCCAGGGCTGACGAAGGAGTGGGGTGATGCTGGGAGGAAGTTGAGGGAAGTGGAGCAGGCAGAGCTCGTAGTACAGCAGGTGCAGCAGGCCGAGCCTTAGGAGCAAAAAAATCAGTGACTTTGTGTTGCTTGACTACTAATTTTTTTGTTCGAAGAAGCTCCTCATAATATCTCACTGCATCGTTGACAGCATTGCGCACCTTGTAGCTTCTGTCCATCTCTGGGTCAAGCTGAATGGCCACCTCCATAGCTTGCTCAAATGAGTCCAGAATCTTTTCAAGTGCCGCAATGGTCAGGGTGGGTGGGACTGGAGAGTCAGGCTCCGGAGCATCTGTCCTCCTCTCCTCCAACTCTAGGAGGTCCTTGGTAGAGAGCTCCTGGTTGTGAGACTCCATAAGGTCCATTATGTCCTCTGGCTTCAATTCCTCTCCACCATCTCCTAGCGCGGCCTCATTGGCAAGGGCAGCAATCTCCTTGTCGAGGTCAACAGGATCGTGCACTGCAAAGCCAGTGAAGTCATGCACTGCATCTGGCCACTGTTTCCTCCAAACAGCATTCATAGTAGAAGAGGAGATCTCCCGCCATGCTTCATCTATCATCTGAAAGCCTTTTTTAATATCAAAGGCCTTCCAGAATTCCTGCAGTCCATCGGCTTTGCCTTCCCATCGAGCACGCAACAGCGAAGGCATGGCTTGTCTTGTGTAATATTGTTTGAAGGTGGCAATCACGCCTTGATCACATGGCTGCAACAGCGATGTGGTGTTCGGGGGAAGGAAAACTACCTGGGCGTTATCACCAGTCGACCATGGTTGGTGGATGTGCTGGAGCATTGTCGACTAGCAGCAGGGCCCTGTTCGCTAGGCTGTTAGATTTCGTGTAGTGGGAGATGAAGGGGGAGAAATAGTTATAGATGTAGTCATAAAAGATTGAAGAAGTGAGCCATGCATTTTTGGAGGACTTCCAATAGATGGGCAGAGAAGGCTTTGATGTGTTTTTCAGTGCACGGGAGTTTTCGTAGCTGTAGACCAGCAGTGGTCTAAGCTTAACATCACCCTCTGCATTGCCCCCTAAGGCCAAAGTCAGCCGATCCTTCGCTGCCTTGAATCCCGAAGCAGACTTTTCACGCTTGAAGATGTAGGTTCTGCGAAAAACACAGTCCTATCTTACGTATGTCTAATGAGACCTTGTGCCAGTTCAGAAATCAAACCAAAACATGGGGCATTTATTTTATTTTGTTTCACTGTAAAATTTGCCCATAACATCATTTTTTAGACAATATCTATCTATCTATCTATTGCCAGAAGCCTCAATCCCGTTCGGGGTGGCCACAAACAAATCGCCTCCACGTTGCCCTGTCCCCTGCTATTTCACTGCCCCGCTCCCAACTCACATCCCCCTCTCTCATATACCTCTCCACCCCATCCCTCCATCTCATCCTCGGCCTCCCCCTCTCTCTTCCCCCCTCCACCTCACTCACATACACTCTCTTCGTCAGTCTTTCACCCTCCATCCTCTCCAAATGGCCAAACCACCTCAGTATATTCCTCCTAACGCTTCCTATCACATCCACACCACAACGCTCCATTATATCCTCATTTGTCAGCCTGTCTCTCCATGTGACTCCACAGGCTCCTCTTAATTAACTCATTTCCATTGCTTTCACTCTTGACTTGTGTCCTTCCAGCAACGTCCAGGCTTCACTTCCATACGTTACACTTAGAAGTGGAGGAGGGTGTGATACTCCACAAAGCATGGATTAGGCACAACCCCACATCACACTCCACACATTGGTACCTGGTGTCCTTCCGCTGGGTCCGTGGCCTTGCTGTGCTGGCAGACATGGCACCTGCATTGGGGATTCCTTTTTGTCCCATGTGCATTGATAGATTTAGGGAAGTGGCGTTCGGTGAGGCACAGGGGGTTTTCACCGCTGCATGGATGTTGGCGAGGCCCACGATCAGGTCCGTGGGTGCCGATCAGCTCCTTACACAGCTCTCTGTTGAACCCCTCGAATG
Source organism: Coenobita brevimanus (assembly GCF_032717465.1). Lineage (NCBI taxonomy): Eukaryota > Metazoa > Arthropoda > Malacostraca > Decapoda > Coenobitidae > Coenobita > Coenobita brevimanus. The sequence continues at coordinate 34,620,740 of NC_137051.1, read as the reverse complement.
TTTCATTGGTTCCTGTTGTGCTGGCATGAAGGAGGTGGTTGTTCAGTGCCCTTATACCCAGAAGCTGGAAAAGAAGTTTTTTGTTCCACATTATTATGGGCCTGGCACAGTCCACACTTGAAATCATGGTGTCAGACCGGTCCACTTGCCGAATGTTGATAATATAATCAGTTACTGGCTCCGGTTTCCAAATGTGAACCCATTTCTCGCCGCAGTAGTCCACAGTCTTGGTGAGGTGCACGAGGAGGCGTTGAACCGTTGATAACAGGATCACATATTGGTTTTGGTGCCAGATGATGGCAAGGATATTGTTGGCATGATAAAACACCACCTCCTTCCATTGCACCTTCTGTCCCACCCATACCATCTTCTGCTGTTTTTTTTCTTTTACCCGTACTGTCATGCAGATACCTGTCTCAGGCTGTTGCAAGTACCGAGCGAGAATTGGGCATGTATGTAGACTGTAGCACCAGTCAGGCAAGGCAGTACTCCCAAGGTGGATGGAAAGCTGGTGACAAGGAGAGCTGGAGCTCCTGTTTCATCAGCCCTCAAGACTAGCTTCTGACCATCCCCCTTTGCCGAACTTTTTCATTGTTTTAATAATACAGAGAGTAGGCCAGCATGCTCTCCAATACAAGTTCCTCTTATTGTCAACACCAAACTAGATGCACATTACACACTACATTTCCCGTTCAAAATCAGCAAAATGGCATCTCAGCAACAAGCCTCAGAGTCCCCAGGGAGGGGGAAGGGACCATAAATGCCCCCACCATCTGCCACTCTCCTGGTGACGACCCAGTGAGATGCCTGGAACCACTGTCTGACTCACTTCTTCATTTCTGCAACATTCGCAGCCTTTCCTCTAACTTTCTCTCTGTTGAGCACCACCTCTCCTCCTCTAAACCTCACCTTCTCATCCTAACTGACACTCAGCTGTCTGAGGCAACTGATAGCAAACCCTTCTTTGTATCCTCTACTTTCTCCATACTCATTTCAAAGCCAAAGGTGGCTGTTGTGCATATGTACACAATGATATAGCTTGTTCTCGTGTTCCTGAACTTGAATCATCCGATTTCTCTGCTCTCTGGCTTTGGCTTTCCTGTCATTCTCTGACTAAATTATATCTGTGCTGTTTACTTATCCCTTAATACATACTGACTATGAAAAATTCTTTGACTGTCTTACGTCTAAGATGGAGCACATTCTATCCATTCATCCTTTCTCTGAAGTCTCCATTCTAGGAGATTTCAGTGTTCACCACCACCTTTGGCTCTCTTCTTCTTTCACTGATCCACCTGGTGAACAAGCCTACATCTTTTCTATCCATAATGACCTAGAGCAACTTGTACAGCACCCTACCTGTATCCCTGACTGCCATGGAGTGAGTTCCAACATACTTGACCTCTTCCTTAACAACTAATCCTTCTGCACATGCTGTTATCTTTTCTCTCCGTTGGGCGCTTCCGATCACAACCTTATCACCTTAACCTGTCCTGTCGCTCCAGTACTGCCTGTGGACCCTCCAAAGAAACGTCAGTTGTGGCACTTTGGAACTGCTGATTGGGAGGCCCTCAGGCAGTACTTCTTTGATTTTCCCTGGAATGATTTTTGCTTCCATGGCCGGGAGCCATCTGAGTGTGCCTTGTGCTTAACGGAGGTTATACTCTTGGGCATGGAAGCATATATTACTTTCTCTTATCCTTTGACTAATGCAAAAAAAACTTGGTTTAATCATGCTTGTTCAAATGCTCTCCACAACAAGGAGAAGGCCTACAAAAGGTACCGGAGCCAACCCACTCCTCTCATCTCATCTCTTTTATGTTTCTGCACGGAATTGTGCTAAGTCTGTTCTTTGCTCTACTAAAATTAATTTCATCCATAAAAAATGCTGTGAGCGCTCCAACTCGAATTCGTCCCACTCCTTCTAGCACCTTGTCAAAAACCTTTCTAACAACTTTACCTCATAATCCTTTGCTTTTCCTTTCCATCCTGATGGCTCTGTAGCTATTTCTTCTACTGATAAAGAAGAACTCTTTGCTCAGAGTTTCTTCTCCACTTCTGCCTTAGATGATTCCAGCACTGTCCCTCCATCACTTCCCTCCTCTGACTTCCTCATGGCTGACATTAAAATTTCTTAAATGATGTATTTTCTGTCATTATTGGCCTCAGTACTAACAAGGCAAATGGGCTCTTGTTTTCCTCAAGAACAGTGCTTCTGTGCTTACATCATGCCTAGGTAAACTCTTTTGCCTTTGTCTATCAACTTATACCTTTCCTTCTTGCTGGAAGTTTGCTCTCATTCAGCCTGTGCCAAAGAAGGGTGACTAATGCCAGCTCTCTAACTATTGCCCAATTGCTTTAACTTCCTGTATTTCAAAAGTGTGTGAGTTTAGTCTTTAAAATAAAGTGTTATAGCATCTTTCCTGTCACAACCTTCTTTCTGATTGTCAGTATGGGTTCCGCCAGGGACAGTCCACTGGCAATCTTCTCTTTCAGACACCTGGTCATCCTCCTTTCGGGACTTTGGTGAAAACTTTGCCATTGCACTTGACATCTCAAAGGCTTTTGATTGAGTATGGCATAAATCTTAAATTTCCTAACTGTCCTCTTTTGGTTTTTATCCTTCTATCTGTGCCTTTATATCTAGCTTGTGGTTGTTCTATAGCTGCTGCTGTAGACAGCCACCACTCTTGTCCTAGAGCTGTCACTAGCAGTGTTCCTCAGGGCTCTGTCCTATCACCCACTCTCTTTCTTTTGTTCATCAGTGACCTTGTAAGCTGTACATCTAACCCTATCCACTCATACGCTGATGACTCCACTCTTCATCATTCCATTCGCTTCCTGTCCATCTCAGCAGTTACTTCAACAAACAAGGGATGATGCTGTTGCACACCTAATGTCTGACTTGGCTCATATCTCTGATTGGGGTAAAAGTAATCTTGTTTTTAATGCATCAAAAACTCAGTTCTTGCATCTATCAACCTGACAGAATCTTCCACAGGAGTACCCTATAATTTTCAACAATATCCAGCTTAATCCTGCATCATCTTTAAACATACTTGGGGTTTCATTCTCTTGGGATTTATCATGGAAAGAACATATTACCTGTCTTGTAAAACCTGCTTCCAAGAGATTAGGTGTGCTTAGGCGACTCCGTGCCTTCTTTACCACTGCACAATTATTGACTTTATACTTAGGTTTTATTCACCCCTGTGTAGAGTACAACTTTCTTCTGCCTCAAGTAAAGCATATGTTTAACCCACCTGCCTCCTCACTGCTCCCCATCACCACTGTTGAGTCCCCCACACCACTTCTTCCTGATGCCTCAACATCAAAGCCCTCAAAATCAAGTGGGAGCACATCAAGCTTACCAGTGTCTTGAACAAGGGATTGAGGAGGTGCGTATGCATGTGATCACTCACTGCTGGGGCTTGCAAAAGTCTCGGTAAAATCGTGATACTCCTTGCAGAGGAACATTCTTTTGTTTCACGAAACTGCCACTCGTGGAAGTGTATTTCATGAAACTAGTGTGTGCACTGTATGTATATATATATATATATATATACACACACACCTGTACATATATATATATGAAGCCTCTGTGGTACAGTGGTAAAGTGTGCGTTTTCATACACTGGAGAGCGAGGGTAAGGGCCTCGCCAGGGTAATAAACTTTGGAAGTGTTCTCCCAGCCATGTACTACTTTGGTGGACACCAGGGGTGCTGTGGTTGAACCAGTGTTGCATACTGTAAAGTATGTTTCCACCCAGTCGGCTTGCACAGGCCGATTACACTTGGTTCACAGACTACACACACGTCCAAAGCCACTACAACACTACAATCACACTTACAAGCTCTTCTCATCATACATACAATCTCTACCAGACATCCTAAGCCATTTGGTAGAGATACTTAGGCTGTATCGTCCCTACTTCGGTCGGGATAGGCCGGTCCTGCAGTGGATATATATAACTATATAACTATATATATATATATATATATATATATATATATATATATATATATATATATATATACATATATATATATATATATATATATATACATATATACCTATCTATCTATTGCCAAACGCCTCAATCCCGTTTGGGGTGGCCACAAACAAATCTCCTCCAAGTCGCCCTATCCCCTGCCATTTCACTGCCCTGCTCCCAACTCACACCCCCCTCTCTCAAATACCTCTCCACCCCATCCCTCCATCTCATCCTCGGCCTCTCCCTCCCTCTTCCCCCCTCCACCTCACTCACATACACTCTCTTCGTCAGTCTTTCACCCTCCATCCTCTCCACATGGCCAAACCACCTCAGTGTGTTCCTCATAACGCTTCCTGTCACATCCACATCCACACCACAACGCTCCTTTATATCCTCATTCGTCAGCCTGTCTCTCCATGTGACTCCACAGGCTCCTCTTAAATAACTCATTTCCACTGCTCTCACTCTTGACTTGTGTCCTTCCAACAACGTCCAAGCTTCACTTCCATACGTTAGAGTTGGTATCACAATACTGTCATGTAGTAACTTTTTCACTTCCATTCTCACTTCCCTGTTTCTTATCACTGCTTTCAAAGAACCAGCAACCTTTCTTCCCTGCTGTATCCTTTCAAGCACTTCACCCTCCAAACCTCCATCCTTACTCATCACACTACCCAAGTACTTAAATGTACTCACATTTTCCAATTCCTCACCATCCAACCTCGCTGTACATTCACTGACTTCACCTCTCTCAAAGACCATCACTTTACTCTTCCCTACATTCACCTTTAGATTCCGTTTCTTACACACACTCCCAAACTCATCCACCAAGCCTTGCAGCTCTCCTTCGTCTTCACTCAACAACACAGTATCATCTGCAAACAACAGTACAGGGAGTTTCCAAACACTATCCTCTCTCACCAGGGCCACTCCAACATCCACTACCCTACCTTGTACTTCTTTTATTACCCCATCCAAGTACAGATTAAACAACCATGGAGACATGACACATCCCTGTTTCAACCCAGCTTTCAAGGAGAAAAATTCACTTAGTTCACCATCCACACGCACTGCAGCCTTCGCACCATCATACATACTCTTCACAGCATTCAACAACATCCCATCTACTCCATATTTTCTTAACACTTTCCACAATCCTTGTCTATCCACCCTGTCATATGCTTTCTCCAAATCCATGAAAGCCGCATACAACTTCTTTCCCTTCTCTAGAAACTTTTCCACTAAAGATCTAAGAATGAATATCTGATCTACACAACCTCTTCCCTTCCTAAAGCCTCCTTTTTCTTCTCCAACTAATTTCTCTGTTCTTTCTCTAACTCTGTCAATAAGTATCCTACCATACACTTTTCCTGTTATACTAAGAAGACAAATGCCCCTATGATTACCACACACTTCTTTTTCCCCTTTTCCTTTGTACAAGGGAATAATTATACCTGACTTCCAATCCTCCGGGACTCTACCTTCCTCGCATGCCAATCTGCACATCATCCACATCCATTCTACTACTATCTCTCCCCCATGCTTCAGCATTTCACCACACACTCCATCAATTCCTGGGGCTTTCCCTGATTTAACTTTCTTCATTGCTTCCACAACTTCTATCCTACTGATTTCTTCCTGACTTCTCACCTCCCTCCTTCTCCCAGCCATTCTCCAGCCACTTATACTCGCATTATTTCCATCCTATATGTTCAACAATTCCTTAAAGTGTTCTCGCCATCTGCTCACTTTTTCTCCCTTCTCCACTAGTAATCTACCATTTTTATCTTTCACTCCCCTGCTAACTTCACTTCCACCCTGTCTTACTCTTTTCACCTCTTTCCAGAACATTTTCTTACAGTCCCTCCACTTTGCACTCAAATTCCTTCCAAATTCCTCATCCACTCTCTTCTTACTCTCTCTTACTAATCTTTTCACCTCTCTCTTTCTTTTGTATATATAACTCTCTCTTCCGCCTCTCAACTTCTTCCACGCCCCTATTTCTCATCCATTCATTGTATGCTTTCTTCTTTTGTGCCACAGCCTGTCTCACCTCTTCAGTCCACCTCGCTGTTCCTTGCACCCCCCTCCGTCTTCTCTTCCTTCCACACACCACATCACATGCTCCACATATTTCTTCTGTAAATATCCTACATACATCTTCCACGTCTCCCATCTGCTCCAGTTCATATTTGCGCAATCATTCCTCCACTTCTCTCTTATACTCTCCCTTTTTCTCATCCTCTTGTAACCATTCCACTCTCCTTGCAACTACTCCTTCCTCTCGTCTTTCCTTCTTCTATTCCTCCGTCGTACTTGAATCCTAATTCTGGCCACCACCAAGTAGTGGTCAGAAAGTCCACTCCCCCAACCTCTATAAGCCCTTGTATCCATTACACATCTTCGCATCCTTTCATCCACACACTCATAATTAATCATTGCCTTCCTTTCATTCAGTTCACCACCCACCCTTCTCATCACTCGCCATGTATACCTGTGGATCATTCTGTGCCTCAAGAGGGTATTGGCTATCACCAACCCTCTCCCAGCACAAATGTCCACTAACGCACTGCCATTCTCATCTATCTCATCAGGCACACCCAACTCACCAACTATTCCATCCACCTTCACATTCCCAACTTTACCATTCATATCACCGATCAAAAACACTCATTCCTTCCAAACTTTTCCATGCACACTTCTACATTTGTCCAGAACTCTTCTCTCACTCTTCTAGCACGATCTTGCGTTGGCGCATACACACACACAATCGCCCACATTTGTATTCCAGCTTTCAACTTTACCCACACAATCCTTGACCCAACTGATCCATACTGTCTTATGCTCTTCTTCCATCTTTTACTCACAACTATACATACTCCTTCCTTTGCCCTCTCATTCTCACCTACTCCTGCACATATACACCATCCATACTCCCATTCTCACACTTTCTCCTCTCCATTTTGTTTCAGTTATTCCACATACATCCTCTTTCGCACCCTCAGGCACCTGGACAATCTCTCTCTCTTTCACCTCATCATTCGCTCCCCTTACATTCCACGTTCCTATATATGTATATATATATATATGTATATATATATATATATATATATATATATATATATATATATATATATATACATATACAGTATTCAGTTTTATGCTGTGTCCCTCTTTTTTTTTTTTTGGTAAGGGCAAAGGCATTGCCCTTGGGTAGAGGACTTTTAGTTTTGGAGTGTGTAGCTTTTTATGACTCATTGCCCTTCCTGATGTCTAGCAGTGACCCTTAGGTGGACTCAAACCTCTGACCCTTTGGTCAGAACCCTCTAACCAACTGAACCATGATATATATTGGTGGGTGACTGCTGTTGGGAGATGGAGCCAGTATTTCAAAGGTTTGAGTGGTTGTGAGACCCTTATTGCAAGGCATTCATTTTTATTGTTCCATTGTGCGTTCGCTTGTTTCTGGATGTTACCCAGTGTTTTTGTTAATTAAAAATAAATGATGATGATGATGATATGTTGATAATTATAATGATGGTGATAGTGGTAATGATATTGAAGATGAGAATGAGGATCTGGATGATAAGTCTATCTATCTGTCTGTTGCCAGATGCCTTAATCCCGGAAGGGTTGACCACAGACAAATCACCTTCACGTCGCCCTGTCCCCTGCCATTTCACTGCTCTGCTCCCAGCTCACACCCCTCCCACTCTCATATACCTCTCCACTCCATCCCTCCATCTCATCCTTGGCCCTTCCCTCCCTCTCCATCCCTCCACCTCACTCACATACATTCTCCTTGTCAGTCTCATGCTGTCCATCCTCTTCACATGGCCAAACCACCTCAGTGTACAGTATTTCTCTTAACGCTTTCTAGTGCATCTACATCCACACCACAGTGCTCCTTCACTTCCTCATTTGTCAGTCTGTCTCTCCATGTAACTCCACGTGCTTCCTCAAATATCTCATTTCCACTGCTTTCTTGACTTGTGTCCTTCTAACAAGGTTCAAACTTCACTTCCATACATTGGAGTTGGTATCACAATACTGTCATGCAGCAATTTCTTTATTCCATGCTTACTTCCCTGTATCTTATCACTGCTTTCCAAGAACGAGTAATGAGGAAGTGAAGGAGACTGACCCTGTCTGGGATACATGGCGTCTGGCAATGAATGAATGAATGAATACCCTTTCAAGCACTTCTCCCTCTAAACTTCCGTCCTAACTCATCGTCATACATAAATGCAGAACATATCTTTGGAGAAATGTAGCTGCAAGCTCAGTTATCAAGTAATTCAGCAGCTCAGTAAGTAGCTGGATTTTTTACTTGGCTTAGTTCCCAGTCTATAGAATATATCTGTGCCATGGCCAACCTCAATATGGGTATTTTATAGGAGGAAGCATGGCATCATTTGATTTGTTTTGATTCCTTCCTTTATTTCACAACCCTATTCCTCCCTTTTCATGACTGTATTTTTTCATAACCCTGTTTCTTCCTTTTCTTGACAACCTCATTCCATTTACATTTTTCCCTGTGAGAGAGTGAGTAATCCAGAGGTTTGTATGTTGAGCAGATGAGTGTGTGTGTGAACCATTTTTCTTGACATGCTGTTGATTAGCTCACCCCCTACTGCCTTCTCCTGTTGTGCTTTCTTGGCCTTCCTTCACGCCATCCGTAGGTGGGGGGGTCATGATTGAGAGGATGATAACTTTTTTTAATGACCCTGTACCTTCCCACCATACTGTCTCCCCCAGATCATGGATGGATCCAGGGGAGTTACCCATGCTGTCCAGACAGCACCCAAGGTTTATGACAGTGAGATTAGCATTCATTGCTTTACATACATAGTTTGGTCATGTGGAGAAGATGGGGGATGATAATTGGGTGCAGAAAATGAGAAGTGTGAATGTTGGGGTTGGGGTTTTGAGAGGCAGACCGAAAAAGACCTGGGACAAGGTCAAAGAATGTGACTTCAGGGATATGGGACTGAACAGAAAGGCTGCCAGAGATTGAGCAGCATAGAGAGTTGCCATTAGGTGACTAAAGTTGACACATGGAAGCATGTTGGAGCCTTTATAAACACAACTAAACTAAATATAATTGCATCTTTATCTTTTTCTGACATGTATGTTTATTTCTCCCATACAGATATAATACAAACCATCCTTGGTTGATAAATGTTATGGTACTCACCTTGGAGGAAGGGGATCCCAAACTCATATTACTTTTGAAGGTGATATGGGCAACACCTTAACTATTTGAATCTGGGGATTCTTTGCATTTCCCCTCTGATGATTGAGTCACTTTGGCATAGAATTTTCAGACTTGAGAAATACACTGAGGTGGTTTGGACATGTGGAGAGAATGGAGAATGAAAGACTGACTAAGAGGGTGTATGTAGGTGAGGTGGAGGGAGGGAGGGCAAGGGGGAGGGGGAGACCAAGGATGGGGTGGAGTGATGGAGTTGAGAGATATATGTGGGAGGGGGGAGTGAGTTGGGGGGAGGGCAGTCAATTAGTGAGTGACAGAGCGACTTGGAGGTGTTTTGTCTGCAGCCACCCTTTGCGGGATTAGGGTGTCGGGCTATATATAAATAGATAGATAGAAGTGTTTAATACAGCTTTAGTAAACACGTTGAGTATGAGAGCCCTCTCTTGTGTGTAATAGTAAGAAGAATAACTAAAATGGATGTTGCCCAGATTCACTGGGTTAATAATATACTCACCTTGGCAGAGAGAAAGTGCGAGGTACCAGGGTGGCATTGAGAGGGTCCCAGCGCACCACCACCTCGGAACTCTCACACACTGGACACATTGGCAACACCATGATTGTTCTGCTGGAGGGCATTGCACCAAACCAGCAGTGAGTTTTTGTTGTTGTTGTGGACTTGACTCAACTAACCTAACCTAAACCCGAGAACCAACAATGAGTTGTGATGGTGGTTGAGGTGGTATTGACTCAACTAACCTTAACTTGACTAAACCTAACCTAACATAACCTAATGTAACATAACCTTGCCTGTTGCAACTTAACCTAACTACTGTAGCATAACCAAACCTAACATAACTGAACCAAATAACCAGAGATGAGTTGTTGTTAATGTTGTTTGCTACCTTGGCTCAGCTGGATGCTCAGCAATGACCACATGCAGGTCAATCTATCTCTGGTCATTTTGTCCTTGCTAACTTAACCTAACCTAAACTAACTTTATGTAAGCTAACTTGACCTAACCAAATCCACCTTATTCTGGCCTAATGGATTTTGGGGTCAGAGTGGCCTGTTACCTGAATGAAAGGAAGGTCCTCTGACCCCTCTGATTATTGAACCATGGCTATCACATCTTCCCTTGGTAAAGTATTTAGGATTTCTTTTTCTTTAATGGATGAACATAAGAAAAACATCCATACACCAAATTAACCCATCACGTCCGGGTGACATGTATACGTGACTAATTGGGGACGTCCGGGTGACACGTATACATGATCTAGTGTTTTGCAGCATTGTTTGAGTATTCCAAAGGTTATTTCCACCACACGCAGCCACTGGTAACCCTCCTGCATGCATCTGAATCATGCTTCAATTATCTGCATACATCCGTAATGGATAGACCTATGCAAAAAGTTTTCCCTGTGTCTGGATCTTTGACTGAGTGCCTGCAGCTGCTGACTTCAGCACCAATCAAGTCCAAAGGCCAGAAAAGAAATGGCCTTAGTGCGATAGGGAGAGAACTCGAGGTGACATTATTGCCAGTTGTGAGCGGAGTAAGTGACTCTTCCTCTGAGGAAAGCGACCACCGTACCGAGTGTCAATATTTATGCATTGCATGAGGAGAGTGGACGTGAGCCCTCCATTGTGCACCCATCGTTTCCCCCTGTACGTTCATCTGTTATTTCCAATGATGGGAATGGTTCAGGGAGTATTGACAATCCTGAAGAGAGGAATATTGGCATGGAAGAGGAGGTATGGAGTGGAGAAAGGGTGGAGGTGGAGGAGGGAGGGAGTGGAGGAAGGGAGGAGGTGGAGGAGGAAGGGAGGGAGGAGGAAATGCTGTGCATCAGGCCTCGTGCCACCGCTTTGTGTATTTACATTGAATAATGGAAACAGAAAGTTTGTTTCACGATGAAATCAATGCCTTATTTTTAATTGAACGTTTTCATGTGTATGTTTGTTATGATGAAAAGGTACAAATCACAGGAAAAATATTGTTATAGTGGAAAATATAGTGGAGTGGAGAAAGGCAGGAGGAAGGAGGAAACACAGTGCCTCACACCGCCATTGTGTCTATTTATGTGAATAATGGAAGCAGAAAGTTTGTTTCATGATGAAATCAGTGCCTTATTTTTTATTGAAAGTTTTCATGAGTGTATATTTATTGTGATGAAAAGTAAAAATCATAGGGAAAAAATTCTATTATAGTGGAAAATATTTTTGATTATGGACAGTATGTGAATAACTATTTTGTTCACAATATTATTTTTTTAGGGTTTATGTAGTAGTAGTAGTAGTAGTAGTGTAGTAGTAGTAGTAGTAGTAGTAGTAGTGGTGGTAGTTTTAGTAGTAGTGGTAGTAGTAGTAATAGTTGTAGTAGTAGTTGTAGTAGTGGTAGTCATAGTAGTAGTAGTATTTGTAGTAGTGGTAGTTGTAGTAGTAACAGTAGTAGTAATATTTGTAGTAGTTGATATAATACCCAGACTTCTAGTGGCACAGCAGTGCTAGAATCAAGCGATGATGCAAGCCAAACGTACATCTCCGCGTGTGTGTGTGTGTGTGTGTGTGTGTGTGTGTGTGTGTGTGTAAGGTGATGGTAGTGAAGCAGTGGTAAGGCAAACAAGCATACATACCTGTACCTGAGGCAGCCTGCCTCAAGGTTGTTGCTGTGGTTACCAGACTCACAGCAGCACTCCCGCCACAATTTTGAGAAACGTACGTGGAAATGGTGTTTGTGGTGGATTGAGGTCTTCTGGAAATGTTATTATTATATATGGCTAATATAAGCCTTAGTTGTGTCACTGCACATGTGCCACGGATATGGACGTGAGCAAAAAAGCAACAAAAATTGCCCCCTTTCCCCACCCACTCTCTCTACTACACTCCCTTTATGGACAATTTGGGGCCACCAGTTTGAAGCCGAAGGATTGGTGAGTATTATGACACAAAGTTTTTTATTTTTGGTTAGATATTATTTGAGATATGAAAGTTTAAAAATAGACGATTTTCTTAGTTATGCCTGGCTGGGAGAAGTGTTGCCGGGAATATATGATGGACGCGATGGGTTAAAGGTGTTCTGTATCTGTAACAGTTGGATCTGCAGTAGGTTGAAGCTTGGAGAGAAGCAAATGTGGGGAAGTGAGTCCCAAAGAGAAACAGTTCTGGGAGTAAACAAATTCTGCATAGTAGTGTGGAAGTCAAGTCGTGAATGCTACTTGTACCAGATGCTCGTGTAGCATTTGGGGTTGTGGAGAGGTGACAATGAATGCAGCTTCATCTGAGCATTTGCCATAAAAGTTCAGGGTATTTGTAAGATAATATAAGGCAACATTCCTTCATACAGTACGTGTAAGGGTTGTAGGTCATTTATAATTGGTGGGTTCTTAATTTTCTTATAGCTTTGTTCTTCATTTTGTCCAATTGTTTTAGTGCAACCTCTCCACATCCACTTCACAAGGGTGAGCAGTATTTGAGTTGAGAGTCTGCATGACTTTTGTAAATTATAGCTAACTGCTTTTCAGTGAAGAAGTTATGGATTCTGTACAGTAATCCAAGTTTCTTTGAGGCAGCTTTAGCAAGTGATCTAGTGTGAAAGGTCCAACTGAGAGTGTTGTTGAGCAGAGCACCAAGAATTTCAATACTCTTAAAGATGGATATGTTGGTTGCACCGGAGGTAATGTAGGAATCAGGCAATATCTGTCTGTTAATAAGTTTGACCTATTAATAAGCACATTGTTACGTCTCTTGAATTCAACAACTTAAGTAATGACAGACAGTATGGATTTTGCCTTTGAAAAATCCACTTGATATACAGTACTCACTTTTATTACTCATAGAATCCATCAGTCAATTCACCAAAATATAAAAACCCATGCAGTAGCCCTTGATATTTCTAAAGTTTTATAGAGAGTATGGCACCATTCCTTGTTATCAGAACTCCCTTGCTATGGCATATCATCTTTTGTTCCACTTATCTCCTTAAACAGTAGTCCCTCATTTATCCAGACGTGTTTATTATCCAGACGCTGGACCTTAGCACTATTAAACCATTATTCGAATTTACTTGCTACTGTCCGGATGTAAAAGTCCCTGAGAACTCTAACGGCCAGCCGACATGTTCAAACATTTGGTATTGTGGCCACTGGGCTTGAGCCGTTAGTGGGAAGTAGGTCGTAACCCACAACAAGAGTTAAAATATCCATCTGCCCCTTTACTGAATGTTTAAGGTCGTTCACTTGTCTGACCACTCCCAACGAACCTCCAGCACCCGAGTAATATGGCTGTAACCCACAAGCAGTGTTAGAACATCTGTAAACATCCACACCCAATGTCCAAAATTGCATGGCCACTGGGCTAAGTCGTTCCTAATTGCCTCTAAGATTGTAACACAGACCACATGCCACAAGTACATGTTTGGTGACAGCAGCCGTCCGTCTGGCTACCGAACATTGAAAGTCCCCTGATCACTGTGAGTTGTGTTTCCGCATGGCCACTCAGTGTCTAACACACCGCAAGCCACAAGTAAATGAATGGTAAAAGTGCCTGTCTACCTCATGACAGAAAGGGGAGAACCCTGCCCACAGCCTTGCTTGTCCCCCCCTCCCATCCTTCCTCCATACCCTTCTGGCTCCCCCCTCACTCCCTCAGTCTCTGCCCATCTCCGTGGTGGTACCACTGACTGGTGAGTTTTTTATTTTTTTTGTGATTTATTCAACTATGATTGATCATATTGAAATTCCACAAAATCCATGAAAAAGCTCATGAAATTCTACATCAAGACATATGCTTATCTCTTGGAAAGTGCTGGCAAAATTTTGCACTAGGATGGCGGGAATTTATATGAAGGTAAGTTTTACTCCTGAACACTTTAATCTCTCTGCATTTCTTTACTTTTACTTATCAGTTTTATGTGTTTTTATTAGCTTATCTTATAGTATACATACCAGTAAAGATGATGTATACCATTTATACCAATACAGCCAATTTACGGTGGCATATTTGGCCATGGATTTTTTTTTTAACCCCAGGTCAATCTCCTGTCACCGATAACTGATTTTCAAGCCATCTTCAGGTTTTTTGTTGACTTTTGTTGGTTATGCATTGTTTTCTTGATATTTAGCATTAATATGGATAATCCTATGATTGTTTTGTTTTCTCAGTATGGCAGAATGACTGGAAAACAATGACAAAATTAGGAGGGGTGCTCTACATGCATTAGTGTATAGGTAGGGTGTTTTATGGTTTTCTTTGTTTTTTCCATGGTTTTCTTGGTGTTTAGCATTACTTTGGATATTCCTATGTGTATTTTGATGTCTAAATATGGCAGATTGACCTGAAAACAGTGCCAAAATTAGGAGGGGTACTGTACATACAGTAGTGTACAGGTCGGGTGTTTTCTTGGTTTTCAGTGTTTTTTTTGCATGGTTTTCTTGGTGTTAAAAATTATTTTGGATAATCCTATGTATGTGTTGATGTCAAATATGGCAGAATGACCAGAAAATGCTTCCAAAATAAGGAGGGATATTGTACATACAATAGTGTATAGGTAGGATGTTTTTGGTTTTCAGTGGTTTTTCTGAATGTTTTTTTTTTGGTGTTTAGCATTACTTTGAATATTCCTATATGTGTTTTGATGTCTAAATATGCGTGAATGACCAGAAAACACTGCCAGTTGAAGCATAGGTACTCTACAAATAGGTTAGGTTTAGGTTGGAGGTTGGGTATAGGTAGAGTCTGGGTATGGTAGGGGAATAGTGTTCGTTATCCAGATGTTGCCACTACCTGGACATGCCTTTGGCTCTGTTATGTCTGGATAAATGAGGGATTACTGTATTTAAGTGGTAGGAGAATAAGATTAAAGGTAGATGATGTTTGGTAAACCATTGCTATAACTAACCCCAGTATATATATATCAGATATTTAATTTAACGATCACCAGAAAGCCCACTGAACTTTCGTCCTATTTATAGAACAGTAGTTGTTAAATTTGGCACAGTGGATGGCAGTTACTTGAAAAACATGTCTGGCAAGGATGCTACCCCTAGTGAAAAGCATGGTGCTACTGAGGGTGTAGAGGGCAAGCCCAAAAAGGTAATTATTTTTTTAGTTTTAGGTAAGTGGCCCATGGCCCCCAACATATCTCCATTGAACCTGTGTTATTGTTGTATTGATAGAATTGTTTATGAAGACTCCAACATGCTTGGATGTTTCAGTCTTGGTCATCTCAATATATGATAAATCATGATGTGATGAGTTTTCACATGATGTAACCCCATTGCATACGAAGACATGACTGCAATTTCCCTCAGTAACATTCAAAATTATATATAGGTTTAATGTGCAGAATACCGTAATTACTAAGGAAGAGATGCTATGAAATCTTCAAGGCCAATGAGGAATACTACTTGGATGCATATACCTGTGAGGTGTAATCCAATTTCCAGGGGCTTGAATGGACAGTGTGTGTGTATGGCCCATTTCTCCAGGCATGCCGTTAATTAATTCTCCTGTCATGTTTTTCTGCTTCCTTGTTTCTATACTTAGGTAGGAAAATGAGTTGATGATGATGATGGTGATGATAATGATGATTTGCTCCAACAGGACAGTAGTGCGTGTGAGTATTGGTAAGAGCCAGGGTCTGTACTCCAGCCTCTCCAGGAAGATGAAGGACAAAAACAATGCCCTTATTACCATTGGGGATGTGAGGATTGATATCCCACAACACCCAGTGATCCTCCATGACATGATGACACGCAGCAGCAAACAGCTTTCATCCACACTCATGGTTAGTAACAGCGCTGACAACCAAACCCTTGTTAACCCCTTTGAGGTGTATGGACCCCAGACAAGGTTACTGTAATCCAATACATTTAAGGGTAGATGAACAGCCTACTTC
Source organism: Coenobita brevimanus (assembly GCF_032717465.1). Classification (NCBI taxonomy): domain Eukaryota; kingdom Metazoa; phylum Arthropoda; class Malacostraca; order Decapoda; family Coenobitidae; genus Coenobita; species Coenobita brevimanus. Next base: position 34,604,638 of record NC_137051.1, on the reverse strand, counting down.
CCTCAGTGACATTACATGATAAAAAAAACTATCAAATGTAAACTGACCCAACCTCTCAACACCTACTCATATTTCATATGATGACACCCAGCAGCAGTGAAGATACTGCAAATTGCAAATATAAACATACATTACACCATCATCATCATCATCCAGACCTCCTTTCCCACCCTATGGCTGGATAAGTAGCAGTGTCCAGACAGCCAGAGTTTGCCCAGTCCATTGGGCCACGCTTCCATTCACTCTTCATTCAAACCCCCGGAATCCTGGCTTTATCTGATAGGCCAAAAACATTCAGCACATTCTGTAGCTTCACAAAAACGTATCCAGTAGAGTCAGTCCAGATGCTGTCACGTTAAAAAGGGGTGCATCCCTGATCAAGCACTTCTTCTCACAACATTCATGCAGCCAGGATGTTCTCTTGTCAGTCCCCTAGCCTCACTGACTTCCATGCCTCTCTTCTTTACACACACATCCACCATATCCCTCCACCTTCCCCTTGGCCTACCTTGCCTCCTCCCTCCTTCAGATTCATTCAGATATACAATTTTTGCCACTCTATTGTTATTCATTCTCTCCACATGACCATACCATCTCCATACACTCACTTCGATTTTGGTGTCCACAGATTTCCTCACTCCTCATCTTTTACGAATCACATTATTTTGTATCCTATCCACCCTCTGTACTCCACATACATTCCTCAGCAGTCCCATGTCCACTGCTGTCACTCCTGGCTTTTCATTTTCATGCCACACCACAGTCTCACATCAATATGTTAAAGTTGACACTAACACTCCTTCATGGAAGCCTTGTGCATCTGTAACACTCAATCCTCTGTTTTTTATGAAGGCCTTCATAGCATTAGCTACTTTCCTTCCATGTGTCACTCTATTTTTCACTTCTTTTGCACATTTTCCTCTCTTTTCTGTCACTGTACCCAAGTATTTGAACTCTCTCACCAATTCCAGTCTCTCTCCATTCACTGTAACATCACACTGGGAGTCACATTCTTTCTCAGTAACCATCACTTTACTCTTTTCTACCTTTACTCTCAAGGCACAATGCTCACAGTCTGGTATTTGCAAGTAGTACTGCATCATCAGCATACAACAAATTTGAGATATTCCATCCATCACCATTCATTACCAACGCCACCCCTCTCTCTATTACTCGTGCTTTTACTTTTCTCATCACCCCATCCATATATATATTGAACAACCATGAGGACATCACATAACCTTGTCGTACACCCACACCAATTGTAAACCATTCGCTTAGATGCCCATTTATCCATACACATGCTTCACTACCATCATAAAATCTCTTGACGGCACCCAGCAGCTTACCATCTGCACCGTACATATGCAGAGCCTTCCACAGTCCTTCTCTGTCAACTTTGTTGTATGCTTTTTCCAGATTCATGAATGCCATAAGCACCAAATAGTCCTTCTCACAAGCCATCTCCACTCTCTGTCTCACTGCAGATATTTGATCCACACATCCCCTGCCACTCCTAAAGTCACCCCATTCATCACTCACTAGGATATCTGATATCTCTCTCACTTTCTCTATAATAATTCTTCCATATACCTTCCCTACCACACTCAGTAAACATTACAAAGTAGGTAAATAAAAATATGTGCAGATAGTTAGGACTGTGAAGAGTGAGAGTTTCAGGGTTTAAATGATTTGTGAATGAGTGTCTAGGCCATGTCATTAGCCCTCCTTTTGATAGTTCTTTCTCTATCATGCTTTTCATTCCTGAGTGTCTAGGCCATTTCATTAGCCCTCCTTTTGATAGTTCTCTCTGCATTATGATTTCGTTCCTGGAATTCCGGCCCTTTCCTCACCCCATTGTCAGGTGGAAATTAAAAGATTAGAGTTATGATGATGGTAGTTCTTTGCTATTACGTTTTTCTTTCCTTGCTTCCTGGACCCTACCTTACCTCATCATTAGGTGTGAAATCTGCCAGGATAATCCATCCATCCATCACTCAATCCTACATTGTCCCATGAGGAGCGTAGGAGCCCGGGGCTAGGCAGTTGGTCCTGACATTTAAGATCAGAGTGAACCATGATACTAATATTAAGGATAGTGATGGTGGTGGTATTGGTGGGGATAATAAACTGGAGAGAGAGAGAGAGAGAGAGAGAGAGAGAGAGAGAGAGACAGACAGACAGACAGACAGACAGACAGAGACAGACAGAGATTGAAATAATGGAAAAGAAAGTGAACCAAAATTATTGTGAAGTAAAGGGAAAGAATTAAGAGATGAGAATGATAGTGAACTAATGAGTACAAGAGTGAACTGAATAGATCGAGTATGAACTCAAGAGGAGGAGAGTGATTTGATGATGGTGATGACATGACTCCAGGAACTACGTGTGGCACGTCCCAGTGCTCGACTGAGTCGCGGGCCAACTGTGGATGAGCCAGATGTGACGGCCTCACCTCGTCCACCCCAGGAGCCTCCAGGACCTCAGGAGGCAATACCACCAGATGCACTGCTTCACCCACTTGTTATTCAGTTCTCTATCCTCCTACAGGTAATTCACTTCCTACAGGTGGTTATGTGCATACAGTTAGTCTTATGCAGAGCTGAACAAAAAAGTGTAAATAATGATGCAAAAGCACTTACAAATAATTTAGCATTCCTCCCCACGTGTAAGTTTAAATTTGGGGAAAAAAAGAAAAGAAAAGATAAAAAGAGAGAAAAGAAAAGGAGAAAAAGCTAAAGTCAAGAGAAATACAAAAAAGTTTATAGAAACAGCTGAAAGTATTAATTGATAAAGTGTGTAAAGTTGAGTTTTGCATGAAATGAACTTGCATTAAAAGAAGATAACTGTACTTGTAATGTACATGAAAAAAGTTGGAGTGGATTCATTGTATCCAATGGATAGTAGCAAAATATTTTTGCTTTACACTCTACCCACATGTGTATATCTTTTAATTTCTAGTGGACTGTACCATTTTGTAACAACTTTCGTTAAAATCAATAGGAAAGTTAATGTTGCCCATGTATTTCTTCAGCAGTTTTACACATTGCACCTTAACATTCTCTTGTTTGATGTTTTAACAGTGTTATAAATAATATTAACATAGCTTGCAGCAGAAATACAGTACACAAGAGATTATTGAAATGTGATGAGCATATTATCTATGGAGGAGGTGTTATGGAATCTTCAAGGCCACTTAGAACGTGACTCTAAAGGTTGTACAGTATTGCAGAGGGGAGAGGCAAGCCTGTCATTTTCTCTTGATATTTGTGGAATGTGGGTTGAATGCCACATTATGGAGTGCTGCCAGCAATTAGAGGAGGCTCATGTTCTTTGTGGTTTCTGGAGATTTTGCAACAACTTTTCCCTTGCAGTTTTTTTTTTTGCAGGTTCCCTCTTGTTATCCTCGCGTACAGTTTCGATTCATATTACAGTATGTTGACATTAATTCTAGACAGGTAGCACACAAAAGAATGTCTGTCTAACCTCCATAGTAAATTGGTCTGAAAGAGGTGTTATGGAGTTTCCTATTTCACATAGAATATGGCCCTAATACATGCACAGTATTTTCAGGAGGAAGGTAGGACACCAGTTTTTGACAAGCAGTTGTTTGACACCTGTGGTTAGGTGATTTTATTTGTATGGTGTTGGAGAGGGATGCCCTCATGTGGTGGCACTGATATAACTGTGTGGCTCTGTTGTCCAGTTACTTAAATGTCCCTCAGCTCCCTTCCTAAAGGAGGATGGTAGACTGTAGGAGAAGGCAGCTTCAGACAGCATTCTTCAAAGTTCATATCATGAGAAGCCTGGGCAATCACAGCAACAAAACAACAACATCAGTCAGAATCACACATTACAGAATGCATACAACAATAATGTAGTCCAGACACAGCGTGTCTTCATTACATACAGAAATACTTCTTAAAAATTATGTGTTCACCTTCTTGTTCATTATTTAATTTTACCCCTGAAAATCCGAGTGATGTCCTTGTCTGTTTGTTCTTGATGCTTTAGTTGATGATATTCAACTTTAGATAGGCCCCTCTTATTGATGAAGTTTAGTACAGTGGAATCTCAAATTTCGATGGGCATATGTACATACAAATCACCGCGAAATTCAAATCATCGAAATTTAAACTGAATTTCTTATGGGAAAAATTAGTTTGGGTCCGGGGCCTCCGAACCTAACTACCTAAAATCATGATTTTTTTGCCCACACCCCCTGTAAACTTTATGAACTATAATTGTGGTTAAGTAACTGTAGTTCTGCATTGTATTGCCATACTGTCAGCAAGTTTATACTGTACTTGGTGTATTTCTGCCCTTTCCTGTATTGCCATTTCTCCTTTGGCTGCGAAGATTTAGAGGTGCCAGGCTGCTCTTGTCCATTACCACTGCTACCCGAAGAACCACTCTTGCTTTCCATCTTGAAACAGGTAAGTTGCAACAAAAATACAAAGAAAATACATACAACTGAATTGCACTGAAATGCATGTCCACATATGGAAGGTACTGGCTGAAAGTGCAGCACTTGGCTGTAGAGGGCTGGCTGCTGGAAGGACAGTCGCAAGATGGCCGCCAACAACAGAGCATCACCTTGCACATGGCTCTCATCTGGTAGCTGTTGTCCTTAAACAACATGACTACTTTTTTTCTCAGTCTCTAGTGTTCATTTCTATGTTGCTCCTTATATTCATAATTACCGTACTTGTCTTTGTTTCAGTATTCTGCCTACTGTATTTGCTACCACCTGTAATTCATTTTGTTTTAGTATTTCTACTATTGATTCTCTTCGTTTAATTTCTCGTTATATCTTCTAGTTATTAAAGTATTGATTAGTTAATAATAAGTATATTTATAGAACGACGGGGAATCGTCCAGGGTGCGAATTGTCCTGATGGGAAATCGTCCATGTTTTGACGGGGAATTATCTTATGGGCGAATTGACTGGACGGTGAATTGTCTCGGAACCATATCATCGTATGCTTCATATACTGTATGAATAAATGATGTTGATTTTCACTCTCTTCTTGACACATCACATACGATATTAGGTTAGGCTCATATTCGTTTTCGTTTCGTTTTTAAAGGCTCCAACATGCTTGCATGTGTCGGCCTTGGTCACCTAATGGCGGCTCTCCATGCTGCACGATCCATTGCAGCCTCCCTGTTCAATCCCTTAACCCTAAGGTCACACTTAATGACCTCGTCCCATGTCTTTCTCGGTCTACCCCTCATAACCCCGCCCCCAGTATTAACACTTCTTACCTTCCTCACCCAATTATCATCCCCCATCCTCTCCACATGTCCAGACCATCTCAGTCTACCTCTCCTCATCACAACACCAATACACAGGTAAGATACAACTTTGGGAAAGCAAATTTTACAGGATTGAGAAACTTTTTTGAAAATGCGGTTTGGAGAAAATTCAGAGAAACAAGAGAGATACAGAGGAAGTGGGATATCTTTCTAGACCTCTATAATTTGGGAGTGGAAAAATTTGTACCAAGAGTAAGAGGGAAAAAAAACAGGAAGAAGGAGTGGTTAAATAGAAGGTGTATGATAGCAAAAAAAGAGAGAGATAAGGCATGGAACAGTTGGAGAAAGAGAGGTAACAACAGAACAAAGGAGGAATATAAAAGAACAAGAAATGAATACACAAGAATACGTAGAGAAGAAGAAAGGAATTTTGAAAAAGGTATAATAGACAAATGCAAGGATGAACCCAAACTGTTTTATAGATTTGTTAATGGCAAACTGAAACAAAAGGAAGGAATCACCAAACTGAAAGTAGAAGGAGAGGTCTTTAAGGATGCTGCAATGCAAGCAGAAATAATGAACAAACGTTTCCAGTCAGTTTCCACTAAAGAAAAGGAGCTTGTGGAAGGGGAGGGAGTGATTAGAAATGTTCCAGTGATGAAAGATATAAAAGTGGAGGTACAGGAAGTGTATAAATTACTGGAAACTCAAGATGGAAGGAAAGCCCCAGGACTTGATGGAATTTCTAATTGAGTACTGAAGGAATGCAGAGAACAACTGGCAGATAAAATTCACAGTTTAATTGTATGCTCACTGGAAGAGGGGAAAGTGCCACAAGAATGGAAGAGGGCAAATGTGGTACCAATTTACAAGGGAGGAAACAGGGAAGAACCCCTGAATTATAGACCAGTGTCTAACCAGCATGGTCGCAAAATTGTGTGAGAGAATCCTGAAAGACAGATGGATAAAATATCTGGAAGAGATGAATATTTTGGCTGAATGTCAGTTTGGATTCAGAAGTGGAAGGTCATGTGTTTCTAACTTGTTGAGCTTTTACTCAAGAGCGATTGACGTGGTACAGGAGAGAGATGGTTGGGTGGATTGTGTGTACTTAGACTTAGAGAAGGCCTTTGACAAGGTACCTCACAAGAGACTAATGTGGAAACTAGAATATATATGAAGACTAAAGGGGAAACTTCTGGAATGGATGAGAGACTTTTTGAGAGACAGACAAATGATGACAGTAATAAAGGATAAGATGTCTGGATGGAGGGAAGTAACAAGTGGAGTCCCTCAAGGCTCAGTGTTGGCGCCAGTAATGTTCCTGATTTACGTAAATGATATGGTAGATGGAGTGAACAGTTATGCGAGTCTGTTTGCTGATGATGTAAAGATCTTGAGGAAGGTAGAGGTTGAGGAGGATTGTAAAATACTGCAGGAGGATTTGGATAGGATACACAATTGGAGCCAGACGTGGGAAATGAAATTTAATGTAAAGAAATGTGAAATATTGGAAATGGGTAAAAGTACCAGGAGGCCATCACTGAATTATTTGTTGGGTAATGAATTAATCACAAAAAGGAGAGAAGAGAAAATTTTGGGAGTGCTGGTCCAAGATAGTTTGTCACCAGAAAAGCACATTAACCCTTTAATCGCGGGTGTCATTCCAGAATGACATTGCAAAAACTGGACCAAACCGCGGGTGTCATTCTTGAATGTTTGTGAATATTTTGAATACCCCGCGTTTTTTCCGTGCGCCAGTTGTTTCAAGGGAGAGTAGCTATTAAGTTCTTTCACTCCAGCCGACCCCCACCTCCCTCCTCCCCCCCCTGGGGCCCCACCTCCCACCCCCTGGGCCCCCCACCCCACCCTGGACCAAACACGCATCAGTATCTGTCCAGCTGTGTGAGTGACAACACTGCTGATGTGGCAGTGAAGTGCAGGCAATTACAGTGCCTTTTACCTGCCTCAGTGAACACAGAGTGGGTGTTTATCATATGTGCAGTGTTCATATATGTTTATAGTATTATTATCAGAATGAGGTTGGCATTTGGTAATGGTGTGTGAGCGAAAAATAGTGATTACAACACCGCTGATGTGGCAGTGAAGTGCGGGTAATTACAGTGCCTTTTACCTGCCTTATTGAACACGGAGTGGGTGTTTATCGTATGTACAGTGTTCATATATGTTTATAGTATTATTATCAGAATGAGGTTGGCATTTGGTAATGGTGTATGAGCGAAGGTAATGGTGTGTGAGCGAAAAATAGTGATTTTAGATCGCTTACTTCTAATGGCACTGCCCATCCAGTGATAGTCAACAAAATCATGAAACCTACATCATTGCAAAGCCGAAGGTTAGTGCTTTCTAATGGTACCTTATTTTTCGCTCTAGATTTATTCTGTGCAGAGTTATAAAGGTTTAAAGTTTGTTTACATTTTGGTCGAAACCCCTGCGGGAGAGGCCAGTCGGGGCAAAACAATGCCCGCGGTTAAAGGGTTAACAAGATAGTTGGAGAGACTTATAAACTCTTGACAAACATAAGAGTAGCATTTCACTATATGGATGAGGAGATGATGAAAAAATTGATAGTGGCCATGATCCGCCCCAGGTTAGAATATGCAGCGGTAGTGTGGTGCCCACACAAAAAGAAAGATATAAACAATATTGAGAGAATACAAAGAACAGCAACCAAGATGGTCCCCAGTCTGACAGACCTGTCATACAGAGAGAGGCTAGAAAAACTGGATTTGCCTTCCTTAGAGGAAAGGAGAAAGAGGGGAGACATGATTGCAGTGTTCAGGACCATGGTGGGAGTAGATAAAATTGACAAAGAAGATCTGTTTGTATGGGATAAGAGAGCAACAAGAGGACACGGAATGAAATTGAAAAAGTCAAGCCGCTTGAAGGATATCAAGAAATATAGCTTTCCTTACAGAAATATAGACTTATGGAATAGCCTGGACAAAGGGATTGTCCAGTCTAAAAACTTAAACAAGTTTAAAGCTAAATTTGACTTACTGAGAAACAGCGACGGAAACCCACGAGCATAGTACATTCCGTGTATATCACAATTAGGTATATTAGGTAAATACTTAAATATTTGGAATGACTTAGACAAAGAGGTGGTGCATGAGAAAAAACATTCATGTGTGTAAGGGTAGACTTGATAAATGTGGATATGGAGACAGGACAACACGAGCATTGCTCAGTTCCTGTATACTACAAATAGGTAAATACACTCCAGTCCCATCCTACCTCTCAACTCTTCCATCGTAAACCCAGCCCCTCCAGGCCTTGGACGCAGGGACGCACTGCACATCCACCTAATCGTTGTCATTTCTGTACATCTGAGCCGGCGAATATCTTCCTCCTTTACTGCCCAGGTCTCACTTCCATACAGCATTACGCTCCTAACACATTTCATTCATTCATTCATTGCCAGACACCATGTATCCCAAACGGGGTGGCCAAGGGCTTAGAGTTAATTGTTTTACAGGGAGGGGCACTAATCCTCCACCAACCCCACTTGACACGTAGGGATGCCAACAGCATCTGGTGTTCCCAGGCGGTCACCCATCCAAGTACTAACCAGACCCAACGTTGCTTATGCTGCATACAAAGACCCCTTAGCATGTAGGGAGAGTCCTCTCAATGTCAGGAGAGAGGCAAGAGCTCCCTGAACTTCTTCCAACCACTTCTCACCCTAGCCACAGAGCTGGCTCCAGCCCCACCTCCAGCACACAACACACACTCAAGAGATTCACCAGCAAGTTCAGTCCTTTCACGTCTGACAATCTCCACCTGCTCACGCCATACGCATAAAATCAGCATTATCTCGCAGTCTACCTTTGATACCACTACATCTCTTATGCACCCAATTATCACAAACACCGCACAAGATGGAATTACTTCCCTTTCCCTTGTGGCAAACTGCACATGGCCACTCTCCCTCGTCTTTGACAGTACCGCCACCAACCCTAGATATCATCAATTTTGTTTTATCTGCATTTACCCTTAAGCTCTTGTGCCCCATACCATTTCTCCACTTCCTAAACCTTTCCTCCGCCTCCCTTTCGTTCTCTGCAATCAACACCAAATCATCAGCATACAACAACTCCCACGGGAGTCCATTTCTAAAGTCACGTGAGAGGGCATCAAGTACCATGATAAACAACATGGGACTCAAGACTTACCCCTGATGCACACCAACATTCACGGAAAACTCATCACTCAAATCTCCATTCACTCTTACCTGGGTGTGAGCACCCACATACATAGCCATAACCACCCTAACCAGCCACTCCTCCAAGCCAAGCTCTCTCATTGCCCACTTCACCACCTCTCTAGGGACTCTGTCAAAGGCCTTTTCCAAATCAATAAAAACAAAATAAAGATCCCTTCTCCTACCAGTATATTTTTCCTGAAGCTGTCAAACAATGAATATGGCATCAGTGGTCCCCCTACCTGGCATAAACCCAAACTGCATCTTATCAATATTCACCCTTTCTCTAATCATACCTTCTAAAACTCTCTCCAGTACCTTCCTTATCTGATCTAAAAGCTTTATACCTCTATAATTTCCTCTTTCCAGGGCATCACCCTTCCCTTTATACACATTTACAATTACACTTTTCAGCCAGTCATCTGGGACAACACACACATAAATAATCCTATTTATCAGGTCAGTGACTAACCTCACCCCTATATCGCCTGAGGCCTTCAATGTTTTGGCAGTCAACCCAGACACACCTGCTGCCTTCCCCACCTTCATCCTGCCTATTGCCTCACTCACAGTAGCAGCAGCAATCAAAGGCCAAGGACCAGACACTGGATCTGCTGGCTCCAAACCTTCCCTGTCCCAGTCAAACTCCTCATTCAACAACCGGTTATAATGCTCTCTCCATGCATCTTTAATATCCTCACTGTTCACCACTATTCTTCCTTCATCATTCGTCACACACTGCTCACCTATAATATCCCAATTATCCCTCTTCACCTGACCTGCCACCCTAAATATCATATTTTTCCTTTCCCCATGATTTAGGTTATCAAGTAATAGTCTCTGTGACTCAGACTTTGCCCTGTATACCTCTCTTCTAGCCTTCTGCTTGGCAGCCAAATATTCCTCTTTTCTACCACCCTTCTTCCATTCCCGGAAAAGCCTTCTTTTCTCCTTAACTGCAGCTTCTACACCCTCATCCCACCACCAAGTTACTTTATGTCTTGGTGGTCCTCTTGTCCAGCCGCATGTTACATCAGTAACTCTCAAGAAATTGTTCTTGAGGGCTCTGTACTGTTCATTAACGCCTCTGTCTACAGCTCCCTGTTCAGCCACCACTCTCTTCAACTCGCTATAGAAGGCATCCCTTACTACTTGGTTTTTCAGCTTCCATAATTTCCTCCTAGGTACATAAGTCCTCTTTTTCATCACTTGTTCTTTAAGCACCATATCACAAATCAATAGTTTGTGCTGCTGCACACACTCCTCACTTCCTATAACTTTAACATCCCTCACTAATCTCCTATCGGCCCTCCTAACCAGAAAATAATCTATCTGACTGCTATTTCCCCCAGACTCATATGTAATTAATACGTCTTCTTATAATTTTCCTTCACTTCTAGCATTTTGGTTCACATCAAAAATATTAAATTTGCTTGTTTTGGTTGGACTCACCCTGAGAGCACATGTCACATATGATATTAGATTAGGCTCATACTTTTTCTTATAATTTTCCTTCACTTCTGGCATTTTGGTTTGCATCAAAAATATTATCTTTGCTTGTTTTGGTTGGAGTCTGGCCGTGAGAGCACATGTCACATACAATATTAGAGCCGTGATTTCGTGCGAAATAAGTCAAATATTCTGATTGACTGACCAACTCAGCTGGGTTGATCTTCGACGAGTGATCACCTATACAACAAACTATCAGCTGATCACTCTCCCTCCTCCCGCTTGCTCACTGACAACAACAAATATGGTGTCATAAATAATTAATGAACAATGTCTACCTGTATATGGAAAGCATAGAAGCAACTGCATGACTCAGTATTTACTACTCAGTATATGTAATGACATTACAAACGTTTTTGTCGTCGTAACACCAGCCACACTACATTCACAAGCTGACACTATTATCAAAATGTTGAGCTTGTAAATCTTTGAACATGTCTGCCTTCATCACAAATATTTTGAGTTCTTTAATTTTGTGAAGAAATTTTGCACGTTTAACTAAATAATAACCACCATATAATTCTTATTTACTTAGCCATGGTTAAATATGAGGAAAAGTGGGAAGAATGTGAAGTACTGAGAATCAGCTGAACGGTGTTTATGTTTGTGATCAGCATCAGGTTGGAAGGGGGCAACACTGCTCCCAACCATTGTTGAGGCAAAGTCAACCTGAAGGGTCCCAGTTGGAATTTGACATCACAATGTCGGATTTTGTCCTCGCATGGACAAGAAAATGGCGCCCAAGTCAACATTATGACATAACAAGTCAACAGAAATAAACTTTGGTTGACTTTTAATTCTCGTGAAATCACAGCTTAGGTTAGGTTCATACTTTTTCTTATCATTTTTCTTCACTTCTAGCATTTTGGTTTGCATAATAAATATTATCTTTGCTTGTTTTGGTTTGAGTCTGGCCCTGAAAGCATCGAAATACGCGACTTTGCATCGAAAAGTAAGGTAGGCAGACCACTCCATAATGCATCGAAATTTGATTCATCGAATTCTAAACTGTCAAAATTTGATATTTCACTGTATGTTGTACACTGTATCCTTGTCTTTATATACAGTGGAATCTCCTAAATCTCAGCTTTATGGTACCGAACATGCCACGATTTGAGAATTCCACGATTTACAGATAGCTAATCGTATAGGGAAAATTACTTACGGGTTTGTCATCTTGGAAAAGTTGCCACCCTTACCCTGAAATCTACTTCAGACTGGTCACCAGCAAACACTAACAACCTAGAAAAGAAATTAGTAAAGTACAGTAACCCCTCCAATATCCGGATCAATAGAGCCATCGGTAGGTTCGGATATTGGTTTCGTCCGGATATTGGGCCCCAGCTTATGGACTTGTACTTATGGACCCTAACTCAGAGAAACACCTATACAACTCCCTCAGGACATGCATAGCACCTATTTAACACCCAAATCACACCAATAAGGCACATAAATGACTGAAATAAATGCAAAAGAAACATAAAATGTGGGTTTAGAAGTATGTTCATACATTAATAAACATTCTGGTACTTATGGACTCTAACCGAACCTAACTCTGAAAAACACATTCCTACTGCACATGCATGAGGTAAGTATAGTATGGAAAGAAGTACAGTATGACACATTCTGGTAAGTATAGTATGGAAAAAAGTACAATATGAAACATTCTGGTAAATATAGTATGGAAAATAGTACAACATGAAACATTCTGGCTACTTACAGCAAGTCCCTGGCCACCTCGATGAATAACCGCCTCCTCTCAGACTCTGACAGTAAGAACGATTTCCTGAAGCACTTGCACTACACTCTTCCTGAAGTCTTGCACTGAACTTAGTCACTAACACACAGAAGTCCGTTCTTTTCACAGTGTTCACTTTAGTCCAAGTAATGTTCCATTTTACTTTAAGTGTTGCACATTAACTTTTCCCAAGTTTTTTAAATTTTCCAAAGCCAAAACAAAGAAGGTTAGTTACGTTAAATTTCTTTTCTACTGAGTCTTTTCTCCCAACTTGAAAACCTTAACACAACACACTGTTTTTTTCACTGCACAACACTCAAAATTCCCGTGTGATCTAGTGGAGAAGTTCTTGCTATTTATTCACTGTCAGAGTCCAAGAGTATCACTGGCAGGTGACCAAGGGGTGCATCGGTGGGTCGTGGTGATGGCGTACCGACTACAGAAGACTCTGAAGATAGCTGCAAACTCACATCGAGCGGTGACTCCACTGTAGCTGATGTGCTGGGCTGTGGCTCGGAGCATGAGGGCCTGTCTTGGGGAGGCAACGGAGTGGAACCAGGGCTTGGCACAGCGGGGGTCACGGGCCTGAAAAAACTGTCAGTCGTTGACTGACGCAAGGACCGACGATTCTGGCGATTGATGATGCGGTGCCGGAAAGCACGCACTTCCTCCACGAGTCCCAAGGGCCCCATCTCCCTGACGCAGTCCGGGTGTTCCAGGTAGTCTAGGACGAACTCTAGATGTTCCCGGAGTGCGCTCAGCTTGGGGATGGCTGGAGTAGTGTCCTGCTGAGAGGAGTCCGCATCATCATCGCCATCGTCGTTGGAATCTTGAAGTTCGGGACTGACACCAGCAACCGAAGACGCGATCTCGATATCAGACAACGTCTGATACCCAGGATCTCCCTCGTCGTCATCCAACCACTCACGAACATCATCCACATCAACATCGTCGCCGTGCGTACGTAGCCGTGCATGGAAGTCATCCACGTCAAACCCTAGGAAATCGTACTCCAGATCTGTTCCAAGAAGCAGACGAGACCAACCATTTTCAAGAGTTTTCACAGGGACTTCCTTCCATGCACTAGCCCAGTTGTACAGCGCAGACTTGATGTTGTAGCGGCGAAGGTTTTCCAAAGTCCGCTTGCCTCGAGTGTCACGTCCTTCCCTGCGCTCGTCCTCGTCCTTGAGGACAACCATCACCTCGTCCAGGAACTTCCGACGGTACAGGCGCTTTGTTGCCACGATCACTCCTTGGTCCATTGGTTGAATGAGAGCAGTCGTATTAGGTGGCAGAAACATGCACCTAATACGGCCATTTTCAGCAACCAAGTCCTTGTCGCACGGGTGGGCAGGTGCATTGTCGAGGAGAAGGAGAGCCTTTACCTGGTCGCGAGGAATTCCCAGTGTCTTTGTCTGGTAATGGATGACCTCCTTGATGAAGTGATGGTGAAACCAGTCTTTGAAAATCACAGCTGTGAACCATGCTTTCAAAGAATGGTACCATACGACAGGAAGGACATCCATCACCCCACGAAGGCACCGAGGCTGCTTTGCACGGCCAACAGTAACGGGCTTAAGCCGGTGCATGCTGTTAGCATTGGCACAACACAAAGCAGATATCCGTTCCTTAGAAAGCTTGCGGCCAGGTACACGCTTCTCCGTCTCATCGGCTAGAGTGTTCGTTGGCACCGAGCGATAGAATAGGCCAGTTTCGTCAGCGTTATAGACTTGACCGAGAGTGAGGCCCTCCCTGTCGATCAAGCCTTTCACCTTGTGCCGAAACTCGTCCACTCCATCCTCGTTAGCGTCCAATGCTTCGCCATGTGCTTTACGGTTAGTAAGGCCATGTCGTAACTTGAATGCGAAGAGCCAACCCTCGGATGCCTTGAAGTCAAGGGCATCGTGAAGCCTTGCAAACTTCTCAGCAGCAGCCTTCAGCTCCGTTCCACGAGCCATCACACCAGCTGCACGTTGCTGTCGATACCAAATCAACGTGGAGCAGTCGATCTCTGCATACTTGGGGGTAAACATAACCTTCCTCTCCACGTTGCGTTTGCTTCTCGACGAGAAGTCAGCCGTGTACTGCATGAGCTTGTCTCGGGAACGCTTGATATCGAACAAAGTCGACCGGGCCAGGTTGAACTCGCGGAGAATGCGTGAGGAAGACCAACACGCATCAACCTTCTCCAATATCTCCCGTTTCTTCTCCAGAGTCAACACCACTCTCTTCCTTTTCTCAGGAGGCGGGGCCATCATCACACACACTAAGAGTAGGGCAGAGAGCAGCAGGAGGCCTTGCAGAAAGTACGGCACCACCACAAAAGCGAGCACGTGGGCAGCCATGGCGAACAGCGTAGGTCTTGTTGCGTTGAGAGACAGGCGGGAAGTGGGGAGGATGCAGCGGCGCTCTATCGGACGTCGGAGGAATGACGAACCAAAACAATGCTCTCACGCGGCGCGCGCGGCAAGTTCAAATTACGGACGGCAAAAAATCGATTTATTTTTTTTTATTTTTTTGGATTTTCGGACCATTTTGGGAATGTTTGATCCCAGGACGATAAGGTTCGGTTAGTGGGGATGTTCGGTTATTGGGCGTCCGGATATTAGAGTGATTACTGTATATTTATTGGGAATGAACAGTATTGTAAGATTCTTATCTAACTCTGTCTGATGACATTACTTGTATGTTTGGGAGTGGGGGGAGGGGTTCTGAGGCTTAAGGCAGATTATGGCCACTCAGGCAAGTGTGCTGCTGCCTGTATGCTGCTTCCTCCTTATCAGACTTCCTCAGGATTCCCTCAATATCCAGTATGGAGACAACGGAAGTGGTGTCATCATCACCCTCAGTTGCCTCCATGTCGTCATAAGAGTCGGCTGCATGCGAAGGGCCAGGCTGTGGCTCAGGCTGTGGATTTGGCTGAGGGCGGCCAGAGTGTTGGGTGATTAGCTCCTGGTAACACTTATTGTTATGCAGCTTTTTATGACATTGAAATCCCTTTTCAAGAGCAATGATAACCATATTACACCTCACTTCACTGTCCATGCATTCCACTTTCTCTTTTGCCATATCTGTGACCACAAGCAAATCACTCATGTCTTTCATTAAAGGATCCACTTTTTCTATCACATTTTCTCCTCTTTCTCTCTAACGCTCCATCATAACCACATGCTCATCATCCTGCATAACAGCAGTTAACATTGCCTCTGTCGCCTCTAGCTGTGTGTTAACCAGTTCCATAACATTGTTAGGTGGCACCTTGTTAAACCCTGGCAAGTGGAGGGTGAGTTCCACAACCTGGGCTGCTCCCTCATTGACTGGCTGTACATGACATGGTGGTGGCAGACAAAGGTGAGGGAAGATGAGCCGCCAAGCATGGACGATTGTTGCCACATTCACCCACCCCACACCTTAAGCTGCCCATCAGTTGAGCACTTAATGTTGTGCTGATGCCAAAACTTTGCTACTGTCAAGACAGACTGCGGAGCTGTGGGGTTATGTTGCAAATCTTCGTCCTTTTCTTGGCCTTTGTCATCACCATTGTCACTAGTGTTACCACCAACAGGTCCTGTTGCTGTTCTACACCACACTCAGGCCTATCCTACCCTACCGTTATGTCCTGAAGCACAGCCATCTCAGGAGCATCATCCATCACAGCCTTGATGAACTATTGATGTATTAGCTGCTGATAGATGACTATGGTGTTCGCTGTTACCTCTTGGTCAAGAGCCTGGATAAAGGAGGTGGTGTTGGGTGGCAAAAACAGCACCTGGATTCCAGGGTGGCGAGAGGCAAGGTGCTGCAGTTAGCACAGAGCATTATCCATCAACAGGAGCACCTTGAAGGGGATGCCAACCCTCTGACAATGCTCCTTAGCTTCCTGCACAAATAAATCAAACCACTCAATGACAAGGGAGGTTATAGCCCAGGCTCTGTCTTGCTGCTGCCAGTACACTCTTGACAGGCTCATATCCCCTGGGTTCCTGAAGGTGTGTGGTTTCTTGGCATTGCGGATGATAAAGGGCTTCATTTTAAAGGTCCCCACGGCATTTTACACAGAACAATTGTGTACTGTGACCAGTCAGACTTACATCCCCTAGCCTGCATCTGCTGATGGGAGATGTCCATCGACTTGGAGAACATTTCCCATTGCAGGGCTGTCTCCTCCATTTTGAATATCATTGAGTTGGTGTAACCTCCCTCATCCACAACAGCCTTCAGAAACTCAGGGAAATCCAAGGCCGCTGCTGTGTCTGCTGATGCCTTCTGGCCAGTCAGGTGCACGTTTCTGATCCCCTTCCTCCAGAGAAAACTTGCAAACCACCCATAACTGGTGGAGAAAGGCTTCTCAGAGATGGTGCCAAGACATCTACAGGTAACACTGTGGAACAGCCTGGCCTTTGCACTTACAGTTGGTCCATCAACTGCAGTGTTTCTTGCCTGCTGTTTTATGAACATCTTCAAACACCTTTTGTCCAGATGAAAACCTCACTTCAACATCTTACATGGCTATCAACAGGTCCTGATCCATAGGAATTTTTTTCCTTGTTGTTGTAGATGGTGCGTATCGTTGATTCGTTGAGTCCGTAATGGTGGGCAACTTTGGGTTTCTTCTCGCCGTTGTCAGTCCTCCATATTACATCTGACTTTCGGATGTAAGTTAATGTTGGCTTCATTTTCCCTTTCCTCGAAGAAGTTGTAGGCTTAGGAGGGTTATGATCAGCCATGGTAACACTGGGCAGGCAGAGGAAGCATGGGGAGGGGAGAGAATCCTCTTGGAAACCACACTGAAACCACAAGCTAACACTGGAGAGGACACAATGCATTGAGCTGGATGCCAGGACGTCAAGCATACACATCGTTTATGCTTGACATGGAAGGGAATTGCTGTGGTTGGCTTATGTTAAGTGCTGTGCTTGAACATGATTGGTTTAGTAAATGCCATGCTTGACTACAATTGGTTTACGCCCGGCTAGACGCGTGGGCTTGTGGTAATTGTGGCGTGTATTACACGAGGCATTGAAAAAGCGTCACTTTTGAGGCTGCATCTGTGAGTTTTGTGTAATATCTATGATTTACTGATGTTGCAAATTGTTGCATGATGTTGGAGCTTATTATAAATTCGCATTTAAAAATCTCGCAGTTGAAGAGATTGCACCATACTGTACACACACACACACACACACACATATATATATATATATATATATATATATATATATATATATATATATAGGAAGGGAAGAGGTTGTGTTGATCAGATATTCATTCTTAGATCTTTAGTGGAAAAGTTTCTAGAGAAGGGAAAGACGTTGTATGCGGCTTTCATGGATTTGGAGAAAGCATATGACAGGGTGGATAGACAAGGATTGTGGAAAGTGTTAAGAATATATGGAGTAGATGGGAAGTTGTTGAATGCTGTGAAGAGTATGTACGATGGTGCGAAGGCTGCAGTGTGTGTGGATGGTGAACTAAGTGAATTTTTCTCTTTGAAAGTTGGGTTGAAACAGGGATGTGTCATGTCTCCATGGTTGTTCAATCTGTACATGGATGGGGTAATAAAAGAGGTACAAGGTAGGGTAGTGCATGTTGGAGTGGCCCTGTTGAGAGAAGATAGTGTTTGGAAACTCCCTGTACTGTTGTTTGCAGATGATACTGTGTTGTTGAGTGAAGACGAAGGGGAGCTGCAAGGCTTGGTGGATGAGTTTGGAAGAGTGTGTAAGAAACGGAATCTAAAGGTGAATGTAGGGAAGAGTAAAGTGATGGTCTTTGAGAGAGGTGAAGTCAGTGAATGTACAGCGAGGTTGGATGGTGAGGAATTGGAAAATGTGAGTACGTTTAAGTACTTGGGTAGTGTGATGAGTAAGGATGGAGGTTTGGAGGGTGAAGTGCTTGAAAGGGTACAGCAGGGAAGAAAGGTTGCTGGTTCTTTGAAAGCAGTAATAAGAAACAGAGAAGTGAGCATGGAAGTCAAAAAGTTACTACATGACAGTATTGTGATACCAGCTCTAACGTGTGGAAGTGAAGCTTGGACGTTGTTGGAAGGACATAAGTCAAGAGTGAGAGCAGTGGAAATGAGTTATTTAAGAGGAGCCTGTGGAGTCACATGGAGAGACAGGCTGACGAATGAGGATATAAAGGAGCATTGTGGTGTGGATGTGGATGTGATAGGAAGTGTTATAAGGAACACACTGAGGTGGTTTGGCCATGTGGAGAGGATGGAGGGTGATAGACTGACGAAGAGAGTGTATGTGAGTGAGGTGGAGGGGGGAAGAGGGAGGGGGAGGCCGAGGATGAGATGGAGGGATGGGGTGGAGAGGTATATGAGAGAGGGGGGTGTGAGTTGGGAGCAGCGCAGTGAAATGGCGGGGGATAGGGCGACTTGGAGGCGATTTGTTTGTGGCCACCCCAAACGGGATTGAGGTATCTGGCAGTATATATATATATGTGTGTGTGTGTATATATATATATCATCATCATCAGCCATTGAGGTCCACTGCAGGACTGGCCTATCCCTACCGAAGCAGGGACGATACAAGCTAATGTATCTCTATCCAGTGGCTTAGGCTGTCAGGTAGAGACTGTATGTAGGGTGAGAAGTGCTTGTAGGTGTAATTGTAGTGTTGTAGTGGCTTTGGATGTGTGTGTAGTCTGTGAACCAAGTGTAATCGGCCCGCCTTAAGCCGATTGGGTGCAAGCATACTAGTATGCGACACTGGTTCAACCACAGCATCCCTTATGTCCGCCAAAGTAGCAAGTGGCTCGGTGAACGATTCCCAACGTTTTTATAACTCTGGCGCGAGGCGAACCCTCGTCCACCAGCATGCGAAACACACACTCTACCACTGTACCACAGAGGCTCCATATATATATATATATATATCTATCTATCTATAGCCCGACGCCCTAATCCCGCAAAGGGTGGCCGCAGACAAAACGCCTCCAAGTCACTCTGTCACCCACCATTTGACTCCCCTCCCCCCAACTCACCCCCCCCTCCCTCATATACCTCTCAACTCCATCCCTCCACCTCATCCTCGGTCTACCCCTCCCTCTCCCTCCCTCCACCTCACCTACATACACCCTCTTAGTCAGTCTTTCATTCTCCATTCTCTCCACATGTCCAAACCACCTCAGTGTATTTCTCCTAATCTTTTCAACCACATCCACATCTACCCCACAACGTTCCTTCACTTCTTCATTCGTCAACCTGTCCCTCCACATCACTCCACATGCTCCTCTCAAGTAACTCATTTCCACTGCTCTCACTCTTGACTTGTTCCCCTCTTGCAAGGTCCAGGCCTCGCTTCCATACGTCAGGGTAGGGATCACAATACCATCATGCAGTGACTTCTTAACTTCCATACTCACCTCCCTATTTCTCATCACTGCTTTCAGTGTACCAACAACCTTTCTTCCCTGCTGTACCCTTTCACGTACTTCATCCCCCAAAGTTCCATCCTTACTCATCACACTACCCAAGTACTTGAATGCACTCACATTCTCCATATCCTCACCATCCAACCTCACTGCACACTCTGTGACTTCATTCCTCTCAAACACCATAACTTTACTTTTGTTTACATTAACTTTCAGCTTCCTCCTCCTACACACTGTCCCAAATTCATTCACCAAACCTTGCAACTCCCATTCATCTTCACTCAACAATACTGTATCATCAGCAAACAGCAACACCGGAAGCTTCCAAATCTCACCCTCATTCATTAGGGCCACCCCCACATCCACTGCCCTACCTTGCACCTCCTTTACAACCCCATCCATATATATATTAAACAGCCATGGAGACATCACACACCCCTGTTTCAGTCCCACATTGAGATCAAAGAACTCACTCAGCTCACCATCCACTCACACCGTAGCCCTAGCTCCCTCGTACATACTCTTCACAGCACTCAACAATTTCCCCTCCACTCCATATATTCTTAATACCTTCCACATACCTTGCCTATCTATTCTGTCATAAGCTTTCTCCAAGTCCATGAAGGCAGCATACACTTTCCTTCCCTTCTCTAGATACTTCTCCACTAAACATCTTATACATACATATAATAAAGCAGTCAGATAATTTTATTAAACTAAGGAAAAGTCACTCCTATTGCGGGAGTTTACCAGTGTTATATCAAATCCCTACAGGCCAAAAAGTCTGCCAAAACCTCGATATAATTGTCAGTTGATGGGAAAAGCATGAGTGAGTAGCCTGCATATAGTTGTGCTGATTACCCTGAATGGTGCAAATGTGGTGTCTACCCAGGAGCCATACCACTTCATATTTCCCTGTCTCATGCCATGTGGAGGACCCTGATCCAACCCTGCTGAGATGCTGTCTATCACAAGGGGGCACTAGATCCCTACACAGTGTATGTACTGTGCTGTTCCTCTGGAATGACTCCACAAGGGCAGTTGCTTGCCTGTGATCAGCAAGCAGGTCTGCTCAGCCAAATAAACCAGGATTGAGCAAGAACAGCAACAAGGAGATGGCAAGAATAAATTGAGAAGAGATATCTGCCGGGCTTAGTTGGTTAAGTATATGACCCTTGTGTTAACCCATTGAGTGTGGTGGCATCTTTTTCCCATATTTGTTCTTGCCATATCTTAATGATTTTTTTCAGGTTAGGAGAGACTTTGTGAACCACAAGGGTTAGTTATTGCTCATAGTGGGTCTCATCAGTTTGAGATGCCTTTGTGGTAAGATAAATTGAATTGTCTGGTAGCAGGAAGACTGCAATAGTAAATTAAAAATGCTGACTTGGATTCAATGGACCTACCATATGACCCTTATTTGTACAGTACTCAACGTAGGAACAGCCTCTCATATTGAAGAGGTTTGTTAATGCTACATCTAACCCCTCTAGTTCAGAAAGCCTATTCTAAGCTAAAGAAATATTATCTAGAGATGGCAGAATGAAATGAAAACAGATGTCTTTGGGCTCAGTGTTTTAATAATGGGACCGAGGATGTTTTTTATACCGAATACTGTATATCATTGTGTATGTCTTCTAATGAATTAATTCAGCTAAGGATAGACTTTTTGAACTGTTGGAGTTACCGCCAGCCTTAATAAACCCTTGTCAGTATGAAGGTCTTTCCCTAAAGCAGATAAAATCATTTGGTAGCAACAATAATAAGCCTAAAAGGACATAGCCAAGATTCAGGGGGCTATTCATATGACCCTTGATATTATAATTTTTTTATTATTAATATTTTTTATTTATTTATTTTTTTCATTCAGAGTTTGAGCATCCTGGTAGCACTACTATCATCCCTACAGATATACAGTTTTGAATGGAATAAGCACAGGCAGGTTCCGTCATGCAAGTGGGATATGTTAGTAGAGGACTTTTTGGATAGCGGAAACCCATATAATGGAGGAAAAAAAAAAGGATCGCAAAAGCTTGTATAAAGGAGTACGTAACTTAAGGAAAAAAGAAGGTTATGTTACCTGACCCAGCTTGCATCACCAAAATTGAGTCTAAATTACCCATTCTCATATCATCTGTATCTTGTATAACGGATGCTTCCATAATGAGACCCACCTGTACAGTACTTAGCCGAGGATTCATTGTGTTAGGCTAAGATGGGTTGAGTTAGGTTAGGTTATATTTAATTCGGTTAGGTTAATTTAAGTTGCAGGGATGGTGGACAACAAGATAAAGCCAGCTTCAGTTTTCAGTCAGCTGGGTTCACAGTCATATTAGTCTAGAGTCTCAGCAGTCCCAACAACATATGACACTGATTTATATTTTTGTCAACAGAGTCTCAGCATCCAGGCAGCACTGCTTCCATCACTGCAGGCTCAGTACCGCATGGAGCAAGTTTCCAGCCTAGGATTCACTGGGTCCAAGGCAAAATTCACCATCCATCTCCCCACCCACCACCTCTCATTCTCCACCAGACTTCAAGACTTGGTCAGTATATGCTTAATGATTCTTATGCCCTGACTTAATGTAAACTAACTTAACTAAACTTAACCATACCACCAGGCTCCAAGTCCTGGTGAGTATCTGACAGCTGATTCTCACAACCTGAGCAAACCGAGCTTAATCTGAACTAACTTATGGTAACCTGTTCATTAGATGCCAAGACCTGGTCAGCATTTTGTGTGTGTGTGTGTGTGTGTGTGTGTGTGTGTATTCTTACCTAATTGTTCTTACCTAATTGTATCTTTACAGGATCAGTCAAGCTCATACTGTCCTGTGTCTTACACCATTTTTATCTTACATATCCTTAAATTTATGAATTGTTTTGGCACACACTACTTCATTCAGCAGTGCATCCCACTGATCAGCTGCCCTGTTTGGGAATCTAATTTTCCTTGCATCTTTATTGCCTCCCTTTTTATGCAGTTTTTTGCAGTGTCCTCTTGCTGATGCTTCCCCATAGGTTATATATTCATTTATGTCTATTTTCTCCTTCCCTGATATGCATTTATATAGCATAATTATGTCTTCTCTTTTCCTTTTCTCCTGTAGTGTAGGTAGATTCAGTTTTTCTAGTCTTTCTTCGTAGCTTAGATTCCTTAAGCTTGGTACCCATCTTGTACGGGCTCTTTGAACTTTTACAGATGAGGATTCTAGACTACTGATGCATACTCCAGGGTTGGTCTGATGAATGATGATATTATCTTGCTCAGCATGTCTTTATTTATGTACGTGAAGGCTATTCTCATATTTGCATGCAGTGTATACATGTTCCGTACCTTCTCACTGATGTGGTCAGTCGGAGATGGTCTGTTATTGATAATCACACCATGGTCCTTCTCTCTTTCTGATATGTGTAGGGTTTTACTTCCTAACTTATAATCCCAATTAGGTCTTTTTCCTATCTATCTATCTATTGCCAAACGCCTCAATCCTGTTTGGGGTGGCCACAAACAAATCGCCTCCAAGTCGCCTTGTCCCCCGCCATTTCACTCCCCTGCTCCCAACTCACACCCCCCTCTCTCATATACCTCTCCACCCCATCCCTCCATCTCATCCTCGGCCTCCCCCTCCCTCTTTCCCCCTCCACCTCACTCACATACACTCTCTTCGTCAGTCTTTCACCCTCCATCCTCTCCACATGGCCAAACCACCTCAGTATGTTCCTCATAACGCTTCCTATCACATCCACATCAACACCACAACGCTTCTTTATATCCTCATTTGTCAGCCTGTCTCTCCATGTGACTCCACAGGCTCCTCTTAAATAACTCATTTCCACTGCTCTCACTCTTGACTTGTGTCCTTCCAGCAACGTCCAAGCTTCACTTTCCACTTTTCCACTTTTACCAAACTTGATTACATGACACTTGTCCACATTGAATTCCATTTGCCATGTATTTGCTCCATTCATGAAGTTTAATTAATTCTTCTTGTAGCTCTTTACAAGAGTCTGTGTTTGTAATTCTCCTTTGTATTTTTGCATCATCAGCAAACACATTTAGATAGGTTTCATTTCTAATGTTGCTATCTTTGTCATTTATATACACTAAAAACTTAATTGGTGCCAGCACTGAGCCCTGTGGAACTCTTCTAGTCACTTCCCTCCATGATGAGTAATTTCCCCTTTATTACTGTTCTCATTTCCCCTTTTCTGAGAAAATCTTGCATCCAACAGTACAGTTTGCCTCTAATTCCTCCTTGATGGTATTGTTTCCATAAAAGTCTTTGGGGCAGTACTCTGTCAAATGCTTTCTTGAAATCTAGATAGATACTGTCCACCCATCCTTCTCTTTTCTGTAATGTTCTGCTACTCTATCATAGTAGCTCAACAGATTAGTAACACCTGATTTTCATTTTCTGAAACCAAACTTTCTTTTATCATATTGTGTTTTTGTAGATGATTTACCCAAACTTTTCCTATCAGCTTTTCTAATATCTTGCTTACAACACTGGTTAGTGATACTTGTTGGTAGTTGAGTGGATTTTGTCTGTTCCCTTTCTTGAATAAGGGAACAATGTTTGCTTTCATCCAAATAACAGGTAGTTTACCTTGACCCAAAGATTCCTTGAATATTAAAGATAATGGTCTACCTCAAGGTTTCCAGCCTCTGGAAAGAAGCAAATATCCATCCTGTTCCTAAAAAGGGGGCAACTTCTGATCCATCAAACTACAGACCAATTGCAATAACTTCCATTCTCAGTAAAGTTTTTGAGACACTAATTAACAGACACATAATCAAGCATCTGGAAATCAATAAATTAATCAGTGATCGGCAGTATGGATTTAGACAAGAACGTTCAACTGTAGACATTCTTTGCCTTCTTACCCATCAGATTAACAAAACAATAAACCAACACGGTGAAACACACACAATAGCACTTGATATATCAAAAGCATTTGACAGAGTATGGCACCGGGCCTTACTGTCAAAGATGTCACACTATGGCCTTGCATCACTGGTTCCTCTAATTTCTTCTTACCTTCATAATAGAAAAATATGGGTCATGGTAGATGGAATTTATTCTCAGTTTCATTCCATAAATGCTGGCGTACCTCACGGATCAGTTTTGGCGCCAACCCTCTTTCTCATTCGTATAAATGACCTCCTATCTGTCACTCACAACTCAATACACTCTTAAGCTGATGACTCGACCCTTCATAGTTCTTTCACATTTAGTACCTCCTTTACACAGTTTGATATTATAAATTCCCATAATAAACACAGCAATTTCTCTGAACCAGGACCTTTCTAAAATTAATCAATGGGGACAAACAAATCTGGTTTCATTTAATGCTCAGAAAACTAAATATATTAATTTCTCCAACAGAAAGAGTCCCTCAGACTCTCACATGATTTTAAATGATGTCAATATTCCCATATCCACTACAAGTGATATCCTTGGTGTTACTCTAAACCCCAACCTAAGCTGGACAGCTTATGTTAAATCCCTTGCTAAAATTGCTTCCAAAAAACTGGGACATGTACAGAGTTTGTGAGTTCTTCACTGACGAGCAGATGGCCACAATATACAAAAGTCATGTGTGTTCTCAGATCAAATACTGTTCATTACTGTGGAGTGGATGTGGAGCGGTTGCATTGAGGCAGTTGGACAAAATTCAAAATAAAGCCATTAGATTAATCAATAATCCTGCCATTATGCAGGACCTTCCTCCATTATCAGTACGTAGAGATGTTGCTTCTTTAGCATTATTTTATCGATATTTTTACCGTAAGTGTTCTGATGAACTGGCTTTATTTGTGCCTCCCCTTCACATTTTCTCCCGAAATACTCGGTCAGCTGGGAGAGCCCATGAACTCACACTCCCTTCCCCGCAATGCAGAACCTCTGCTTATCAAAATTCATTTATCCCCAGAACTACTACTCTCTGGCATTCACTTCCTGGGAGTTGTTTCACACAAACATTTAATCCAATACAATTTAAATCCAGTTGTTATAAATATTTTATGAATGGAGGATGCTTTTAGGCACATGGACTTTTTTTTTTTTTTCCTTTGTATTTCCTTCCTCCATTCATTATCTATATAAAAAAAAAAAAATTCCCTTGCACATTCATGTAGCACCCAACATGAAATTTTATCAGGACCATTTGCTTTTCATTTGTCTGATTTACTTAACTCCTCCTGTATTTCTTTTTCTGATATTTGTGTATCTGATAATATGTGTGGGCATGCATGTTCCATATCATCCCTCTCAAAATTATTTTCTTCTGTAAAAACTAATTGGAAATTCTTATTCAGTGCCTCACAAATATTTTTCTCCTGTGTGTAGATGATCCCCTCATCCGTAATGGATTGTATTTTATCTTTTACTTTGGTTTTGCTTTGGATGTAGCTGTAAAATAGCTTTGGTTGATTTTTACTTTTATTTATGATGTCCTCCTCAAACTGTTAGCAGGGGAGTGAAAGATAAAAATGGTAGATTACTAGTGGAGAAGGGAGAAAAAGTGAGCAGATGGCGAGAACACTTTAAGGAATTGTTGAACGTAGAGGATGGAAGTAACGCGAGTATAAGTGGCTGGGGAATGGCTGGAAGAAGGAGGGAGGTGAGAAGACAGGAAGAAATCAGTAGGATAGAAGTTGTGGAAGCAATGAAGAAAGTTAAATCGGTGAAAGCCCCAGGAATTGATGGAGTGTGTGGTGAAATGCTGAAGCATGGGGGAGAGATAGTAGTAGAATGGATGTGGAAGATGTGCAGATTGGCCTGGGAGGAAGGTAGAGTCCCGGAGGATTGGAAGTCAGGTATAATTATTCCCTTGTACAAAGGAAAAGGGGAAAAAGAAGTGTGTGGTAATCATAGGGGCATTTGTCTTCTTAGTATAATAGGAAAAGTGTATGGTAGGATACTTATAGACAGAGTCAGAGAAAGAACAGAGAAATTAGTTGGAGAAGAACAGGGAGGCTTTAGGAAGGGAAGAGGTTGTGTAGATCAGATATTCATTCTTAGATCTTTAGTGGAAAAGTTTCTAGAGAAGGGAAAGAAGTTGTATGCAGCTTTCATGGATTTGGAGAAAGCATATGACAGGGTGGATAGACAAGGATTGTGGAAAGTGTTAAGAATATATGGAGTAGATGGGAAGTTGTTGAATGCTGTGAAGAGTATGTACGATGGTGCGAAGGCTGCAGTGCGTGTGGATGGTGAACTAAGTGAATTTTTCTCTTTGAAAGTTGGTTTGAAACAGGGATGTGTCATGTCTCCATGGTTGTTCAAACTGTACATGGATGGGGTAATAAAAGAGGTACAAGGTTGGGTAGTGGATGTTGGAGTGGCCCTGGTGAGAGAGGATAGTGTTTGGAAACTCCCTGTACTGTTGTTTGCAGATGATACTGTGTTGTTGAGTGAAGACGAAGGGGAGCTGCAAGGCTTGGTGGATGAGTTTGAGAGAGTGTGTAAGAAATGGAACCTAAAGGTGAATGTAGGGAAGAGTAAAGTGATGGTCTTTGAGAGAGGTGAAGTTAGTGAATGTACAGCGAGGTTGGATGGTGAGGAATTGGAAAATGTGAGTACGTTTAAGTATTTGGGTAGTGTGATGAGTAAGGATGGAGGTTTGGAGGGTGAAGTGCTTGAAAGG
This sequence comes from Coenobita brevimanus, assembly GCF_032717465.1. NCBI lineage: Eukaryota > Metazoa > Arthropoda > Malacostraca > Decapoda > Coenobitidae > Coenobita > Coenobita brevimanus. The sequence continues at coordinate 34,576,874 of NC_137051.1, read as the reverse complement.
GTACAGCAGGGAAGAAAGGTTGCTGGTTCCTTGAAAGCATTGATAAGAAACAGGAAAGTGAGCATGGAAGTGAAAAAGTTACTACATGACAATATTGTGATACCAACTCTAACGTACGGAAGTGAAGCTTGGACATTGTTGGAAGGACACAAGTCAAGAGTGAGAGCAGTGGAAATGAGTTATTTAACCCCTTAAACGCGGCCGTGTACAGTCGATCCCCCCCGAGTGGTGGGGTTGTATCGCGGTCTGAGTACCTGTAGGAAAATATTCGCCAAAAATCAGAGATTAACCCTAGAACATTATACTTGGTATGGCAGATAGTACTTACATTCAGCTTTCTCCAGAGACAGGTGTTGAGCCTTCGTGGACTACCCAAGGACTTGTGGAGACTTGCAAAGTTGGGTAACCAAATCTTCACTTTCACACCTCCAGCAACCCGGTTTCCCCTCTACCACAGCCTCATTCTGTCACAGTAAACTTTATACTACAACGTAAAGGTAGTTAGGAATCCGTATTTGTACAATAAGCACTGAAAATAAGGCTAAAATCAACGGAGCATACGGCCGACATGCACTGTGGCGGCGGTCTTCCCGTCACTCAACAAACATTTCCATTTTCACAGCTAAAAACATGTTTACTACATTATTTTCAATCATATTACTTCCCAAAAGATCACCACGGCGCGCTTTTTATTCTGCCTTACGCCCGCCACTTTATTCTCGTTCCTGTCGGCCGCTTGCACTGACTGGGAAGAGCTAGAACTCGCCATAATGTCACTTTGAAAGCCTGCAGTAAACTGACGCTAAACAGGGGCAAACCGTGAGAAAAAAAGCTAGTGTTACAACTGGGAAAACAAGCCTTTCCTAGTAGCACAAACTGCTTGTGAGAGGAGAGCGCAGATTTACAGTTCTGAGTGCTCAGAGCGCTGCCATGTATCACAGCCAGGCTGGCCGTGCCGTGGTGGGGGGGGGGGATGGGGGGAAAACGCGATATTTGGCAACAACTGAGGTCAGTAGTACAAAGGTAAAGTATGCTAGTTGTAGCTTGAGGGTGGTGGTACTGATAGACAATACCAGCTGGAGCCTGCTTGCCCGCAGTTATTCAAAATTTACTAGAATCGCAAACGCGACGATCCGCCGTTATGTCCTTTTGGCCGAGCGTCGCAAATGAGATGATCCGCGTTTATGGGGTTAAGAGGAGCCTGTGGAGTCACGTGGAGAGACAGGCTGACAAATGAGGATATAAATGAGTGTTGTGGTGTGTATGTGGATGTGATAGGAAGCGTTATGAGGAACACACTGAGGTGGTTTGGCCATGTGGAGAGGATGGAGGGTGAAAGACTGACAAAGAGAGTGTATGTGAGTGAGGTGGAGGGGGGAAGAGGGAGGGGGAGGCCGAGGATGAGATGGAGGGATGGGGTGGAGAGGTATATGAGAGAGGGGGGTGTGAGTTGGGAGCAGGGCAGTGAAATGGCGGGGGACAGGGCGACTTGGAGGCGATTTGTTTGTGGCCACCCCAAACGGGATTGAGGCGTCTGGCAATCGATAGATAGATGGACTGTTTATAGTTGCTATATGCCGTCTCACTAGTGTGTCTTCTGTATCTTTTCCACTGCAAGTCTCTTTTTTCTTTTAATTTTTTTCATTCTGTACTGAACCATTTCTTTCTTTCTTTTCTTTTCTGCTTCTTTGTGCTGTGGGATGTAATTTTGGACTCCTATTTCATAAAATTCACAGAATTTTTTATACAGTGTATAACATTTAAATCTTGTTCTCTAAGCTCCTTTTCCCAATCTGATTCTAAGAAGTGTGTGTGTGTGTGTGTGTGTGTGTGTGTGTGTGTGTTTATCTAGTTGTATTTACCTAGTTGCGATATACAGGAAATGAGCCACTCTCGTGGGGTCCTGTCTCTTTTTCTTAGTAAGTCAGATTTTGCTTTGAAGTCATTTAAGTTTTTAGACTAGACAATTTCTTTGTCCAGGGTGTACCACAGGTCTATGCATCTATAAAGAAAACTATATTTCTTGATATCCTTCAAGCAACTTGGCTTTTTCAGTTTCATTCCGTGTCCTCTTGTTGGTCTCTTATCCCATACAAACAGATCTTTTTTATCAATTTTATCTACTCTCATCATGGCCCTGAGATGTGGGCACCATCCAGCCCTCTTAAGCTACCAGAAGAGGCTGGATGACTCCGTTGATGATGTCTGTCCAGGATGTAACACAACACCCTATACTATTAAGCACATTATGGAAGACTGCATTGCATACAATCACCTACCCCCACAACACAACATACACTCTTTCAGAGCTCTGTGGGAAAGCCTGGTCTTGGCCATGGTCTTCCTAAGGGACTCGGGGCTGTTCGGCCAGACTACCTGGGGATCAAGTACTACTACTCCTACACTGCAGTCATGTTGCCCCTCTCTCTCCTTTCTTCTAGGGAAGGCAGATCCAACTTTTCCAGCCTCTGTCCATAAGACAGATCTGCCAGACTGGAAACTATGTTGGTTGCTGTTCTTTGTATTCACTCTATCTTGTTTATATATTTCTTTTTGTGTGGGGACCACATTACTGCCGCATATTCCATGCTGGGGTGGATCATGGCCATTATCAATTTTTTCATTATTTCCTCATCCATGTAATGGGATACCACTCGTATGTTAGTCAAGAGATTGTACGTCTCTCTAAGTATCTTGTTGATGTGTTTTTCCGGTGACAAACTATCCTGGACCAGCACTCCCAAATCTTTCTCTTCTCTCACTTTTGTGATTGGGTCATTACCCTTCATAAAATTCAATGATGGCCTCGTGGTACTCTTACCCATTTCCAATATTTTACATGTTTTTGTGCTGAAATTCGTTTCCCACATCTGTCTCCAATCATGAATCCTATTTAGGTCTTCCTGCAGCATTTTACAGTCTTCCTCGACTTCTACTCAGCTCAAGATCTTTGCATCATCAGGAAACAGACTTGCATAACTGTTCATTCCATCAACCATATCGTTTATGTAAATCAGGACCATTACTGGTGCTAACACTGAGCCCTGTGGGATTCCACTTGGTACTTCCTTCCATCCGGACATCGTGTGCTTTATTATTGTCCTCATTTGTCTGTCTCTCAAGAAGTCTCTCATCCACTCCAGGAGGTTTCCCTTCAGTCCTCCTATGTGTTCCAATTTCCATATTAGTCACTTTTAGGGTATTTTGTCGAAGGCTTTCTCTAAATTTAAATAAACACAGTCCACCCAGCTGTCTCTCTTGTGTAGCACATCAGTCACTCTTGAGTAAAAGCTCAACATTTGGAAACACATGACCTTCCACTTTTGAATCCAAACTCACTTTCAGCCAAAATGTTCATCTCCTCCAGATATTTTATCCATCTGTCATTCAGGATTCTCTCACACAGTTTTGCGACCATGCTGGTCAGGGACACTGGTCTATAATTCAGGGGTTCTTCCTTATCTTCTCCCTTATAAATTGCTACCACATTGACCCTCTTCCATTCCTGAGGCACTTTTCCTTCTTCCAGAAAACACACAATTAAATCTTGAATCTTATCTGCCAGTTGTTCCCTGCATTCTTTCAGTACCCGTCTGGTCCTGGGGCTTTCCTTACATCTTGAGTTTCCAGTAATTTATACACTTCCTGCACTTCCACTTTTATGTTTTTTATCACTACATTTCTAGTCACTCCCTCCCCCTCCACAGAATCCCTTTCTTTAGTGAAAACTGATTGGAAACATTTGTTCATTATTTCAGCTTGCATTGCTGCATCTATGTAAACCTCTCCTCCTGCTTTCAGTTTGGTGATACCTTCCTTTTGTTTCAATTTGCCATTAACAGATTTATAAAACAATTGGGGTTCTTCGCTACATTTGTCAGTTAAACCTTTTTCAAAGTTCCTTTCTTCCTCTGTACTAGTTCTTGTATATTCATTTCTAGTTCCTTTATATTCTTCCTTTGTTCTGTTATTACCTCTGTTTCTCCATTCGTTTCATGCCATGTCCCTTTCTTTTCTTGCCATCATACACCTTCTGTTAAATCAGTTCTTCTTCCTGATTTCTTTCCCACTTACTCTTGGAACATGTTTCTCCACTCCCGAAATACAGAGGTCTCGAAAGATATCTCACTTCCTCTGCGTCTCTCTTGTTTCTCTGAATTTTCTCCAATCCGCATTATTGAAAAATTTTCTCAATCCTGTAAAGTTTGCTTTCCCAAAGATGTATCTTCCCTGCCTATAAACCTCATCTCTTGGCGCCACGTTCCCTTTTATCATCTGGAACTCAATGACCACATGATTACTGCTTCTTATAAGACACTGATATTTCAAAGTTTCATTTACGTCATGTTCTTTTGTTATTAGTAAATTTAGTCTTGCTGGCGTGTCATCACCTCAGAATCTAGTCCCTTCTTTGACCCACTGGGTCATTACATTATTCACTGCTATATTTAACAATATAGTGCCCCATGAATTTTCACTGCTTCCTGAGTCCCATTCCTCCCAGTTCACTTCTTTACAGTTAAAATCACCCATCAGAATTATGTTGTTGCTTTTTTCAACCACTTTCTATAGATAGCTAGCCATGTCTGACAACATCTGGTATTCATCGTCATTCCATGCCCTTGTCTTAGGGGGAAAATATACTACTGTGATGTCTCTCTTGCCATTCTCTCCAGTTCCTAGTTTCATATTTATCGCTTCAGTCTTACCCTCTCCTAGTTCCACATTTTCCACATTGATGTTGTTCTTCACTGCTGTCATCACTCTTCCTCCCGTTTTTTCTTTTCTGTCTCTTCTCTGCAGTTTGTATTTGCCATATCTCATAGGGATATCAATATCCTCTCTTAACCCACCACGTGCCAGGTATTTTTAGCTCTATGGGTCGCCTCCGTGCCAGCCATTTTTCAGCCTTTATTTTTTATTGGCTAAAATTATAGATTATGATGTGAAAACGAATTTCACCATTAAAATGCTCATCGAAGCTCGGAAATAGGTTTTGTTGAGTTCTGCATACTCGGATATGGGTATACCCACTCTCTCACACTCACCACGTAGGTGAGAGAAAGCCGTTTTCTGTGTAAGGTATACTCAGGTATTTATGCAGGGAAGGTATAGCAATGTTCAGTACACTTTCCTGATTACTTATTGCTTCAACATCTATCGCAATTTGTGTGTCTTTCTCACTGTGAATGCACTATCTTACACTTACTTGAAGATAGGTACAACCTGACTTCATTATGTACAGTCCTGGCACTTACAGGAAGGTATTTACAACTTGACTGCATTATTCAGTCCTTACACTTACGTGAAAATATTTACAACTTACACTTATGTGAAAATATTTACAAAATGCCCTCACTATGTACAGCACTGAGTGGGGCACACAGGCAGAGTGAGGCACGGCGAGCATGAGGTGGGGAGCGAGTGAGTGTATGGCCTTGACAGCCAGGAGGATGGTAGAGGAACAGTTACCATACATGCCTGCCAATTTTTACACGCTAATCTTGAGAAATGCAGTCACAGTGAATTTTTTTATTTTAAACCTTTTTAAAACGGTGCTGGCACTGGCTGCGGAATTATATCAGACCGTTTTAAATCAGCACTGGCACACAGCGGGTTAACTTGGTCTCAGTAAAGCACATAATACTGTATCTAGTTCATGAGCCCTCAAGTAATCGTTGATTTCTAACTTTACCATTGTAAGATATTAAACCATCAACATTAGTATATGCCACTTTCCAACTTATTTCATTGTCCTTTATTCCCACTTCTCTCCCACTCTCCATCAGTACCACTTACTCAATTTCTGATCCATAACTTTCCAATAGAACACTGTCTTCTCATCCTTCATTCTCTGTTCGTTTTTTGCCTTTGGTTCCTTTACTAACTTCTTTATCTTAGCTCTTTCTTCCTCATTTGCATCACTCCTTATCCATACATTATTGAGCTCCTCCTTTTCTGATAATTTCCTTGTCCGGTTGATGATTTCATTTACCATTACCTGAGACTTAAACTTTACTTTAAGTGGCCTCACCCCTCCTTCTTTGTATTTTCCTAGCCTAAACACGTCTTCAATCTCTTCTTGAGCTTCGTTGTTACCCTCCATAACTACTGATACTATCTTTTTTGCCTTATTCAGTTCTTCTCTTTCCCTTTCTGATCTTACTCTCATACGTTTTTCTTTTAGTCCTGAAATTATCATGCATTTTTTCTCGTCTGCTACATCCCAGACTAAAGATTCTCTACTTCTTAGTACCCTAACCTTTTCCACGTTTTCCTTGCTTTGTTGTTCTATAATCTCTTTCAAATTTATATTTCCTTCCTCTTGAATTTTCTTCCACCCCTTGTGTTGCTCCTTGATTTCCTTAATATGTTCATCATGCATCCTTGATTTTGATTGATGCTCATGTAGTTTACTTTTCATCCTGTCCCTTTCTTCTTCCAGCCTCTTATTTTCCCTCTTCAGCTGTTTTATTTCATTTGAGGCAGATTCATTACTCAGCTTTAATTCTGTAACTTGCCTTTCTTGTTCAGCACTGCGTTTGCAGACGTTATCCAAACTTGTTCTGAAGTATCTTAATCTCTTTATCCTGTTCTAAGGTCTGTTCCTGTAACTCTTTATTTATTGTCCATATAAAGGAGCATTGTGGTGTGGATGTGGATGTGATAGGAAGTGTTAGGAGGAACACACTGAGGTGTTTTGGCCATGTGGAGAGGATGGAAGGTGAGAGACTGATGAGGAGAGTGTATGTGAGTGAGGTGGAGGGGGGTAGAGGGAGGAGGAGGCCAAAGATGAGGTGGAGGGATGGAGTGGAGAGGTATATGAGAGAGAGGGGTGTGAGTTGGGAGCAGGGCAGTGAAATGGCGGGGGACAGGGCGACGTGGAGGCGATTAGTTTGTGGCCACCCCACAGGATTGAGGCGTCTGGCAATAGATAGATAGATAAACCTTCCTTAGCTCCTGGACATTACTCTCTGCCATTTTCACCACTCCTGCTACTCTTGTTTGGTTCAGTTTAGCACTTCCTGTACCCTTATCCTCGTCGGTAAAGCCTGCAAATTTGCCACCATCAGATGTAAACAAAGAGCTACCTCCTTCCACCATGATGCAGCGTACTAAAATTTTCCACTTCCACTGTGTTTTGTACTCATGTTTGACCGAAATCTGCACTTTTTTAACTAATATCAGACGGGACCACCATTCATGTATTCATTCACTTAATCACAATAGGCTGGGTTCCTCTTCGCCGCTGGTTTGGTGATTATTTTCCCCATGATCCACAAAGAGGTCCGTCTTCATCAGTGACCTGTGTGTGTGTGTGTGTGTGTGTGAGAGAGAGAGAGAGAGAGAGAGAGAGAGAGAGAGATCACCAACACCATTTATCAGCTTAAGAATAAACAGAAAACTACATGGCTGCATCCACGATCTGGACATGGGCACCTAATTGACATGTCAGTGTAAGGCAGTGAGACTGAAGGGAATTTCTTATAAACCGAGCAATGATAGGTGCTGAGTGCTCAGCAGACCATAACCTCATAGTCAGTGACTGCAGCTAGTTCTGTAATACGCCCACAAATGCATCGCAGACGATCCACGAAGAAACAAAACTGAAGTAGTTTGAAGGATGTAGCAACTTGTAACACCTTCCACAGCTTTATTACAGAGAAGCTTACTCAGTGCACCACTTGATCCAAACAACAGTGCAACAAAATTAGATGCAGACTGGCTGAACATTAAGACACTGGTCCAGAGCACTGCAGAAGAAACCCTATACTTCTCCACTTACCAGTATAAGACTGGCTTAATGAAAATGCTGAGGGCATAAATGGCCTTGCATTTAAGAATAGAGCACATAACAACCGTTGGCTCATCCTAGCTCTGTAACCTTAAAAACTGAATTCCAGGATCTCTTGGAGTGAAGTCCAGAGAAAACTGCATGACATGGACAACAAATGGTGGAAGGAGCTAGCGAAAGTGCTGCAAAGACTGGCTGCTATTAACGACCAACGTGGGTTTTTACATGTCCATTAAAGCCATCTATGGGCCAACCAGACACAACATAATCCCTGTTCAATCAGTTGAAGTAGAACTCCTGAAAGACAATCAAGCAATGCTAGAAAGAGGGGTGCATCACTTCAATACCTTAATGAATCAAAGAAACTTGGTGGAGCAGGGCATCCTTGATAACATCCCAAATGCTTCTCAAGTGGCAGATCTCAATATTCCACCAACACTTGCAGAAAGTTTTCAGGCCATCCAATCTCCAAAAAATAACAAAAGCTCTGGGCCTGGTGGCATACCATCTGAACTGATAATGGAGGGTGGCCTTTTTGTGTGTGTGTGTGTGTGTGTGTGTGTGTGTTCTTACCTAATTGTTCTTACCTAATTGTATCTTTACAGGAATGTGTGTGTGTGTGTGTGTGTGTGTGTGTGTGTGTGTGTGTGTTCTTACCTAATTGTATCTTTACAGGAATGAGTCAAGCTCGTACTGTCCCGTGTCTTAAACCATATTTATTGTACAGATCCTTAAATTTGTGAAATGTATTGGCACACGCTATTTCATTCGGTAGTGCATTCCATTGATCAATTGCTCTGTTTGGGAAACTGAATTTCCTTACGTCTTTATCACCTCTCTTCTTATGCAGTTTTTTGCAGTGTCCTCTTGCTGATGCTTCTCCATATGTTAAGTAATCATTTATATCTATTTTCTCCTTTCCTGATATGCACTTATATAGCGTTATCATGTCACCTCTTTTCCTTCTCTCCTGTAGTGTTGGTAGATTCAGTTTATTTAGTCTTTCTTCGTAGCTTAGGTCCCTTAAGCTTGGTATCCATCTTGTAGCGGCCCTTTGAACTTTTTCAATCTTGTCTATATACTTTTTGAGATGAGGACTCCAGACTACTGATGCATATTCCAGGGTTGGTCTAATGAATGATGTTATTCTTCTTCTTAGCATGTCTTCATTTATGTATGTGAATGCTATTCTCATATTTGCAAGCAGTGTATACATGTTCCGTACCTTCTCGCTGATGTGGTCAGCCGGAGATAGTCTGTTATTGATAATCACACACCTAGGTCTTTCTCTCTTTCTGATGTGTATAGGGTTTTATTTCCTAACTTATAATCCCAATCAGGTCTTTTTCCACTTTTACCAAACTTGATTACATGACACTTGTCCACATTGAATTCCATTTGCCATGTACTACTCCATTCATGAAGTTTATTTAATTCTTCTTGTAGCTCTTTACAAGAGTCTGTGTTAGTAATTCTCCTTTGTATTTTTGCATCATCTGCAAACATATTCAGATAGCTCTCATTTCCAGTGTTACTGTTTATATCATTTATATACACTAAAAACATGATTGGTGCCAGCACTGAACCCTGTGGTACTCCACTAGTCACTTCTTTCCATGATGAGTAGTTTCCTCTTAGTACTGTTCTCATTTCTCTTTTTATGAGAAAGTCTTCCATCCAACAAAACAGTTTGCCTCGAATTCCTCCTTGATGGTACAGTTTCCATAAAAGTCTTTGGTGTGGTACTGTGTCAAAAGCTTTCTTGAAATCTAAATAGATGCTGTCCACCCATCCTTCCCTTTCCTGTATTGTGTTTGTTACTCCGTCATAGTAGCTCAACAGATTAGTAACACATGATTTTCCTTTTCTGAAACCAAACTGTCTTTCTGTTATCATACTGTGTTCTTCTAGATGATTTACCCAAGCTTTTCTTATAAGCTTTTCTAATACCTTGCTTACAACACTGGTCAGTGATACTGGTTGGTAGTTGAGTGGATTTTGTCTATTTCCTTTCTTGAGTAAGGGGACAATATTTGCTTTTTTCCAAATATCAGGTAGTTTACCTTGACTCAAGGATTTCTTGAAAATTAAAAATAATGGTTTACTTAACTCCTTTGCACATTCTCGTAATACCCAACATGAAATTTCATCAGGACCACTTGCTTTTCCTTTGTCTAATCTACTTAACTCCTCCTGTATTACTTTTTCTGCTATTTGTATATCTGGTAGTATGTGTGGACATGCATGTTCCACATAGTCCCTCTCAAAATTTTTTTCTTCTGTAAAAACTAATTGGAAATTCTTATTTAGTGCTTCACAAATATCTTTCTCTTGTGTATAAGTGATTCCCTCATCCATAAAGGATTGTATTATATCTTTTACTTTGGTTTTGCTTCTGATATAGCTGTAAAATAGCTTTGGTTGATCACTACTTTTATTTATTATATCCTCCTCAAACTGTTTTTGGGCTTCCCTCCTTATTCTTGTATAATCGTTTCTTGCCTGTTTGTAATTATTATACGCCCTTTCACTATTGTGTCTTCTGTATCTATTCCACAACAAATCTCTTCTTTCTTTTGATTTTTTACATTCTGTATTGAACCATTTCTGTACTTTCTTATCTGCTTCTTTGTGCTGTGGGATGTACTTCTGGACTCCTATTTCATAAAATTCACAGAATTTTTTATATACAGCATTTAAATCTTATCCTCTAAGCTCATTTTCCCAGTTAACTTCTAAGAAATACTTCTTTAGGTCTTGATAATTTCCCTTTTTATAGTTTAGGCTCTTTTTGTAACTGTCATTGCTGTTTACTATGTCATATGCTATCCTGAAGTTATAATTTAGTACTGCATGATCGCTTTTGCCGAGTGGAGGGTGATATATTAAGCTGTCAGTATCATTTTCTTGTCTAATAAATATTAGATCTAGCACTGAAGGTACATCAAGTCCTCTTTTTCTGGTGGTTTCCCTCACATGTTGCATTAGGAAAAACTCTTGCACGAGATCCAGGAGCTTTTGGTCCCAACAGCTTTCTTGGCTAATTATATCTAGAGTATTCCAATTTATATTTGTATTGAAATCCCCAGTTAGTATAATTCTTTCCGATTTCTCTTCCATTTTATATAGTAATGATCTATCTATCTATCTATCTATAGCCCGGCGCCCTAGTCCCGCAAAAGGTGGCCGCAGACAAAACGTCTCCAAGTCACTCTGTCACCCACCATTTGACTCCCCTCCCCCCAACTCACCCCCCCCTCCCTCATATACCTCTCAACTCCATCCCTCCACCTCATCCTCGGTCTACCTCTCCCTCTCCCTCCCTCCACCTCACCTACATACACCCTCTTAGTTAGTCTTTCATTCTCCATTCTCTCCACATGTCCAAACCACCTCAGTGTACTTCTCCTAATCTTTTCAACCATATCCACATCTACCCCACAACGTTCCTTCACTTCTTCATTCGTCAACCTGTCCCTCCACGTCACTCCACATGCTCCTCTCAAGTAACTCATTTCCACTGCTCTCACTCTTGACTTGTTCCCCTCTTGCAAGGTCCACGCCTCGCTTCCATACGTCAGGGTAGGGATCACAATACCATCATGCAGTGACTTCTTAACTTCCATACTCACCTCCCTATTTCTCATCACTGCTTTCATTGTACCAACAACCTTTCTTCCCTGCTGTACCCTTTCACGTACTTCATCCCCCACAGTTCCATCCTTACTCATCACACTACCCAAGTACTTGAATGCACTCACATTCTCCATATCCTCACCATCCAATCTCACTGCACACTCTGTGACTTCATTCCTCTCAAACACCATAACTTTACTTTTGTTTACATTAACTTTCAGCTTCCTCCTCCTACACACAGTCCCAAATTCATCCACCAAACCTTGCAACTCCCATTCATCTTCACTCAATAATACTGTATCATCAGTAAACAGCAACACCGGAAGCTTCCAAATCTCACCCTCATTCATTAGGGCCACCCCCACATCCACTGCCCTACCTTGCACCTCCTTTACAACCCCATCCATATATATATTAAACAGCCATGGAGACATCACACACCCCTGTTTCAGTCCCACATTGAGATCAAAGAACTCACTCAGCTCACCATCCACTCGCACCGTAGCCCTAGCTCCCTCGTACATACTCTTCACAGCACTCAACAATTTCCCCTCCACTCCATATATTCTCAATACCTTCCACATGCCTTGCCTATCTATTCTGTCATAAGCTTTCTCCAAGTCCATGAAGGCAGCATACACTTTCCTTCCCTTCTCTAGATACTTCTCCACTAAACATCTTAGAACAAATATCTGATCTACACACCCTTTTCCCTTCCTAAATCCCCCTTGTTCTTTTCCAACTAGCTCCTCTGTCATATGCCTAACCCTATCAATGAGTATTCTACCATATATTTTACCAGTCACACTAAGAAGGCAAATACCCCTATGGTTACCACATACTTCTCTCTCCCCTTTTCCTTTGGACAGAGGAACAATTATACCTGATTTCCAGTCCTCTGGAACCCTTCCCTCTTCCCAAGCCAATCTACACAACTTCCATATCCACTCCACAACAATCTCACCCCCATACCTAAGCATTTCACCACACACTCCATCAATTCCTGGGGCCTTTCCAAGCTTAATCTTCTTCATCGCTTCCACTACTTCCGACCTACTGATCTCTTCCTCCCTCCTCTCATCTCTTCTTCTCCCAGCCATTCCCCAACCACTTATACTCACACTGCTCTCACTCTCTACATTCAACAAATCCTCAAAGTGCTCCTTCCATCTCCTCAATTTCTCTCTCTTCTCCACTAACAATCTATTATTCCTATCTTTCACTCCCCTACTATTTCCCCTTTCACACTGCCTTACTTTCTTCACCTCCTTCCAAAACAATTTCTTACTCTCCCTCCATTTCACACTCAGATTCCTCCCAAACTCTTCATCCACTTTCTTCTTACTCTCCTTCACCTGTCTCTTAACCTCCCTTCTCCTGCTCACATATACCTCTCTCTTCTCTCTCTCATCTTCTCCCCTACCTCTACTCGCCAACCATTCACCATATGCCTTCTTCTTTTGTTCCACAGCTCGTTTCACCTCATCATTCCACCATGCTGTCCCTTGCACACCCTTGCATCTCCTCCTCACTCCACAAACCGCCTCACACGCTGCGCTTATCTCTTCCGTGAATATCTTACATACGTCTTCCACCCCTTCCATCTGCTCTAGCTCATACCTTCCCAATCTTTCTTCCACTATGCTCTTATACTTTGTCCTTTTCTCACTATATTGCAATTTCTCCACTCTTCTCACAGGAGCTGCTTCCTCCTGTCTTCCCCTTTGTCTCCTCAACCACTTTCTTTGCAGCTCTACCTTGGCCATCACCAAGTGATGGTCCGAGACTCCATTCCCCCACCCTCTCCACACCCTTGCATCCAACACTTGTCTTCTCATTCGCTCATCCACACACACGTAGTCTATCATTGCCTTTCGTTCAACAAGTTCACCATCCATCCTCCTCATTACTCTCCATGTATACTGGTGGATCATCTTATGACGAAAGTAGGTGTTGGCTATTGCCAACCCCTTACCAGCACAGATGTCCACCAAAGCACTACCATTCCCATCTACTTCAGCTGGCACACCCCACTGACCAACCACTCCATCCACTCGTACATTCCCAAACTCTGAATTGTACTCTCTGCCAGGTCCTCATATTTGTCTCTTTCCCATGTGTTTGATGTGGGTGGCATATACAAATTGGCTACAATTACTTTACCTTCAGATGTGTTGATCTCTACTGCAATCAGTTCTATTTGTGATGGTATATCTAGTTTTATTTCCTTGACTTTTAGATTTTTCTTAGTTAATATTATAATTCCTCCTCCTTTTTTTAAATTTCTGTCTCTTCTCCATATATTGTATTCCTCTAAGTTTAGTATGTCATTGGATATCCTTGGTGTTAATTTTGTTTCAGTTAGGCATATTATTTGTGGTTCATTTTCTCTGACATATTCATTCATCTCTAGTAATTTAGATACCATTCCATCCACATTTGAGTACATCAACTTTATCATCTTGTTTATATACATGTCATGACATGGTTCTACTACCTTCCTCCTTTTTATTCCATCCTGTTGGTGTACCACTTTCATATCTGCAATCCTATTACTTTGTAAAAAAATTTCTTCTTCTCCTCTTCTGATCTTCCCTCATTTTTTGTTTTTGCTTCCTCCCTTTTCTCTTTCAGTAATTCCAGTTCCTCTTGTGTTAGGCATCTTTTTATCCATACATTTTTGAACTCCTCTTTTTCCATAAGATTCTTTGCATTTTTTAGTATCTCTTCCACAGTGTTTACACTCTGGAAAGTCACGTTTAGAGATCTTGTCTTGCTTTTCTCGTATTTCCCTAACCTTTTGTGTTCCTCTGTGTCTTTCCTACAGATTTCCTCTGATACTTCTTTCAGTAAGCTCATTACATTTGCCATCTCCTTTTTGTCTCTTGTGATCTTGTTTTTTACTTCTTCCTCTTCTATACCAGTGATTCCTATAGATTTGTTTTTATCTACTGAACCTCTGACTAACTTTGGATTGTTTTGGATTATTCTTTTCACTTCCTTTTTAATGCTTTTTTCCTCCACCCTTGTTTCTAAGTCTTTCTTTACTTTCACCATTTCAGCATACGTGGTTTCCACATCATTTTTGTAGCTTTGCACAGCTTCATTCACCTGTGTTATCTTCTCCTCAATATCACTGCTCTGGTCTATAAGACTGCTTACTTGCCTAATTGTCTTTGTGTCATTTTTGAACTCTTCCATAACACTCTCGTGATTGACTACTGTACTTGCCATTTCACTCACTTTCTTCCTAAGTGTACTCAATTCCACTGTTAGTTCACTGATGGTTGTGTCTTTCTTATTGGCCTCCCTTCCTAGTTTTTCTATTTCTTCATTTTGCAAGTGCATCTGCTTCTTTATTTCATCAGTTTCATTTTTGAAAGCCATTTCTAGTTTGTGTACACGTTCAACCAGTCTATTGTGAGTCTCCACTTCAACCAGTTCTTGTTAGAAATCATCATTTTGCTTTTTACCTTTATCCCTTTTCTTTTCCAAATTTGCTTTACTAAAGTATGTATCCATTTTGCAATACTAAAAGAACAGAGTATGTACTTACAGAGTATGTACACTTTCCCCGTGTTGCTGTAGTCTAAACAAACCTCAGCTGACTCAGCGGATTTTTTCCTTTTGGTTCTCTTTTCGGTTTGAACAAGTCTTGTTTAAACTTATTATTTTTTTCCTTTTAATAATAAAAAATCATTTAGTCTAACCTGGTACAGAGCTTGACTCATACAAAAATACTAATTTAGGTAATGCCACTGGCCGTGTTGGTTCGGTATGGAGCGCCGATGTCAGATGTCTGCCTCGATTGACTCCCTGTGTGTGTGTGTGTGTGTGTGTGTGTTTGTGTGTTCTTACCTAATTGTTCTTACCTAATTGTATCTTTACAGGAATGAGTCAAGCTCGTACTGTCCCGTGTCTTAAACCATATTTATCGTACAGATCCTTATATTTGTGAATTGTTTTGGCACACACTATTTCATTCGGTAGTGCATTCCATTGATCAATTGCTCTGTTTGGGAAACTGAATTTCCTTACGTCTTTATCACCTCTCTTCTTATGCAGTTTTTTGCAGTGTCCTCTTGCTGATGCTTCTCCATATGTTAAGTAATCATGTATGTCTATTTTCTCCTTTCCTGATATGCATTTATATAGCATTATCATGTTACCTCTTTTCCTTCTCTCCTGTAGTGTTGGTAGATTCAGTTTATTTAGTCTTTCTTTGTAGCTTAGGTCCCTTAAGCTTGGTATCCATCTTGTAGCGGCCCTTTGAACTTTTTCAATCTTGTCTATATGCTTTTTGAGATGAGGACTCCAGACTACTGATGCATATTCCAGGGTTGGTCTAATGAATGATGTTATTATCCATCTTAGCATGTCTTCATTTATGTATGTGAATGCTATTCTCATATTTGCAAGCAGTGTATACATGTTCCGCACCTTCTCGCTGATGTGGTCAGCCGGAGATAGTCTGTTATTGATAATCACACCTAGGTCTTTCTCTCTTTCTGATGTGTATAGGGTTTTATTTCCTAACTTATAATCCCAATCAGGTCTTTTTCCACTTTTACCAAACTTGATTACATGACACTTGTCCACATTGAATTCCATTTGCCATGTACTACTCCATTCATGAAGTTTATTTAATTCTTCTTGTAGCTCTTTACAAGAGTCTGTGTTAGTAATTCTCCTTTGTATTTTTGCATCATCTGCAAACATATTCAGATAGCTCTCATTTCCAGTGTTACTGTTTATATCATTTATATACACTAAAAACATGATTGGTGCCAGCACTGAACCCTGTGGTACTCCACTAGTCACTTCTTTCCATGATGAGTAGTTTCCTCTTAATACTGTCCTCATTTCACTTTTTATGAGAAAGTCTTGCATCCAACAAAACAGTTTACCTCGAATTCCTCCTTGATGGTACAGTTTCCATAAAAATCTTTGGTGTGGTACTGTGTCAAAAGCTTTCTTGAAATCTAAATAGATACTGTCCACCCATCCTTCCCTTTCCTGTATTGTGTTTGTTACTCTGTCATAGTAGCTCAACAGATTAGTAACATATGATTTTCCTTTTCTGAAACCAAACTGTCTTTCTGTTATCATACTGTGTTCTTCTAGATGATTTACCCAAGCTTTTCTTATAAGTTTTTCTAATACCTTGCTTACAACACTGGTCAGTCATACTGGTCGGTAGTTGAGTGGATTTTGTCTATTTCCTTTCTTGAGTAAGGGGACAATATTTGCTTTTTTCCAAATATCAGGTAGTTTACCTTGACTCAAGGATTTCTTGAAAATTAAAAGTAATGGTTTACTTAATTCCTTTGCACATTCTCATAATACCCAACATAAAATTTCATCAGGACCACTTGCTTTTCCTCTGTCTAATCTACTTAACTCCTCCTATATTACTTTTCTGCTATTTGTATATCTGGTAGTATGTGTGGACATGCTTGTTCCACATAGTCCCTCTCAAAATTTTTTTCTTCTGTAAAAACTGGAAATTCTTATTTAGTGCTTCACAAATATCTTTCTCTTGTGTATAAGTGATTCCCTCATCCGTAATGGATTGTATTATATTTTTTACTTTGGTTTTGCTTCTGATATAGCTGTAAAACAGCTTTGGTTGATCACTACTTTTATTTATTATATCCTCCTCAAACTGTTTTTGGGCTTCCCTCCTTATTCTTGTATAATCGTTTCTTGCCTGTTTGTAATTATTATACGCCCTTTCACTATTGTGTCTTCTGTATCTATTCCACAACAAATCTCTTCTTTCTTTTGATTTTTTACATTCTGTATTGAACCATTTCTATATTTTCTTATCTGCTTCTTTGTGCTGTGGGATGTACTTCTGGACTCCTATTTCATAAAATTCACGGAATTTTTTATATACAGCATTTAAATCTTGTCCTCTAAGCTCATTTTCCCAATCAACTTCTAAGAAATACTTCTTTAGGTCTTGATAATTTCCCTTTTTATTGTTTTAAGCTCTTTTTGTAACTGTCATTGCTGTTTACTATGTCATGTGCTATCCTGAAGTTATAATTTAGTACTGCATGATCGCTTTTGCCGAGTGGAGGGTGATATATTAAACTGTCAGTATCATTTTCTTGCCTAGTAAATATTAGTTCTAGCACTGAAGGTACATTAAGTCCTCTTTTTCTGGTGGTTTCCCTCACATGTTGCGTTAGGAAAAACTCTTGTACTAGATCCGGGAGCTTTTGGTCCCAACAGCTTTCTTGGCTAATCATATCTAGAGTATTCCAATTTATATTTGCATTGAAATCCCCAGTTAGTATAATTCTTTCCGATTTCTCTTCCATTTTATGTAGTAATGATCTTATACTTTGAATTGTACTCTCTGCCGGGTCCTCATATTCGTCTCTTTCCCATGTGTTTGATCTGGGTGGCATGTACAAATTGGCTACAATTACTTTACCTTCAGATGTGTTGATCTCTACTGCAATCAGTTCTACTTGTGATGGTATATCTAGTTTTATTTCCTTGACTTAGATTTTTCTTGGTTAATATTATAATTCCTCCTCCTTTTTTTAAATTTCTGTCTCTTCTCCATATATTGTATTCCTCTAAGTTTAGTATGTCATTGGATATCCTTGGTGTTAATTTTGTTTCAGTTAGGCATATTATTTGTGGTTCATTTTCTCTGACGTAATCATTCCTCTCTAGTAATTTTGAGACCATTCCATCCACATTTGAGTACATCAACTTTATCATTTTGTTTATATACTTGTCATGACATGGTTGTACTACCTTCCTCCTTTTTCTTCCATCCTGTTTGTGTACCACTTTCATACCTGCAATCCTATTACTTTGTAAAAAAATTTCTTCTTCTCTTCTGATCTTCCCTCATTTTTTGTTTTTGCTTCCTCCCTTTTCTCTTTCAGTTATTCCAGTTCCTCTTGTGTTAGGCATCTTTTTATCCATACATTTTTGAACTCCTCTTTTTCCATAAGATTCTTTGCATTTTTTAGTATCTCTTCCACAGTGTTTACACTCTGGAAAGTCACCTTTAGAGGTGTGTGTGTGTGTGTGTGTGTGTGTGTGTGTGTATATATACATGTGTTTATGAGCCTAAAAATGGCATAGTATTTGAATTTTTAACCTGTGCCCACACTTTGATATCAAATATTCATCCTCATCCAATCCTGTGTTACTCCATGAGAAGCGTAGGAGCCCGGGGCTAGGCAAGGTGGTCGTGACATTTAAGATGAGACTGGCCAGCCTCACTCATCCATGGGTGGCATTTCGTGAGCAATAAACCTCAAGCACGCCTTGGATATAGACCTGCACAGGCTCAGTCGGATAGGAACGCCTTAATTGCCCGACCTCCAGGCACCATAATTTGGTTATATGGTTACCACCCAGCATAGTACATGGTTTCCTGGTGTACAGGAAACTATTTGGCTTGCCATTCAGTGTAGAGTCACCCATAGGCAGAAGGAAGAGGAAAGAATTAAGGAAAGAAAGACAGAAGAAGGAGTGTAAAGTCCCCCATAGGCAGAAGGAAGAGGAAAGAATGAAGTAAAGACAGAGGAGGAAGGAAAGACAGAAGAGAGGAAAGGGTAGTCACCTGAGGGCAGCACTACATTGAGTAAGTGGATGGTGAGTGCCCCCACCTACCACTTATATTAAATATTTGTAGTGTTTAAATCACGTACAGTTAGAATCACATAAGTTAAATTCGCGTACGTTGGGACATGACTGTATCATTTGTTAGAAATTTTGGATGAGTGGCCCTGTACCAATAGAGTGGAAAAAGTTTGTGATTGTGCCCTTGACCCCCACCACGTTAATTCTTATAAACCCGATTACCTTCCTTGAGTCATTTTTTCAGACTTTTTACTTTAATATTAAGTTGAATTTTTGTCATCAGATCAATTGTCTCAGAGCTTGAACTCTTCATCACCCTCATCTTTTTGTAATTTATGCCTCTTGGGTGGGTGTGAGGGTGGTGATAAGGGTCAAATTTTACACGTTGCCCTCATCCGATTTTCGACTTTTCGTTAACATTTTCTAGTAGACCTGGTCATTCTAAGAATCTTTTCTTCTGTGGCATTTCTCTCGCAAATTGATAATAAACGAGTTACACGCGACTTCCGCCAATCACAATCGCAGATAGGTGGTATTATTTCGTGCTTACACCCAACTCACTGACAACAAAAGTGGCTAACTCACCTTATAATTTACGCAATTCTAAGCATTTTTTCTTCTATGACACTTCCGTCTTAAATCAACCGTTGATGAGTTATGCAATTTATTACACTTATTATTTTCTATAGGAGAGTTCGTTGGTGCATGTTATGTGTGTGGGTGGATAAAGCTCATGCGTAGCACATGAATCAGCCAATCACAAAGTAGAATTTCAAATGCCCCATGCTAGGGCTCGCAAGATTTGAAAGTCAGTTCGTCTCCAACCATAGACTGGGAAGCCTGCAAAATTTATTACTTCACTACTATTTCACAGTTCTACCAGCAAGAAGATAAAACTGTTGCCTTTGTGCGATCACATAGTGTTTTACCTTCAACAGGAACAAAGTACCCAAATCAAGGCAAAAGTCTCATTTTACGTGAGGATCAGTCGTGTTGCACTGTCGCCAGTCACCAGTTGCCGTTACAGCTACAGACGACTCTTCAGATGCAGACGAGGAACTGTAAACTGCTAGGTAAATGCATTATTTCTTATTTACACCCGGTTAGGTTAGGTTAGATGAGGTTTGGTTAATGTCATGGAGGGTCTGGGGGGCGAAGCCCCCCAGTTAGGAAGCACGGCCAGGGTTGGGGGGTCTGGGGGGCGAAGCCCCCCAGTTAGGAAACACGAACTCCCTAAGAAGCTTAAAATTATTTTCTTCCGAAGCATTTTAGTGTTTTTCGTTTGATTTTGATAACAGTTCCAGTAGGAAATCACTCGCTTCTGCGTTTTTCCCCCACCCAAGACCCCGGTTTCCCACATGTCCCCCAGTATTCTTGGGGGGAGGGGGAAGAACCGCAAAAAAATAAGTTTCACGTAATAATAGGCATCCAACCTGAGTGTTTTCTGTTGTTTTTGGTGTGATTTTTGTTGATTTGGACCGGTCCTTTCCACCGGAAGTCGCTAGTGGCGTTCAACAAAAACTAGCGACTTGCGATAGAAACGGTCAAAATCGATCGAATCACACCATAAACAACAGGAAACACTCTGGTTGGATGAAAAAATCGGATGAGGGTAACGTGTAAAAATGAGGAGTACGTGTAGTGTTTGGTCTTCCGGGACAAACTTTCAAACGTGAGCGGGTGAGCGGACAGAACGTGCGCTCGTCTGTGATTGTGATTGGTGGAAGTAAATCGCGTGTAACTCGTTTATTATCAATTTGCGAGAGAAATGTCATAGAAGAAAAGATTCTTAGAATGACCAGTTCTACTAGAAAATGTTAACGAAAATTCGAAAATCGGATGAGGGCAACGTGTAAAAATTGACCGTGATAAGTCCCCAGCACAGTGGGAGGCAGACGGGCATGAATCCTCCATTGCTGGGCTAGAAATGAGAACTGAATTACAAAAAATGTGGTATTTGGCAACTGCGGTATAGCAGGGTTTGGCAACAGCTCTGATAGTAAACAGGGAGACTCAGCGTTCCCATGGAAACCATTGACGCCTCCTCATGCTTGAATAAATTTATGGCACTGAGACCCATCGCCTCTTATGAGGTGATCAGCACGGCCAGGGGTAGCCTGCATAACGCCTCATATGAGGCAGTGAGTGCGGTGGAGATTAAAAAACTAAGGCAATTGAAGAAAATGCAAAAATTATCTTGGTGTAAGTCTGTTCAGTGTTGTAGGAAAGGTATAATGACATTTTCCTCCCTCCTCCTGTCCACAGCCAAGTGACACTCATCTGCCTTCGTCAGCCAGCATCCAGTTACCTCAGGTGCATGTGGAGGCTGAACTGATACAGGATGATTCTGCCCACACTGACCCACATGCAGGTACTCAACTTGGACACACTCACCCCATGCATGCTTTTGCATTTACAGTTACGAGTACAGTATTGTTTAACGATTTGGCCATGCATGCATGTGTAAGCCTTTATTCACCAACTAATGGCAGTTCACTGTGTTGCAGTACCAGTTACTGTACAATCCCAGCACCAGTGCTGTGCCCCTAACAAATCACATTAGGAGAAACATTTATAGATGGTTTGGCCATATGGAGAGAATGAAGAATTAGAGATAGACTAGGAGAGTGTATGTGAGTGAGGTGAAGGAAGGAGAGGAGAGGGGAGAAGAAGGATTGAGGTCGGGATGATGAGGTGGAGAGGTACACGAGAGAGGGGATGTGAGTTTGATAGGGGGCAGCCTGATGGTGAAAGACAGGATGACATGGAGGCAGAATTAAAGCATTTGGTGATGGAGCGATAGATCATTTGTTATGGTAATAAGAACAGAAATAGACTTCCATGGGAGATGTTGCATGATGATGATTTGGTGTTGATTGCAGAGAATGAAAGGGAGGCAGAGGAAAGATTTAGGAAATGGAGAGATGGTATGGGACGCAAGGGGATAATAGTAAATGCAGATAAAAACAAAAGTGATGGTATCTAGGGCTGGTGACGGTACTGTCAAAGAAGTGGGAGAGTGGCCATGTGCGATTTGCCGCAAGGGTGTGGGAAGTAATTCCATCTTGTGCAGTGTCTGTGATAAGTGAGTGCACAAAAAATGTAGTGATGTTAGAGGTAGACTGTGAGATAATGCTGATTTCGTGTGTGCAATGTGTCGGGGAGAGCATGTGGATATTGCCAGGCATGGAAGGATTGAACTTGCTGGTGAGTCTCTTGAGTGTGTGGAAGAATTTTGTTATTTGGGGACATGTTATGTGCTGGAGGTGGGGCTGGAGCTAGCTCTGTGGCTAGATTGAGGAGTGGTTGGAAGAAGTTCAGGGAGCTGTTGCTTCTGACATTGAGAGGGCCCTTCCTCCATACCAAGGATTCTTTGTATGCAGCATGTGTTAGGAGTGTAATGTTGTATGGTAGTGAGACCTGGGCAGTAAAGGAAGAAGATATTAGCAGGCTCATACATACAGAAATGACAGTGATTAGGTGGATATGCACTGTGTCCCTGAGTGCAAGGCCTGGGGGGGGGCTAGGTTTACGATGGTAGAGTTGAGGTGTAGGGTGGGACTGGAGCTGTGTAGGGTGGGACTGGAGCTCATTAGCATTGTGATGAGGAGAGGTAGATTGGGATGGTTTTTGGCATGTGTAGAGGATGGGGGATGATAATTGGGTACATAAAGTGAAAAGTGTTAATGTTAGAGTTAGGGTTGCAAGAGTTAGACTAAAAAGACCTGGGACAAGGTCATTGAGTGTGACCTCGGGGATAAGGGACTGAGTAGGAAAGCTGCCGAAGATCGAGCAGCCTGGAGAGCCGCCATTAGGTGACCATGGCTGATGCATGCAAGCATGTTGGAGCTTCAGAAATGAAACAAAATGAAATGAATCAGATATAGACTTTATTTATTCATAGTTTCTTGTTTGAGACTTGTTTCACTTGTCATAGAGAAACCTATTATTGTTGAATGTAATTTTCATAGCTGGTCCTAGATTTTTTGTTATTAGTGAAAAAAATTGTGGTACAGTATTAGCAATTGGACACAGAAATATGATGGTACAGAATGCAGAATTTAACATTCCATGTGGCAAATATACTGTATATTATACATTAGTCCTTACATCTGTAGAGCAAGTCTCAATATAAGCAGCTTCCCCCAACTCACCAGTAGATCCAGGTTGACTACAGAACTTTGACTTAAAGCTTCAACACCACCTATAAAGTTGATTTGCCAGTTTCCCCCAATATCCAGTACTGTTTGTATGAAGAAAGTTGTACATACATACATACATCATCTAATCTTGTGTTGCCCAGTGAGGAGCATAGGAGCCCAGGGCTAGGCAAGTTGGTCCTGACATTTAAGATGAGAGTGACCAACCTCACTCATCCCTGAGTGGCATTACATGAGCAGTAAACCTCAGCCACCCCTTAGGCACATGCAAGACTTGAAATGAGACCTGCCTCTGTACTGTACTCATTTTCATTATACTGCAGCATTTAGGTGGACTGAGGCACCAGTTGGGATGAAGGTCGTGTATTGTCACAATCAGAAGTTCATTTATATTTCCCTCCTTACTGAGATGATGGAAGGTTGATGTAATGTTTCGTGATAGCAGCTTAAAGCACACAAAAAGGGATTATGATAAGGTATTCTCTGGCACTTGGGGAGGAATAAGGATGAAGTTCATGGTGGCATTGATGATGATAATAGTGGCATTTGTGATTATAATTCCTGCCTTGCCCTCAGCTGCCACAGATGGTATGGTGCTTCGAGAGGGTAACTACCTGAGTTCTGTAGCTGAGATTGGGGCACTGGAACACAGCCTCACCACGGACCTACTCAACCACCTTGTCTTTGTCCAGAAGGTTTTCATGAAGGTTCGTAAGTGTGGCTTTATTAATTGTAGAAAAATGGTTGATGAGACTGGGCAATTTGAGAGGAGCGTGTGGGATTACATGGAGAGACAGAGAGGCAAGTGAGGAAGTTTGGGTCATGCTGTTGCACTGGATGTGCAAGAAAGAAGATGTACCCTGAGATGGTTTGAGTATGTGGAGAAATTGGAGAGGTGGAGCTTGACTGTCTTAAGTGTATGTGAGTGACATGGAGGGGGGAGTGGAAATGGGAGGCCAAGGATGAGGTGAAAAGTGTATGTGAGTGATGTGGAGGGGGGAGTGGAAATGGAAGGCCAAGGATGAGGTGAGGAGGTATTGAATGGAGGTTAGTGTTAGTTGGAGGGCGGGCAGCCTGATGGTGGACAGGGTGACTGTGGGAGTTTATTTGTAGTCCCTCATTTCACAAGGTTGATGTATCCCCCAAAAGTGCCCTGCAAATGAAATCCATGCAAAATCAGACCTAGAGACTTTTCCTTTTTTAATAGAGGGAAAGAAAATTTTAAGCATTTCCATAAGACCCTATTTGACCCCCCCATTTGTTTTTTCAAAGACATAAATTGATTGATGACGTAATGATTAATGACGTAATACTAATCAGTAAACATAATATTGTGATATTATGTGACAGGTAAATGCTGTTTTTCACCTATTGTGATAGGTGATACTGTAATGTACAGTAATAATAATAATAATAATAATAATCTGGCCTTTTGTTTCTCAAAAGCGCCAGTTCTTCCTTTTGGGAATTCACTAGCGCTCGTTATTTTTACAATTACAAGAATTGTAACATTTCTTGTATATAATACAAGCTACATCATATATACATGAAAGTGGCAAAAATTAAACCCTA
The DNA here is from genome assembly GCF_032717465.1 of Coenobita brevimanus. NCBI lineage: Eukaryota > Metazoa > Arthropoda > Malacostraca > Decapoda > Coenobitidae > Coenobita > Coenobita brevimanus. The sequence continues at coordinate 34,552,094 of NC_137051.1, read as the reverse complement.
TAATCATCTGTCATAGTACCTCTCTCCCGGTCGTAGCATTTTGAAAAAAGAAAGGCTTTCAGCTGTCTCTTAAAGGATTCAACAGTAGAGAGTTGTCTTATGGACAATGGCAATCTGTTTTATAATCTAGGGGCTCTATATGCAAAAGAACGATCAGAGAAAGATGACTGGTGAATGGCTCCTGGCTCATCAAGACGCAAGGAATCATCTTCACTGCGTAACATCACACCCGGGCGTGTTGATGGGAGTTTTAACAATTCAGCAAGATACTTCGGTTCACCAAACTTAAGAACCTTGAATGTAATAAGACACAGTTTAAATTCAATTCTAGCCTTTACTGGTAACCAATGCAACTCAATCAGAAACAGGGTAGTTGAGGTTCTCGGGGGGAGACCAAAGATAAGCCATGCCGCCCTGTTCAACACAGACTGAACTTTTGTTAGTACAGTATATTATTTGGAAGACCAACCCACAGTGAATTACAATAATCAACACGAGACAAGACCACTGCATGGACCAATGTTAGGAGGCACTGTCTATTCAGGAATCTTCTCACAGAATACAGATTTCTGATATGCAAGTTACACCCTCTTACAACCTGATTAATGTGTTCTTTGTAATTTAACTTAGAATTAAAATAAACACCCAAATTTCGAACAGAACTGACTGGATGCAGCTGTGACACGCCAATGTTCAAAGCCAGGGCATTGTCAGTGTCATCACCCCTTCTGTTTCCTCTGATGATGATGATCTCAGTTTTACCGTCATTCGGCTTCAGTTTCCTCTTAGCCATCCAAATCTTAATATCAGACATTAGAGATTCAAACTTTATCTTAGTATCGTTGATATCTGACATCTTAACATAGAGCTGGGTGTCATCAGCATAAAAATGATAGGACACATCATGAGCATCAAGTAGAGACGATAAACTACTTGTGTAGATAGTAAATAGAATTGGACCCAAAACTGATCCTTGAGGGACTCCAAATAGAAGAGTTGCAGAGTCAGAGCTAGCGTAATCAACAACCACTCTCTGAGATCTGTCCGACAGATACGACTTAAGGAGCAAAAGGGCACTATCACGAATGCCATAAAAATACAGATCATCCAACAATAGTTTATGATCTACTGTATCAAAAGCTGCAGACAGATCCAAAAGAACTAGGAGAGAGGACATTCCACTACAAGTGTTTGCCACCAAGTCGCTCTGAATCCTTGTTAGTGCAGTTTCAGTCGAATGGTATTTTCTGTATGCTGATTGAACAACAGGAACAACTCTGTTGTGTTCCAGTAGTGGTAAGAGTTGGTCAAGTATGGCCCACTCAATAATCTTGGATAAAAAAGACAGGTTAGAGACAGGACGATAATTTGTCATGCTCTCGACATCAAGGCCAGGTTTCTTAATTAGGGGCCTAAGCAAAGCACGTTTCTCAGACTGCACAAAATTACTTTCTAAGAAGCATCTATTTATTATGTTGCAGATGAAGTCTGCAGCATGCTCATATACATCAGGCAGTCGTGACATGTTACATGGATCGAGTTAGCAAAATGTTTTATTAAGTTCTCTGATGTAACATTTGACTTTGTTTACATCCAGTGGATGAAATGTTGAAAGCAAATGATCCCCGGTGCACCGTGGCTGGAAGTCAACTGAGTACAATTCACTAGGAGAACTGCTGTCTAAATCACTTCTTATGCGAGATATCTTACTTGTAAAAAATGAAGCAAAATCAGAAGCCAATTGGGCATCAGATAAAGAAGTTGGTTTAACAATTACATTCCTCCGACCAACCAAATTGTTCACAACTGCAGACAATTTTTTTTGATCACCACCACATGAATCAACTTTATTTTGATAATACCTAGCCTTTTGGGCTTTTACAGTGTGAACGACTGCTCTTCTCGCAAAAACATAACGCAAACGAGTTACTTCGGTCCGCTGCAAGGGCCACTCACGTTCTGCCCTTCTACGTTGTCTACGCAAAGAATTAATGGATGGACCATACCACGGAGAATTATCATGCACAGTGATTGTTTTTACTACCTCAGGACAATAATGGTCAAAAATTGACATGAGCTCGTTGTTGTAAATATCAACCAATTCACCAGAAGAAAGACTTGAAGAATCGATGGAGTTTAAACGTTGATCATTTTCAAAACACATCAACTGGCGGTCAACATTGTTGTAATTTCTGAACCTGATGACCTTCCTATATGAAGGGGATTTCGGGACATCAAAACTAAGAGTGATCAGAGCATGGTCAGAGATGAGGGGGTCAAATGAGTCAACCTCCACATCTGATACGCGCCTGCAACCAACAGGGGACAAGATCAAGTCAAGGACATGTCCTGAGACATGAGTTGGATTACTCACATGATTGAAAAAATTGTTCTGGGTGATCAACTCAAGGAATTCTGAAGAAAATGGTTTTGACTCTGGACTGTCAACCCAATAATTGAAATCGCCACAAACAAGAAGTCCTCCAGGTCTAAGAGAAAACCCTTCAAGAAACTGCCCAAACTCCTCCATAAAACCCCGATCTCTGCCCGGATGACCTGGTCGATAGACAATTGCAATTCTAATGGTATTCTGATGGAAATTTATTAATACTTCCATAAATTCAAATGATGATGGGGTCAGGGCTGAGTCAATGAGAGAAACGTTTGCAAGTGCTGCAGAGTAGATGAGTGCTACGCCTCCTCCTGGATAGTCAGCAGCAGGCCTGGTAATACTAATAATAGAATGTGTCTTAGGCAAGGCATTACGAATAATATCGATATCAGACTCATACAACCAGGTTTCAGTCAAGCACAATATGTCAAGCTCGTGCTGATTTAGGGATTCATTAATATAGTCTATCTTATTACGGATGGAATGAATATTTAAAAGACCCATCCTTAACTGGTTCAAGAGGGACGTAGTCAGTTTTTTGAATGGTCAAAATTGGTGTTTTCAATCAATCTATTCCTATGAGAAATCATAATTGGACATTCTCTACTTGAAGCAAAATGGGCAACTGACTGTGACTTTGAATTAGCATCTTGATGTCTTAAAGAGGAGCAGTTGATGCATTTGGGAGAATTTCTGTTACTACAGTCCTTAGATTTATGGGCTCCAGCACAAAAGACACATTTAGGTTCATCACTTTTCCTAGAACATCTCTCAAATGTATGACCAAAGCCTTGACAGTGATGACACTGTGTAACCCAGAATCTATCGAAAGTGCGGCATCTTGTAAGATCCACATAGATGTAATTGCCCTGTTCTACAATGGAGGATCTCACCTCTGGCGACATCTTCAAGACAGCAGTTTTAGTGTCATTCCTTGTCCTTGTGAAGAGAAGGTTGAGGGTACAACCTCGATCAACGAGCATCTTAATTTTATTGTTTTTTCTCAGAATATTTGGGATGATGTCAGAGTCATCCAAGGAAGAGGAAAGGCCTGTCACGGTCATTTTAGGCAACATTTTCTTTGGCTCTGATATGCAAAAAGTGCCCTCAGAGCCAAAATGATCAGTCAGCACCCCAGTTGCTTCCCCCTTGGCCTCAGCCGACGGAAACTTCATTACCAGCCCACCAGCCTTGGTCTTAAGGCAGCTGTCAACCGGTACCGAGTTAAGTGCGCCTCTGATGTCTTCTGGTCCCATCTGATTTGTCAGGGCACTAGCGCCACTCTCTGGTTTCACAATCAGTACATGCTGACTATGAATGGCTTTTTTCTGGCCATGAGCACTGATTTCAATCACGCCCCCAGGCAGATCCTTCCCTCCCCCCACGAGAGACCCACGAACAGCATCCGCAAATGACTTGGCCTGATCTTGTGTGACCGCCATAGGTGATGAGACCTTGGTCTCTAGTGCCTCCAGTCTATTTGATACGTCTCTGATTGCTTGAAAGATTGGCCCAATGACTTTATCTTCATACTCCTTCTTGGTACTACTTCCTCCACCAGCCAAGACCTCGTCTGCTGGTGCAACACACTGGCTACACAGCCAGCGAAAGTCCAGCTGGTGGCTCCTCTTCATGAATGGATAGTCGCCTGCATCCAAATTTTCACAAGCTATATGAATCCACTCGCTGCAGTAGGCGCACTTCAGTGCTTGTGCACTTTTTGCTACAGACCTACTGCAGCGAGGGCACTGGTGTTGTTTGCTCATGATAAGGGAGAACAAAAAAAACAAAATGACAACAACAGCAAAACGTATATACAATACTACCCGGGAAAAACCCGGGCAGCGCCGCCCCCGTTTGTGTCGCCCTAATTTAGGAGGAAAAAAGAAAACCGAAGGAAAAAAAGCACAAAAAACAGAAATGGAAAAAAAAAAAAAAAACAGGGTGTCTACGAGGTCACCACGAGCAGGTGGGGTACGACTTGACTACCCTTCTAGGAAAGGTAACCCAAACTGAGGTGCTGCAGAAGTGCTGAGATGGTATTGAAACTTTTCCCAATTTCGAGCTTTACAGCAGCAACAAATACGTCACTTAGGCAAGACCTCATTGGTTACGATACTGCCACTTCGCAAAACTATATGCCTATGCATACTAGCACTGAATCTCACAGGGTTCTTGATATTCATTCATTCATCATTAAATCTTAAGTTGCCCCATGCGGAGCTTAGGAGCCCGGGGCTAGGCAAGTTGGTCCTGACATTTAAGATGAGCATGACCAGCCTCACTCATCCCTGAGTGGCATTATGTGAGCAATAAACCCCAACTGAAATGATCGAATGACAAAATGATCTGATCTTGAATTTGGCTCTCTCATGTATTTTGTTTTTCTCTTGGAAGGAACAGTTTTTGTGGGCTCATAGCCTTTGGTTCCTTCTTCCTAGCATAAGAAAAATAAATAAATAAGACCATCCCTTGGATATAAACTTTCACCGTCTGAATCCGATTGGAGCTCGGTAATTACCCATAAACCACTAGGCACCATAATTTGGTTATATGGTTACCACCCAGCGTAGTAAATGGTTTCCTGGTGTACAGGAAACCTTTTGGCTTGTCACTCAGTGTAGAGTCACCTACAGGCAGAAGGAAAAGGAAAGATGATTTTGGAAACTTTTCCATGTACAGTATTTTCATATAGTTCTTATGACATACAAGTAAATGTCTGCACCAGTGACTGTCTGGTGATTTGTTTTTTATGCCTCACAAAGTGAATTTCTGTAGAGTATATGAGATCCACACAAAACAAGGTATCACTTTATGTGAGTGTGAAGGAATAGGTTGGAGGAGCACTGTACTGAATGTGAATGAAGGTAATGTGAGTTGAAGTGATGGCAGCCTGATGGCAGTGGATTGGGTTACACAGAGGAGATTTTTTCATGGCCATTCCCTCCAGGATTAAGATGTCTGCCTTTACAGTAGATTATTATCATTTTTTTTTTTTTTTTTTACCTTCACCAAGGAGGTTATGCTTTTGCAGGCATTGGTCTGTCTGTTAGCAGGGTTACTCAAAAAGTTATGAACAGATTTTGCTGATATTTTTTTGAGGGGTAGGGTATAGCCCAAGATACAATCCATTAGATTTTTGTGGTGATCCAGATCCAGCAATGTATATCTTGTTTGTTTGTCCACACGATATCTCCAACAGTTCTCATTGAGTTTCTATGAAATTTTGTGGAAGGGTTGGCCTTGGGCCAAGAAATAATTGCTTAAATTTGGGGGCAGATCTGGATCTGAATCTGGATCCAGCAGTGGCGATGGATGAGGTATGCACTTTCTGAGTGCTTTGTAGTTTTCTTTAACCCATTAACTGCTCTATACAGCCTTGGCCGTTCCGAGTGTGACTGCTCAATACAGCCCTGGCTACACAGGTGAATTTTGCATATAGTACCATGGTGACCAAGGCCAACCCATGCAAGCATGTTTTAGCCCTCAAACCGAAATCGAAAAAGAAGATGAAAACCATACATTCCAATAGGGAATTAGACACTTCGATGTTTGTCCATGGCTTTATCAAGGTAAATATTGAGCTAATATTTCGTTACTACAGTAAAAGTCCCATTATTCGGCATCTATGGGACCAGGATGATGCCGAGATGTTGGATTTACCGAATAATCAAAAACCTACCCACTCAGTACCTTAAATATATTGGTGAACACTGTCATCACCACTTATGGTATTACAACTGTTTGGAGAGAGTATACTGTACAATACTGCAATCAGTACAGTACTGTACCTGAATCTGAAATATATATATATATATATATAAATTAGTGAACATATACAAGTGTAATGACACAGTAGGCATACAAGTCAGATAACACTTCCTGGATGGCCGAAATGATACATAATATTACCTACCAGCTCAGTACATCACTTGTATTCGTGAACTCATCACTACTTATGTTATTACAAATATGTTTGGAGTGAGTGCTGTATACAGTATTTTTTCCAAACACAAAATAAAATAGTCTGAAAATTGCATAAAATAAAGTGAAGGAATATGAATTGGTAAGGTTTTTCTGATGAAAGTTAATCGTACATTTAGCATTCATTCTTTCCTTCGTTTTTTTTTGTTTACATGTGAAAGGGAGAGTATTGATGGAAACAGTAATGTATTCCATTAACCCCTTAATAACCTCCGGCATTGAACAACGCATTACAGTAAAAAACTGTGAACAATTATGGGAAGGGAACGAAGGTCACTGCATGTTTACACGACTCTACGATACGATTCCAAGCAGTCAGAGGGTCAGTTAATCTCAGATGTTTTTGCCCATTTGGTAAATGCACAGTAACTTTGTAACTTCACCCATGAATCATAGCATGGGTTTAGGAAACTAAATAACACATTGTTAGGTGCGCCAGATGATTATCTTCACATCTTTAAGGAAATGGAAGAAATTTAATCCCTCTGAGTACGTAGAGTAAGTTTCATCCATTCTTCTATCAATTTGTTTTTCTCAAAGACGTGAAAATAATCGTCTGGCTCACCTAGCAATGTTATTTAGCTTTCCAAACCCATGCTATGATTCGCTATGAGTCACGGAAAAACTTATAAAGTTACGGGGCATTTACCAAATGGGCGAAAACATCTGAGATTAATCGACTGCCTGACTGCTTGGAATCTTAGCATAGAGTCGTGTAAACGTACCAGTGACCTTCATTCTCTCCCCATAATTGTTCAATTTTCTTTATAGCTCACACTGACTTGATATCACTGACATTGGTACTGTAAAGGGTTGTTCAGTGCCGGAGGTTATTAAGGGGTTAATGGGATATATTACTGTTTGCATCAGTACTCTCTTTCACATTAAACACAAAAACGAACAAAAGAATGAGCGCTTAATGTATGTTTAACTTTCATCAGAGAGACCTTAGCAGTTCATATTCCTTCAGTTTATTTTTAAGTATTTTTCTGACTTTAGGTTAGGTTAGGTATGGTTAAATTATTAGGTACAGTTAAACTCGGTTAAGTTAGGTTCAGTTAAACAGGACAGTCCCTTCCACCATTATGCTGAGGAATAAAAATACTAGAGCTGTCACAGCCGTACAGCTAAAAACAATGGGGAAACTAATTTAACAAGCACCATTATTTATGGGTAATGCATTACGGTATCAGTGGTTCATGGGCTACGCAATTACCAGTAATGACACTTTCAGGAATGCGTCAAGAATGAACGAATTTCAAGAATTAGCGAGGGGGCTTGGAACGTAACCCTCGCTAATTTGGAGGGGGTGGTTGCTGTACTGTATGATACTATCCAATATTGTAATCAATATAATACTATACCTGAGTCTGAAAAAATATAGAAATTAGTGAACATACAGAAGTGTAATGAAACATTAGGCCTACAAGTCACAGATAACACTTCCTGGACTGCTGAGATGATTCCGGACATCTGCCGAACAATCAAAGATTTTCGTAAATGGGAATATTTCTCAAAACTGCCGAAATGTCGGATCTACCGAATAATCAGCTGCCGAATAATGGGACTTTTACTGTATATACTTTGGCATGTGTTCTCTCAATTCCTAAGACAAAATTTGGCCTTTGGGAAATTTCATTTTTACCCCTATGTCTGCGCACCATGGACACTTCCAAAAAACCGCCATGCACAGTTAATGGGTTAATGTGCCTTTCTTATCAGCGTGGATTAGGTTCAAGTTGATGATGGTGATTTGCAGTTGTGATTTTTTAGGTTTTAATGCTTTCAGTCCAATGACTCTTTAACCCGTGCAGTGTAGTATTTATGTGCGAGGAAACACACCATGTTATTCATACATGTTGTACAGCACACTCTCATCTTACAATTGGGATGCATTTTTGAAATCTGATCATTTAACAATTGATCATATAATAAATTTAACATAAATTCTCATAAAAGCGAGAAAAAGATCACACTGTGAAAAACTGGGTATCAAAGCGATCATATGAGTATAATCAGGAAAACATTTGTAAAACAGAAAAAGGTCTTAAATTCTTATTGATTGTACATTATAAGCAAATGATTGTTTACCAGGTGATGATTGTTTGACAAGAGTAAGCTGCATGTGTGTATAAGTATGTACATAGAGCCTCTGGTAGCAGCCGTGGCTCAGTGGGTTAGAGCGCTCCACTCTGACCAAAGGGTCGGAGGATCGAATCCACCCAAGGGTCATTGGTAGACATCAGGAAGGGCATCCGGTCATAAAATGCTACACGCTCCAATCCAAAAGTCCTCTACCCAGGGGCAACACCTTAGCCCTTTGGGGATACCTGGCATTAAAAAAAAGGAAAGAAAGAAAAAAAAAAGTATATGTGAAATATATGAAGAAAAGTTAGCCTAGAGGGCCATCCCTTGTCCAGGGGTTCCCAGGATGGAGCAGTGCATAAGAGATGGTGAGGAACACCTTTGTTTCAGAATTTCTATACATATATGTATATTTATGATAAACACCTTATGGGTTAATTTTGAGCAGTCTAGTGGTATGGAAAAGTATTCCTGTGTTGATTAACAGCTTTATAGTGAAAATTGATGATGATGTGGTCTCAGGCTTATTTGGATGTCAACCCAGTGGACTTCAGGTTGAAGTTACCCTTTTGCAGGACACTATTCTACTTTCGGTGGATAGAGAATTGAGTGCTGTTTGCATAACCGGGCAGCAGAGCCACCTGGTTATATCAGTGCTCTTATGTGAAGGTGTCCCTCTCCAGCTCAGATGGATGATGATGATGATGACAGTGATATTGTGACTCTGATGGCACTAATGATATTATGAGTGTGGTAACATTAATGATCTTATTTCTGATGATCAAGGAGGTGAATGAGGTGGTTCAGAAGATGGCGGGTGGTGACAAGCCAGTGCCACTGTGGACGGAAGAGGGGCCCAGTCATGTCACACAGCCACGCAGACTACTGTTCATGCTACAGCTGCGCCTTAAGGTACAATCAGCCCTCACTTACAAACTTGTATGTATCAATGCAAAATACTGCTTTGAGTAGTAATAGTAGTAGTACAGTGGCCTCATATCCAGTGCAGTACAGTAAGACCTCTCTATAATGGACTAATTGGGGCCCCAACCATTCCAAAAAATGTGAAATTCCGATAAAAGCAACATCTGGACTTCCCCATGCTAACCTGGACTTTTTCCAACATATCAAATGTTAGTCCGGTTTGCACGAACGGTTTTTAAACTGTTTTGACTACCTTTTCGATACTGTACTGTGTTATAACTTCACTGCATTAATCAAATGGTATACTATATATAATAATACTGTACTGTAAACTGTTAAAAATTTCTTTTATTCACCTTATTGTGGTGAACATAGCTGGATAGGCAGTTCAGACTGCCTCTGGCTTTATCGGACTTTTTCCGATATATAGGAATTTCGTCTGATAACTCCTCGATTCTGATAAAAGCGAATTCCAGTCTATTGAGGTTTTACTGTAATTCGATTAGACAACACTGTCATACTGAACTATTTCCGTATTGGACAAATATAGCAACAAATCGTGAGGAGAAAGTTAATTAGATCAGACAAGACTCTGATTTAAGGCACAAGAATCCCTAGAATGTTGTAAGCAGTTACAAGCAAACACACAAAATTGCATGATAAATATGGGCAGGTAGAGTGCACACACACACACACACACACACACACACACACACACACACACACACACACACTTGAACAGCCACAACGGACAGGCGTGTTTCTCAACAGCTCCCAGGCCAAGGCTGCATACCTTAAGTAGTTTCCAGGAATTATGTTTATCCTGTCTCCTATGGTTTTGTTTTAACTTTAAAAATATTGTAAGTTAATATAGATTACCAAAAATGTAAAGATTTATTGGGAAGAATATCTATCTATCTATCTATTGCCAGACGCCTCAATCCCGTTTGGGGTGGCCACAAACAAATCGCCTCCAAGTCGCCCTGTCCCCCGCCATTTCACTGCCCTGCTCCCAACTCACACCCCCCTCTCTCATATACCTCTCCACCCCATTCCTCCATCTCATCCTCGGCCTCCCCCTCCCTCTTCCCCCCTCTACCTCACTCACATACACTCTCTTCGTCAGTCTTTCGCCCTCCATCCTCTCCACATGGCCAAACCACCTCAGTGGTTCCTCATAACGCTTCCTATCACATCCACATCCACACCACAATGCTCCTTTATATCCTCATTCGTCAGCCTGTCTCTCCACGTGACTCCACAGGCTCCTCTTAAATAATTCATTTCCACTGCTCTCACTCTTGACTTGTGTCCTTCCAACAATGTCCAAGCTTCACTTCCGTACGTTAGAGTTGGTATCACAATACTGTCATGTAGTAACTTTTTCACTTCCATGCTCACTTCCCTGTTTCTTATCACTGCTTTCAAGGAACCAGCAACCTTTCTACCCTGCTGTACCCTTTCAAGCACTTCACCCTCCAAACCTCCATCCTTACTCATCACACTACCCAAATACTTAAACGTACTCACATTTTCCAATTCCTCACCATCTAACCTCGCTGTACATTCACTAACTTCACCTCTCTCAAAGACCATCACTTTACTCTTCCCTACATTCACGTGTATTTTTTTTGTAATATTTTCGGTAACAGCTGTTTTTGCTACACTAACCAACATCCAATATGGCCGAAAATGTAAGCACTGAGGGACTCGAATTTCCAGGATTTGATAAAAACACTAATATCGTGGATCTGGTTAAAACATTGATAATGAGTATTAGTGAACTTGAAAAGAAAGTGGAGAATCTAGTGTTAAAGGACGTGTCTGAGAATACGGAGATTACTATACAGAGTCTGATCCAGTCCAATGAGACGGCGAATGAGGAAATCAGAAATTTGAAACGTGAAAATATTGAACTGAGGAGGAAACTAGAAGAGAGTACTAATAAAACAGAGAAGATGAGTAGTGTATTAGAAGAACATAAGGCAAAGTGGGCACATGTAGAAGAAGAATAGAAAGAAGTGGTCAGCTTAAGCTTAAGGGAAATGAACAAGAAAAAGATGGAAGAAAATGTAGTGAAAATACTGAAGAAAAAAGAGAAAATAGTGAGAGAAACTGTAGAAAGGAACAGATGCGTGGTAATATTTGGAAACAGGGAGGAGGAAGAAAAGGTTAGATTCATGAGTCTCGAGAGAGACACGAACCTGGTGAGAGGTTTATTAGGCAAAATTGACTCCGAAGGAGACAAATGGGTAAAAGAAATTGAGGAAGTAAGGAGGATAGTTCCTTATAAGAAAGGGGAAACAAGACCAGTGAGAGTCAAGTTGACATCAGAAAGTTTAGTAAATGATATACTCAAAATGACGTGGAAATTAAGCAAAGAGGCAGGGATGGAAAATATTATAATAAGAAAAGATTTAAATGAAGAAGAAAGAGAAGTTTTAAAATCATTGAAGGATCAAGTAAAGGAAAAAAATGATAAGAGGACAGAGGAAGAATGTAATACTTTTTTTTAGAGAGTAATGGATATGAAAGTAAGGAAGTGGTATATAAAGAAATAGAAGCGAAGGAAACTAAGGGGGATAGCTGTGAAAGATCAGAAATTGAGGAAGTGGTACTGACGGAGAGAAGGAGAGAAGAGTGTATAAAAAACATCAAAAATAATATAAAGGTGATATACACTGATATTGATGGTTTAATATCGGCAAAGCTTGAAATTAATGATTTCTTGAGAGAATATGAACCTGATGCCTTGTGCTTTGTAGAGACCACATTAAGAGAGGATATTGATGTTCATTTGGGAGACGGTAAAAACAATCTGTGGAGAAGAGACCGAAAAGAAAAAGTGGGAGGAGGAGTGATGATAGCAGTGAAGAACAACATAAATGTAGATACCGTGGAAATGGGAGAAGGCAGGGCTGAAGTGATATATATGAAATTAGAAACTGGAGAGAAAGTCAAGAGAGATATGATGGTAGGGTATGTTCCCCCTAAGACGAGAGCATGGAATGATGACGAATACCAGATGTTGTCAGATATGGCTAGTTATTTACAAAAAACAATTGAGAAAAGCAACAATATAATTTTGGTGGATGACTTTAACTGTAAAGAGGTGAACTGGGAGGAATGGGACTCAGGAGGCAGCGAGGATTGGTGGGGCACTATGTTATTAAATATAATAATGAATAATGTGATGACGCAATGGGTTAAGGAAGAGACACGGTTCCGAGGTGAGGACACACCAGAAAGGTTAGATTTACTGTTTACCAAAGAACCCAGTGTAATAGAATCATTGAAATATTTCTGTCCTATAGGAAAAAGTGATCATGTTGTCATTGTATTCCAGATGATAATAGGGAACGTCTAGCCAAGAGACGAGCTTCATAGACAGGGAAGATACAACTTTGGGAAAGCTAATTTCACAGGACTGAGAAAATTTTTTGAAAATGTGGATTGGAGAAAATTCAGAGAAACAAGAGAGATACAAAGGAAGTGGGATATCTTTCTAGACCTCTATAATTTGGGAGTGGAAAAATTTGTACCAAGAGTAAGAGGGAAAGAAAACAGGAAAAAGGAGTGGTTTAACCCGCCCAGTCCCGGCCACTTTTTGACCACTGGTACCCCCCAATCCCGGGCAATTTTTGACCTTTTTTTTTTTTGCTAAAACTTTCGCTTTTGGTGAGAAACATCGAAAATTCATAGAGAAATCGCTCACCTGAGGTTTAAAATACTCATTACAGGTAGGAGAGCCTCCTTACTTTACTGGGTTTTCTATCAGGCTGGCGCCAAAGAAAACGAGTTCTATGGGAGGATAACTATTTCACACCACTCATAAACGGTATTTATTTATCTACTGTTACGAATTTATATGTAGTACAAAAGTATATTGGTTTTCAAGCAGTAATATAGGCATTATAAGCATTGTTTCACTCGCTAATACCTGACCTTTTTTTGCCACATTACCTGATCATCATTTCTAACTGTTTCTTCCTCTAAAGCTATGTAAAGTTTGTCCTCCACATTGTCATTGATTGGGGAATCACTCTGGCCCTGAATTTCGTACCGTGGCATGACATGGCTATACTGGCCAGGTCACTGATAACAGGTGAATTGCTGAGAAAAGGGCATGCAGGGGGGGGGGAGGAGGTCATGCTGAGTAAGGCATTGTCTCTGCCTGGCATCTTGTTGAGGCAGGTGTCCCGTGTATACGTACCAAAAATGACTCGCGAAAATTGAAAATTGTGGAAATTATGAACCTTGCAATTGCAGGACGTTGAAGTACGTCCTCGGGATTAGCTGTGACAAAACGTGAGGACGTGGAAGTACGTCCTCGGGACGGCACGGGTTAATAGAAGGTGTATGATAGCAAAAAAAGAGAGAGATAAGGCGTGGAACAACTGGAGAAAGAGAGGCAACACCAGAACAAAGGAAGAATATAAAAGAACTAGAAATGAATACACAAAAATACGTAGAGAAGAAGAAAGGAATTTTGAAAAAGGTATAATAGTCAAATGCAAGGATGAACCCAAACTGTTTTATAGATTTGTTAATGGCAAACTGAAACAAAAGGAAGGAATCACTAAATTGAAAGTAAAAGGAGAGGTCTATAAGAATGCAGCAATGCAAACTGAAATAATGAACAAATGTTTCCAATCAGTTTTCACTAATGAAAAAGAGTTTGTGGAAGGGGAGGGAGTGACTAGAAATGTACCAGTTATAAAAGATATAAAAGTGGAGGTACAGGAAGTGTACAAATTATTGGAAACCCAAGATGTAAGGAAAGCCCCAGGACCTGATGGAATTTCTAATTGGGTACTGAAGGAATGCAGAGAACAACTGGCAGATAAAATTCACAGTTTAATCATGTGTTCTCTGGAAGAGGGGAAAGTGCCCAAAGAATGTAAGAGGGCAAATGTGGTACCAATTTATAAGGGAGGAAACAGGGAAGAACCCCTGAATTATAGACCAGTGTCTCTAACCAGCATGGTCGCAAAATTGTGCGAGAGAATCCTGAAAGACAGATGGATAAGATATCTAGAAGAGATGAATGTTTTGTCTGAATGTCAGTTTGGATTCAGAAGTGGAAGGTCATGTGTTTCTAACTTGTTGAGCTTTTACTCAAGAGCGATTGACGTGGTACAGGAGAGAGATGGTTGGGTGGATTGTGTGTACTTAGAGAAGGCCTTTGTCAAGGTACCTCATAAGAGACTAATGTGGAAACTAGAATATATAGGAGGACTGAAGGGGAAACTCCTGGAATGGATGAGAGACTTTTTGAGAGACAGATAAATAAGGACAGTAATAAAAGATAGGATGTCTGGATGAAGGGAAGTAACAAGTGGAGTCCCCCAAGGCTTGGTGTTGGCGCCAGTAATGTTCCTGATTTACGTAAATGATATGGTAGATGGAGTGAACAGTTATGCAAGTCTGTTTGCTGATGACGTAAAGATCTTGAGGAAGGAAGAGGTTGAGGAGGATTGTAAAATGCTGCAGGAGGATCTGGATAGGATACATGATTGGAGCCAGATGTGGGAAATGAAATTTAATTTAAAGAAATGTGAAATATTGGAAATGGGTAAAAGTACCAGGAGGCCATCACTGAATTATTTGTTGGGTAATGAATTAATCACTAAAATGAGAGAAGAGAAAGATTTGGGAATGCTGGTCCAAGATAGTTTGTTACCCGAAATGCACATTAATAATATAGTTTGAGAGACTTATAAACTTCTGACCAACATAACAGTAGCATTTCATTATATGGATGAGGAGATGATGAAAAAATTGATAGTGGCCATGATCCGCCCCAGGTTAGAATATGCAGCAGTAGTGTGGTCCCCACACAAAAAGAAAGATATAAACAAGATTGAGAGAATACAAAGAACAGCAACCAAGATGGTCCCCAGTCTGGCAGATCTGTCATACAGAGAGAGGCTGGAAAAGCTGGATTTACTTTCCTTAGAGGAAAGGAGAAAGAGGGGAGACATGATTGCAGTGTTCAGAACCATGGTGGGAGTAGATAAAATTGACCGAGAAGATCTGTTTTTATGGGATTAGAGAGTAACAAGAGGACACGGAATGAAATTGATAAAGTCAAGCTGCTTGAAGAATATCAAGAAACATAGCTTTCCTTACAGAAGTATAGATTTATGGAATAGCCTTGACAAAGAGATCGTCCAGTCTAAAAACTTAAATGAGTTTAACCCCTTAACCGCGGGGCGTCGCTTTCGTGACGCTTGGGAGCAAGGGATCATACCACGGGGCGTCACTTTTGCGATTCTGTGTTATTTTGAATTCCCCCGGGCTTTCAAGTGGTAGCTTGTATCATTTATCAGTACTGCCAATGTCCAACACTAGTCAGCACTCCTAATCTCGTCTGTACTCCCATCCGTTGTTGACAATTTTTCCATTTCTCCCTGTTCTTGACTCCCCTCCCTACCGTCCCTCCATTACCCTCTCCTCTCGCCTGCCCGGCCATGCTACGCTAAGTAAATCTTCCCTGGAATTTTCCACTGATTTCATCCATTGAAATAAGCTCTATGCCCTATTCTTATACCAAATAATGTATACCAAAAAGAAATAAGGTAAGTGAGAGTGCCATACACCTGGAATTGGCTAATTATCACCTGACAACACCTCACGTGCACTCGTTCGCTAATTTTTGCTGTTTATTTCCCCTTGAAATATGCCGTATAATCTATTCTCGTACTAAAGATATATATGAGGGAAGGGAGAAGCCTAGGTGATATTTACATTCACCTGGAACTACCTAATTTATAATGTATTGTCTAAATTTCCTGCCAATCATTTCACTGCTATATATTAGCAGCTGTCAAGAGGCTGACGTTGGCAGTAATGCATTTCCCTAGGTAGGCCACCCCGGCCCACCCCTATCAGTTCAGTCATCTTCCCATGTGAAGGTACGTCTGTTTGCTCCTGCTAACTTCAGCCACTTTTTAGCCCCATGCAAAGGGCCCTGTGACCTTTACCCCCTACTAAACCTCGTGTGAAAAGAGGTAAAGGGCTGACAATTGAAAGAGAGTGACTACGATCTTTCTGTTGAGTAAAACAGTGCAAGTGGAATTGTAAATAATGTGTATATAATGTGTAAACAGCAAGTAAAGCAATGAATGTAAATATAAGTGAACAGTGGAAAATAGTTTTATAAGTTACTTCAAGTGACAGTGCATAACACAGTGTAAATAAAATAGAAATGTAAATAATGTAAATAAAATAGAGAACATAAATAGAAATGTAAATGAGTAGTATTATAAGAATACGAGTATATATACTAGGAGTAATGAAAGTGAAAGTTTCACTCTAGCATGTATGAATACTATGAGTTATGAGAGTGAAGATGAAAGTGACATTCACTCTCAATGCTAGTACAGTACCCTCGCATCCAACACGCGTTTGTCCAGCACGATTCGCTTCCAGCACGGAGAGCAAAAAATTAGTATGATTTAATATGATTTAAGCACTGTAAAATGGGTGCGTAAGCATAACACTGACGAAGCTCCGAGAAGTGGGCGAAATCCGCAGAGTTCGCCTATAGTACGATCACCCCCGGTCCAACACGGTCATACTGGATTATTCCCGTGATGCTGACAGCCAATCAAAACTTATGATCAAGTAGTCTCCCCCGCCTGCTATCATGATGAGATCGTGATGTCGCCCAATGAAAAACACTTCTGTTCTCACGTGATGTTTTGTTTAAATTTCTCCCACCACAGCGCCACTCAGTCACATAATTTGCATTGGACAGTGCTTTTTTCTCGCTGCATTTTCTGCCCTTGCTACTGCATTTTACCCTGATCACGATGCCTTGGAAGCCTTCTAAAAACCCCAAGAAGCGGCGGCACTTCCCTCAGGCCACCAAGCTAGAATTCATCGAGAGGCAGAAGAAAGGGGAGAGGAATTTCAAAGGATTTATGAGGGAGGTTGAGGAGGAGCAGCAGCCATCCTCCAGGGACCCAGTAGGACTACCTACTGTCTCGGATATCACCTTCCATTCCCAGCAATCCCACCAACACTATCCTAAAAGGTTAGTTATCATTCATAGTACAGTACCACTTATTATAATTACAGTAGTACCAATATATGTATAGGTATATGGTAGGTATTTAGGGTGACTTTTCCTAGGGTTGCTGACATAATTCATTTTTCCCCATAAGCTCTGTTGTTTGTCCAACACATTTTTGGTCCAACACGGGACCCATGCATGACAGTATTACCGTGTTGGACGTGAGGGTACTGTATACAGGACGAGAAAGTGAATGCTACGTATTTTACTGAAAGAAATTGAATGCCTACAGTGACAATAAACTATTATTACTGAAGGAAACTTATGGATAAAGACTGTAGATATATATAAGTGTTATATAGTAATAGAAATATAAACTGTGAGTGTTTTTATGAATAATAAATGACAACACCAGCGGCGAGCTAGCGCAAGTGGGAAGGTCATACGCCCTCGTAATTTTCATTGCTCTCACAGTGTTTTTTTTTTTTTTAGAATATGGATTCCAAACTATTTGAGAATCATAGAATAGTGTTTCTAGTGATAATATCAGGCTGTGGTAATCATATTACGGGTTGTCGGGAAGTGTAAAGTGGAGACTTCGTTACCCAACTTCAGAGGTCTCCACAAGTCCTACGGTACTCGACGAAGGCTCAACAAACACCCCAGGAGAAAGCTGAAGGTATGTGCCATAAGCATATGTGAATATAATATTCTAGGACTAATAACTGATTTTTGGCAAATATTTTTAGAGAGTCTGTCGGAGTGCGAATATGCCCGCGAGTGCCGCAAGAAAAAGCAAATCAAGCCCGCGGTTAAAGGGTTAAAGCTAAATTTGACTTACTGAGAAACAGCATTGGGAACCCACGAGCATAGCATATTTCGTGTGTATCTCAACTAGGTATATTGGGTAAATACATAAGTATTTGGAACGACTTAGACGAAAAGGTGATGCAGGAGAAAAACATTCAAGTGTGAAAAACATTCAAGTGTGTAAAAGTAAACTAGATAAATGTGGATATGGAGACAGGACAACACGAGCATCGCTAAATTCCTGTATACTACAAATAGCTAAATACACACACACACACACAGACACTAATGTAGATGGTCTAATCTCAGCAAGGCTAGAAGTAGACTGATCTCTTGAGGGTAAATGAACCAGATATTATGTGCTTCATACTGACCAAGCTAAAAGAGAATATTGAAATCCAAATGGGAGATGGGAAATACAAAATATGGAGAAGAGATACAAAAGAAAAATGGGAGGAGGAGTGATGATAGCAGTGAAAAACAGCCTAAATGTGGTTAGAGTGGACCTGGTAGAAGGTATATCTGAAGTGATAACCATGATAATTGAAACCAGAGGGAAAGGCATGGAATGAGGAGGAATATCAGGAGATGTTGAACATGCTCAGATACCTTCAGAGTGTGATTGAGAAAAGCAACAACATACTCTTGATGGGTGACTTCAATTGCAAAGAGGTAAACTGGGAGGAGTGGGACTCAGGAAGTAGTGAAGATTTGTGGGACAGTATACTTTTAAAAATAACAGTGGATAATGTAATGACCCAGTGGGTCAAAAAGGAGACAAGATTTAAGGGGGATGACACACCAGCAAAACTAGATTTAATTCTTGCCAGAGAACCTGATACAGTTGCGTCTCTGAAATATCTGTGTCCTAAAGGAAAAAATGATCATGTAGTGATAGAGTTCCAAACAATAGATGGAAATAGGGAGACAACAGATGATCTATACAGGCATGGAACATACAACTTTGGGAAAGTAAACTTTACAGGACTGAGAAAATTTTTTGAAGTAGCAGATTGGCCAGAATTCTGGGAAACAGGAGAGATTCAGAGGAAGTGGGATCTCTCTCCAGACTTTTATAATATGGATGTGGAAAAGTTTGTGCCAAAAGTTGGTGGGAAAGAGAATTGGAGAAATGACTGGTTCAGCAAAAGGTGTATGATAGCAAAAAAAAATGAAAGTGACAAGGCATGGCACAAATGGAGAAAGATAGGTAATGATAGAACAGAGGAAGAATATATAAGAACTGGAAATGAATATAGAAGGATACATAGAGAGAAAGAAAGAAATTTCGAAAAGGTATAGTTGACAAATGTAAGGAAGATCCTAATTGTTTTACATGTTTGTAATTGTATGTTCTCTGAAAGAAGGGGAAGTGTCTTGGGAATGGAAGAAGGTCAATGTGGTACCAATTTATGAGGGTGGGAACAAGGAAGAACCTTTCAGTTGTAGACCAGTGTCCCTGACCAGCATGGTCACAAAACTCTGCGAGGGACTCCTGAAAGACATGGATAAAATGTCTGGAGGAGATGGACATTTTGGCAGAAAGTCTGCATGTATTCAGAAATAGAAGGTTGTGTGTTTCCAATTTGTTAAGCTTCTACTTATGGGTAATAGATGTGCTACAGGAGAGATATAGCTGGGTGGATTGTGTGTATTTAGAATTGGAGAAAGCCTTTGACAAAGTACCCCACAAGCAACTATTGTGGCAACTGGAACACATAGGAGGACTGAAGGGGAATCTCTTGGACTGGATGAGAGACTTCTTGAGAGACAGACAAATGAGGACAGTAATGAAAGACAGTTTTTCTGGATGGAGGGAAGTAACAAGTGGAGTCCCACAGGGCTCAGTGTTAATCCCCGTAATATTCCTGATTTATGTAAATTATATAGTAGATATAATAAACAGTTATGCAACTCTGTTTGCTGACAATACAAAGATCATGCAGAGAGTAGAAGTTGAAGAAGACTGTAAAATGCCACAGGAGGACCTAGATAAGATTCATGATTGGAGCCGGATGTGGGAAATGAAATTCAACACAAAAAAATGTAAAATACTGGAAATGGGTAAAAGTACCAAGAGACCATCACTGAATTATTTGATGGGTAATGAACCAATTACAAAAACAAGAGAGGAGAAGGACTTGGAAGTGCTGGTCCAGGATAATTTGTAACCTGAAAAACACATAACAAGATACAGTAGTTAGAGAGATGTACATTCTCTTGACTAACATAAGAGTAGCATTTCATTACATGGATGAGGAGATGTTAAAAAAATTGATAATGGCCATAATACACCCCAGGTTGGAATATGCAGCAGTAGTGTGGTCCCTTCACGAAAAGAAAGATATAAACAAGATAAAGAGAATACAATGAATAGCAACCAAGATGGCCCCTAACCTGGCAGATCAGTCATACAGAGACAGGCTGGAAGAGCTAGATCTGCCTTCGTTAGAAAAAAGGAGAG
Organism: Coenobita brevimanus; assembly: GCF_032717465.1. Lineage (NCBI taxonomy): Eukaryota > Metazoa > Arthropoda > Malacostraca > Decapoda > Coenobitidae > Coenobita > Coenobita brevimanus. The sequence continues at coordinate 34,531,415 of NC_137051.1, read as the reverse complement.
AGAGGGATGACATGATTTCAGTGTTCAGGGCCAGGATGGGAGTAGACAAAATTGACAGAGAAGATCTGTTTGTATGGAGTAGAAGAGTAACAAGAGGACGTTCCGTTTTGTCTCGTTTTGTTTTGTTTTTGAAGGCTGCAACATGCTTGCATGCATCGGCCTTGGTCACCTAATGGTGGCTCTCCACGTTGCACGATCCATGGCAGCCACCCTGTTTGGTCCTTTAACCCTGAAGTCACATTTAACGACCTCGTCTCACGTCTTTCTCGGTCTACCCCTCGCATCCCCACCCCCAATATTAATGCTTCTCACCTTCTGCACCCAATTATCATCCCTCATCCTCTCCACATGCCCAAACCATCTCAATCTACCTCTCCTCATGACAACACATATACACTCCAGTCCCATCCTACCTCTCAACTCTTCCATCGTAAACCCAGCCCCTCCAGGCCTTGGACGCAGGGACACACTGCACATCCACCTAATCATTGTCATTTCTGTATGTCTGAGCTGGCAAATATCTTCCTCCTTCACTGCCCAGGTCTCACTACCATACAACATTACACTTCTAACACATGCTGCATACAAAGACCCCTTAGCACATAGGGAGACTCCTTTCAATGTCAGGAGAGGCAACAGATCCCTGAACTTCTTCCAACCACTTCTCACCCTAGCCACAGAGCTAGCTCTAGCCCAACCTCCAGCACATAGCATGTCTCCCAGGTAACAAAACTCTTCCACACACTCAAGAGACTCACCACCAAGTTCAATCCGTTCATGCCTGACAGTCTCCACCTGCTCTCTCCAACATGTCACACACATAAAAGCATTATCTCGCAGTCTACCTCTAATACCACTGCATCTCTTTTGCACCCATTTATCACAAACACTGCACAAGATGGAATTACTTTCCACGTCCTTGTGGCAAACTGCACATGGCCACTCTCCCTCTTCTTTGACTGTACCACCACCAACCCTAGATATCATCACTTTTGTTTTATCTGCATTTTCCCTTAAGCCCTTGTGCCCCATACCATCTCTCCACTTCCTAAATCTTTCCTCTGCCTCCCTTTCATTTTCTGCAATCAACACCTAATCATCAGCATACAACATCTCCCACGGTCCAGTTCTGAAGTCACGTGAGAGGGCTTCAAGTACCATGATAAACAACATGGAACTCATATCAACATTCACGGAAAACTCATCACTCAAATCTCCATTCACTCTTACCTGGGTGTGAGCACATACATTCATGGCCATAACTGCTCTAACCAGCCACTCCTCCAACCAGCCACTCCTCCAACCCAAGCTTTCTCATTGCCCACTTCACCACCTCTCTAGGGACTCTGTCAAAGGCCTTTTCCAAGTCAACAAAAACAAAATACAGATCCCTTTTCTTCCCAGTATATTTTTCCTGAAGCTGGTGAACAACGAATATGGCATCAGTGGTCCCCCTGCCTGGCATAAACCCAAACTGCATCTCATCAATATTCACCCTTTCTCTAATCATACCTTCTAGAACTCTCTCCATTACCTTCATTATCTGATCGAAAAACTTTATACCTCTATAATTTCCTCTTTCCAGGGCTTCACCCTTCCCCTTGTACACATTTACAATTACACTCTTCAACCAATCATCTGAGACAGCACACTCATATATAATCCTATTTATCAGGTCAGCAGCTAACCTCACCCCCTATATCTCCTGTGGCCTTCAATGTTTTGGCAGTCAACCCAGACACACCTGCTGCCTTCCCCACCTGCATCTTGGCTATTGCCTCACGCGCAGTAGCAGCGTCAATCAAAGGCCTAGGTCCAAACACTGAATCTGCTGGCTTCAAACCTTTCCTGTCCCAGTCAAACTCCTCATTCAACAACCGGCTATAATGCTTTCTCGATGCATCTTTAATATCCCCTCTGTTCGCCACTACTCTTCCTTCATCATTCTTCGCACATTGCTCACCTATAATATCCCGATTATCCCTCTTCATCTGATTTGCCAACTTAAATAACATATTTTTCCTTTCCCCATGATTTAGGTTATCAAGTAATAGTCTGTGTGACTCAGACTTCGCCCGGAATACCTCTCTTCTGTCCCTGCACTCGGCAGCCAAGTATTCCTCCTTGTTACCACCCTTCTTCCATTCCTGGAAAAGCCTTGTTTTCTTCTTAACTGCAGCTTCTACACCCTCATCCCATGACCAAGTTACTTTATGTCTTGGTGGGCCTCTTGTCCAACTGCATATTACATCAGTAACTCTCAAGAGGTTGTTCTTGCGGGCTCTGTACTGTTCATTAATGCCTCTGTCTATGGCTCTCTGTTTAGCCACCACTCTCCTCATCTTGCTGTAGAAGCAGCCCTTACTGCTTGGTTTTCCAGCTTCCATATTTTCCTCCTAGATACATAAGTCCTCTTTTTATCACTTGTTCTTTAAGCACCATGTCACAAGTTAATAGTTTGTGCTGCTGGACACACTCCTCACTTGCTTTAACTTTAACATCCCTCACTAACCTCCTATCAGCCCTCCTGACCAGAAAATAGTCTATTGACTGCTATTTCCCCCAGACCCGTATGTAATTAACGTAATCTCTCTTTTCCTAAAATGTGTGTTGCACACAATCGTGTTCATTGCCTCCCCAAACTCAAGTAATGAAACTGAAAAAGCCAAGTTGCTTGAAGGATATCAGGAAATATAGTTTTCCATATAGATGCATACACCTGTGAATAGCCTGGACAAAGAAGTCACCCAGTCTAAAAATTTAAATGAGTTCAACGCAAAATTTGACTTACTGAGAAAAAAAGATGAGACCCTACAACCGTAGCTCATTTCCTGTATATCACGAAAAGGTAAACATACACACACACACACACAGTCAGTGGCACTGTCCAACATATTATTATGACATTAGCACGCCCCCAAGCATAAGGAGACTGACTCTTGAAGTCACCTCTCCCCGGCAATACCTGTTCCCATTGGTTGTGGCACTTGTCAATGTTCCAGAATAACAGACCCCTCAAAACACCATGGATATCATGCACACCTGTGTCACGAATCAAATTCGCGACATTTTCCTTTTGTGAGAAACCACGAACTATTAGTGGAAAACTCACTGTGTATCGTTCAGTTAACCGTTTCTCTCTCCATTTCGATGGTATACTTTTTTCAAAACATTCGTCACTGTTTCAAAAGTGACCGTTCTAATGCACGTCATTAAGTGCTCTACTGAGCGATATTATTGTTTCTATATTGTTCGCCCCTGCTTGCCTCAACCGTTGGCCACGCCTTCTTCCGGCTGGCCTGGGCATCCTACCCCATACATCGTATTTGAATCAGTCTTTTGTCTGTCGCGACGGAGTGTGGTTCTGTGCTCCAGTAGTGAGAGTAGAGAGGTCATCTAGCACCCAGACTCCACTAGACTACAGTTCTCCAGGCTCCCACCCTTCCTTGGTGATACGCTACATTGACCAGTATTTCCTTTTCGTATTTTCCTAGGTTTAAGATATTAGCTTCTGAGTGAGCGAGTGAGTGCGATCTCTTTATTTTAAATTCACTTTGAGATGTAACGTTGAGTTTGTTCCTTTGTAATGAATAAATTTAACAGTTCTTTTTCTTTGAGCTTAATGTAATGTAAACTCGTTTTTCATTTCTCTATAATTAAGCTTATTTCCCTTATAGCTCCTAGCTTGCATAAACGCTTTGCTATTCATAACTGGTACTTAGGCCAGTCTTATTGTATTAAGCTTAAAATCCATTGTGCCTTCTAGGAGTTAACGCATCAGCAAGAACCTGATATCATTGATAGTATTAGTTATTTATTGTCAGGGGTGAAGTCACTTTCTCCAGAGGCTAACAGTACTAATAAACAGCAATTGTGAGTAATTAGTCTCTACTGTGTACTGTTGAGAAAGTTTGTAAATTCTCATTCTGGGAGAGTCGGCGAAGCGGGCCGGCATAAAGTAATCATTGCTTGATTTAGCAAGACAATTCATTGTCCCTGCTCTTCAGTATTATTGAGAATTATACTTTAATATTGCATTTATTTTAAAAACCCTGTGACAACCTGTGGAAGCAAGTTGTACTAGCATGAATTTTCTGTACCTAAATACAGTAAAAGTCCAATTCTTCGGCATCCAATTCCCCGGCAAATCTGACATTTCGGCAGTTTTGAGAAATAGTCCCATTTACGAAAATCTCTGATCGTTCGGCAGATTTTCCGATTTTTTTCGTCAGTATTGAAATTCTCCATGAGGACCCTCTCCTGCTGGGGACTTCTTCCAGCAGTAGCAGACTCCAATCAACCCCTTCTATTGTACATATGTAATTAAAGAACCTACTATAAGTTTAGGTAAGTGCATGTGAACTTGTAGGCCTACTGTACCATTACATTTATATACAGTATGTTCACTAATTTCTTTATTTTCCATATTCATGTATAGTACTGTATTCATTACAGTATTGTACAGTATCAAACAGTATACAGTACTCCAAGCACATTTGTAATGATATGAGTAGTGATGATAGTGTTCACCAAAACATATAAGGTATTGAGTGGGTAGGGTTTTTGATATTTCGGCAATTTTGATTTTTCGGCACTAGCCTGGTTCCATAGATGCCGAAAAATAGGACTTCTACCGTAATTTATCTTTTTACTGAATATTTTGAGCGTCTACCATACTAAAGGCAATTAGTACTAAAGAAACACATTTTGGAGACAAGGCCATTGTAGTAGTAGTAGCAGTAGTGATATAGTACTGTAATAGTACAGTAGTAGTAATAGTGGTAGTAGTAGTACCAGTAGTTGTTGTTGTTGTGGTTGTTGTAACTCCAGGCTAACTCTTATGTGAACATGATGGAGTGCAGAAAACCTGCAACTTAACCCATGCATTCCCTGAAACTTTTTGTTGAGGTTATGTTAAAAGTGTGTCCATGTTGTGAAGATGGGGTGCATTTGGTGAGTAAATGTGTTTTTGTGTGTGGTGGTGGTGGGGGTAAGCTATGTTATATATAGTGAGGACATGGTGGATTGTTTGGGAGTTGTAATTTGTGTTGTGTTACTGAGTAGCATGAGGTGAGTAAGTGTTTTGTTGTGATGTGGCTGCACTACATTGAGGGCATGATACATTGTGTGAGTTGTAGTTTGTGTTGGTACTGAAGCAGGGATAGGTAATGGCTAGGTGTACTTATGTCTTTCTGGGAAGGGCAGTTTTTTGTGAGATGAATGTCTGGTGTTTCATGAAGGATGCCGTTTGGCTAGAGGTTTTGGATGGATCTGGTGGCTTTGTGTTTGTACAGTATATGATTGTATAAGAAAGCCAGGTAAGGAAGTTTTATGTGGCTAGGGAACTGACGTGGAATTGAGGTAGTTGGATGAATTATGTACAGAGGAGCACACGATAAATGTTGAACACTTCATTAGTCAGTGGACTGGCTGTTTCAGGCTGCTATTTTGTACAGCACATAGAAAGTATGTTAGCAAAAAATGTTCAGATGGTTTTTGTTATTGCTGCAGGCAGAATATGGAACTCTGTGGAGTGCAAACTGAAGTTGACCCTCTCCTGCAATTAACTGTCCTTCTGTCAGAAAATTTGCAGGAAGTTGAGGGATGTTTGTATAACAGGACAGTGGAGCCATCTTATTTTATCGATGCCCTGCATAAAAGTTTCCATCACCAGCACCCTGCAAATAGTTAGAACTCTGAGGTCAGGCCAAGATTCTGGGAAATTAAATGTGAATGAATGAATATCTGGTCCATTTTCATTGGTGTGGTGTTGATAGTTCTTCCTGTGTTGTGCTGTCTCCTTCCTTTGCCTTGTGATCACCACCTCACCCAAGCCTTTGATGGGAAAAAGAGATTGTGATGAAAATGTTCATGATGTACATGTTGCAGGGAATCATCATCACAGCCACAACCCCCACTCAGTCAGCAGTAAGGCTGGAAACAGGAATGGTGGAGCTGCAACTCAGCAACCGTGTTGAGAACATCAGCCGTCCTAACTGTGCCGCCTCAGACCCATCACAGCCCATGAAGATATTTGGCAAGGCTCAGGTCAGTTACGTTATGTTAATTGTTGAGACCATTGACCATGCTAGTCTATTATGTAGGTCTTTTCACATGATGACAGCACTCCATGTCACAGTCTGGAGCCATTTTCCTGCTTTGTCCTTTTCACCAGAGGTCTCCACACGAGACCTTATTCCACGTCTTCCATTGTTTGCCTCTGAGAACTCTTCTCTCCACAGAAATACTTGTAACCCTGCTCAGCCAAAGCCCTTCCCCCATCTTCTCAGCATGTCCAAACCATCTCACTCTACTAATTCACATTGCTATCACTTATGCCACATCTCTCTTTCAGTACACTGTTCGTGTACGTTCATTCACTCCTACCATACTCATCCATTTCAGCATTCTCATTTCTGTCAGTTTCACTCTGCTTGTATCCTTTTTCGTTACTAACCAATTGTCTGTGGTATAGAGCATGATAACAAAAATTTATTTTTACTATTATTATCACAGGAGAGAAGGAAAAATCAGTGCTCACATACATGCTCTGTGTTTAAGACATGACTAAAACTAGTGGAAGAAGGTAGCTGGAAACTTCTATTTTCTCTTGGCATTGGTTGGTTATGACCTGACCACACTGCATTTGTGATGATGATGATGTTTTGTCTGCAGGTGGACATCAATGTAGCACTGGGTCAGCTGTTGAGGAATGACATGTTTGAAGAGGCAGAGCCAGAGTTCCAGCAGCTTGCCTTCTTCCGCACCAGGATATGTATGTCATTTACCGCACAGATGGATAAATAGATACTAGGATTATTGACCTCAATATTGCATTAGATTTAAGGGTGCCAGTAAATGACCAGACTGCTCACGGTAGTGACATAACATGATTGAAAAACCTCCATTAACCTGTTGGGGACCATACCTCTGTAAGGCTGTCACTCCAACTAGGACATTCCAACCACAAGACCACATCGACAAATTCAATAACACATAAAGAGAGAGAGATTGAATGATTTTCAAGGAGACTGAGTCAGCCTTCCAGCAGCTGACCTTCTTCAGCACCAGGTCATGTAGCTTACTTTTCACACCATCATCCAAGGGACTGTTGAGGTTTATTGCTCAAGTAATGTCACTTGTGAGTGAACAAGGCTGATCACCCTTAAATGTTGAGACTGAGTAGCCTATTTCTAGGCTCCTATCCTTCTGATGGGATAAAAGAGGATTAGATGATAGACCGATAGATGGACTTAGATTTTTATTATTATTACTGCTACTTTTTTTTTTTTTAACACCTTTATTATGAATCTGATATCATGCTACAGTAGACCCTCACTATAATGGACTAATTGGGTGAAAGTCAAGTTCATGAAAGTCAGTAGTCTCTTATGTCCAAGGATCACCCCCCTGAAGTGGGATTCCAAGCACATATTTGAAAGTAAATGAGTACAATAGCATTTTCAAGTACTAAAAATTTATTTTTCTATAACTTGGCTGAAAATTTTGCCCTTTTGCAGCTTATTTCACATCCATGTTCTAGCAGTTCTTCATGATTAATACAGTTTCCTATAGTCTCTTATTACATTTCGGCAGCCATGATGGGGAGAGGGCAATTACTGGTCATTTGTGAGTAATAGGAATTACATGTATTGTGACACATTCTGCCCCATTTAACAGACATTGTTCAGTATGGCTGACAAAAGGTCAGCCGGCTTTTGGCATCCAGTGAATATGGTATCCACTATAATGGGGTTTGTTATAACGTGGGTCCACTAATGATAATGATAATAATGAGAAGTTCAACACCCTTACTTCCAGGCCTGTGTAATGCCTTGTACAAGGAGTGCGAAATATGATGATAATGGTGATGATGATGATGATGATGATGATGATGATAACAACACTGTTTGGTGCTGGCATGGGATGCCTGTAACCAGTAGCAGTGATATAACTGGGCAGCCTTGTGAGCAGATTATATAAATGTCCATCAGCTCCGTCCCTGTCACTTCTAAGGTGCATGGTCAGTTGCAGGAAAAGGGTTAATATCAGCTTGCAGTCCACTGGGTGCCTGTTCAAATGAGCCAAAGGCTACAACCACTTCAGCAGCATTAGCAGGTTCAACATCCCTAGTCCTAGATCTGTGTAATGCTCTATATTGTACAGTGAAAAGTTGAGCATTAGCATGAAATAAGGTTGTGATGATGGTGATGATTATGATGATGATGACAACAGTGATGATGTTTTGCTGTCATAATTGGCTACAAGAGTTGGTTCATAAATCAAAATGTGTGCAAGTTGAAATTCATGGATAACCAATGCTAGATATTTACAGATTATTGGTGAACATGAATAGAAAGTGAAAAAACATTGTTGTACCATTTGCTTCAAGACAGATTAATAATTAATTCCATCCATCCATCATCTATCATCCAGTCCTACACTGTCCTATGAGGAGCATAGGGGCCTGGGGCTAAGCAAGTTGGTCCAGACATTAAGATGAGAGTGACCAGCCTTACTCATCCTTGAGTGTTATTACGTGAGCAGTAAACCCCAACCACCCCTTGGATATAAACCTTCACTGTCTCAATCCGATTGGAGCACTTTATTTACCCACCAAACCACCAGGTGTCATAATTTGTTTATATGGTTACTGCCAAGCATAGTAAATGGTTTCCTGGTGTACAGGAAACCACTTGGCATGTCACTCAGTGTAGAGTAACCCACAAGCCAAATGGTTTCCTGTACACCAGGAAACCATTTACTATGCTGTGTGGTAACCATATAACCAAATTACGGCACCTGGTTGTTTAGTGGGTAATTAAGGTGCTCCAATCGGATTGAGCCAGTGAAGGTTTATATCCAAGGGGTGGTTGGGATTTATTGCTCACTTAATGCCACTGAGGGATGATTGAGGCTGGTCACCATCATCTTTAATGTCAGGACCTACTTGCTTAGCCCCAGGCTCCTACGCTCCTCATGGGGCAACGTAGGGTTGGACGATGGATGATGGATGGAAGGAATTAATTATTAACTTGTCTTGAAGCAAATGGTACAACAATGTTTTTTCACTTTCTATTCATGTTCACCAATGATCTGTAAATATCTAGCCTTGGTTATCCATGAATTTCAAATTGCACACATTTTGATTTATGAACCATTGTCATTAAGTCTTATAAAGTACATAATACATTATTTTGTAGATATCACTGGTGGTAGGTGATGGCAACCATCGTCCACTCACTTGATGTAATGCTGCCTGCTTCATCCTTCGCCTTTATGATTCTTTTTCTGTGTGTGCCCTCCTCTTTTTCTACTTCTCTCATCTTTCCGATCACTTTTTATTACTCTTCTTTCCTTTTCTGGTAGCTTTACATTGAATGACAAGGCTAATGGTCTCCTGTAAGCCAAAAAATCATTTACAATACTGGGTGGTAACCAGATAACCAACACACATGTGTTCCCTACATGTCAACAAGTTGGTTGACGGAGGGTTACTGCCCCTCCCCGTAAAACAGCTAACTCAAAGACAAAAGGCCATCCCTTAGGGGATTATGGCTTCTGGCCATAGATAGATAGATAGATATCATTGAAAAAGATAACTCCATACATGCTTCTCAAAAAAGAAACGTTTGTACTCAGAGGTTCATAATTTGAAGGTTGCTAACTAGGGGAGCAACTGTACCAAGTTCAGCATGTGTACTCCCAGGTCTGCGTAATGCCCTGTACAATGAGATGCTGAGTGTTGGTGATGAGGGTGAGGTTGTTCTGATAACACTGAACCGCCCTCTGGTCTGTGTACAACCGCTGGCTGTTGATCGCGCTGTCCTTGTCTGGCTCAACTATAAGAATGCTTACGAGTATTGGACTGAGCAGCGTGCATCACTCAACAAGGTACAGTACTGTTCACATGTATGTGCATATGTGCACGCACGCACGCTCGCACGCACGCACGCACACATGCACGCACACGCATACACACACACATCAGAAAGAGGGAAAGACCTAGGTGTGATTATCAATAACAGACTATCTCCGGCTGACCACATCAGCGAGAAGGTACGGAACATGTATACACTGCTTGCAAATATGAGAATAGCATTCACATACATAAATGAAGACATGCTAAGAAGGATAATAACATCATTCATTAGACCAACCCTGGAATACGCATCAGTAGTCTGGAGTCCTCATCTCAAAAAGCATATAGACAAGATTGAAAAAGTTCAAAGGGCCGCTACAAGATAGATACCAAGCTTAAGGGACCTAAGCTATGAAGAAAGACTAAATAAACTGAATCTACCAACACTACAGGAGAGAAGGAAAAGAGGTGACATGATAATGCTATATAAGTGCATATCAGGAAAGGAGAAAATAGACATAAATGATTACTTAACATATGGAGAAACATCAGCAAGAGGACACTGCAAAAAACTGCATAAGGAGAGGTGATAAAGACGTAAGGAAATTCAGTTTCCCAAACAGAGCAATTGATCAATGGAATGCACTACCAAATGAAATAGTGTGTGCCAAAACAATTCACAAATTTAAGGATCTGTACGATAAATATGGTTTAAGACACGGGACAGTACGAGCTTGACTCATTCCTGTAAAGATACAATTAGGTAAGAACACACACACACACACACACACACACACACACACACACACAAAATCCTCAGTGTAACATATAGTACATCAGTATCATTTAAACAACACATCACAAACATTAAAAATAAATTAACACCAAGACTCAACCTCTTAAGGTCAGTTTCCGATACAACATAGAACCACCACCACAGTATACAAACGATTTATATATTCAGTGATGAACTATGCAAGCCCTGCTTGGGCTTCTAACCTCACTGAAATGCACTACAACACCTTACAGACCATACAGAACAAGGGCCTATAAATAGTCTCAGGCTGCACAGCTACTACACCTACAGACCACGTACACCAAGCAACGAAAGTCCTCAAAGTTAAGGATAATCTAGACATGAAAGGCACACAAATTCTCCCCACAGCCTCCGCAAACCCATACCATCCGGTACACTACATGGCAGCACATCCGCACACACCCAGGGACATCAAAACAACACTCTGCACATGATATCATGCACAAATACTGTCATCTTTCCCCCCTTGCCTGCCTCGAACCAGCTTCCAGAAGCAAATCCATGCTCAGATCACTTGCTGCTCCATTTAGTCACTTAAAGATGACACATAGCTGCATGCACAGCCTCCCGATATCCACCCTTCTGAATCCTACCTCCCTTGTGAGGACAGGGTCCACCTGGTCAGGCTGAGATGTGGGCATCATCCAGCCCTCTTGAGTTATCAGAAGAGGCTGGATGACTCCATTGCTGATGCCGGTCTAGGATGCAACACAGCATCCCATACTATTGAACACATTATAGAAGACTGCATTGCACACATTCACCTGCACCAACAACACAACATACACTCCTTGAGAGCTCTGTGGGAAAGCCCGGTCTCAGCTGTGGCCTGCCTTAGGGATTCGGGGCTGTTCGGCCAGACTGCCTAGGGAATAACTGCTACTACTGTTGTATATACAGTATATATGTAATTCACCGGGTCGGTCAGGATCACTTGATGGTCATGATCGTCAGCATTTTACCCTCCCGGAAAGGAGCTGAGAGCTCATATAGTCCGATCTAAGGGCAAGGCTGTGACCTTCACCCACCCACACACCCGTCCTCTTGCTCAAGGGGGACAGTAACCACCCACTTCGTCAGTGAAACTTTTCGCAACCTGAGCGAGGCGCGAACTCCCGTCTACCAGATGGCAAGCGAGAACGTTACCACTGCGCCAGCGAGCGATGTGTGTGTGTGTGTGTGTGTGTGTGTGTGTGTGTGTGTGTGTGTGTATCGCTGTAGAACTACTGTCCGCATCTCTCAGTCTATTTATATCTCTCCTTGTACTGTATTTGTCCGTCACTTCATTTGATTGTCACTTCTTCATCATAAACAGGAAGTGCTGATGGCACTCCAGCAGATATTTGAGAAGGTAGCCCAGTTCTTATTGTCCGTACATTATTTAGCACTTCATTTTATTATCTTACTTCAGTACTTTATTTGATTGCTCTTATTTATTACTTCACTTGACAGCCTTTATTTAGTACTCCATTTAACCATAAACAGGAAGTGCTGACGGCCACCCAGCAGGTGTTTGAGAAGGTACCTCAGTTCTCGTCGTTGTCGTCTGCTGCTCACATCACCAACAATGTGTTCCTGCAGCTCATGGTGGACGACATGGGCATCTGCCTTCCTCTCAATCCCTGCCGCACTGTTAGTGCTGTACTTGATTCTGTTATTATTATTATTATTATTAATCCACTCACTTGATGTAGTGCTGCTCTCAGGTGTCTGCCCTTTCCTCTTCTCCATCCTTCTTTCCTTCCATCCTCTTCTGTCTTTCTTTCCATCATTCTTTCCTCGTCCTTCTGCCTACAGGTGACTTTACACTCCCTCTTCTGTCTTTCGTTCCTTCATTCTTTCCTCTTCCTTCTTCCTGTGGGTGACTCTACACTGAGTGACAAGCCAAATGGTTTCTTGTACAACAGGAAACCATTTTCTATACTGGGTGGTAACCATATAACCAAATTCTGGCGCCTGGTGGTTTAGTGGGTAATTAAGGTGCTCCAATCGGACTGAGCCGGTGAAGGTTTAAATCCAAGGGGTGGTTGGGGTTTATTGCTCATGTGATGCCACGCAGGGATGAGTGAGGCTGGTCCCTCTCATCTTAAATGTCAGGACCATCTTGCCTAGCCCCGGGCTCCTACGCTCCTCATGGTGCGATGTAGGATTGGATGATGGATGGATGGATTATTATTATTATTATTATCGTTAGTACTGTACTTGGATGGGTGACCACCTGGGAACACCATATGCTGTTGGCATCCCTACGTGTCAAGTGGGGTTGGTGGAGGATTAGTGCCCCTCCCTGTAAAACAACTCTAAGCGCTTGACCACCCCGTTTGGGATGCATGGTGTCTGGCAATGGATGGATGGATGGATTATCGTTTAGTGGTAGGTGGGGGCACTCACTCAATTTAGTGCTGCTCTCGGGTGACTGCCCTTTTCTTTCTTCCTTCCTTCATTCTTTCCGTCCTCTTCTGTCTTTCTTACTTTTATTCTTTCCTCTTCCTTATGCCCACAGGTGTCTCCACACTTCCTCTTCTGTCTTTTTTTCCATCATTCTTTCCTCTTCCTTCTGCCTGTGGGTGACTATAGTGAGTACAGCAGGAAACCATTTACTGTGCTGGGTGGTAACCATATAACCAAAATGTGGTGCTTGGTGGTTTAGTGGGTAATTAAGGTGCTCCAGTCGGATTGAGCCTGTGCAGGCTTATATCCAAGGGGTGTTTGGGATTTATTGCTCACGTAATGCCATTCAAGGAAGAGTGAGGCTGGTCACTCTCATCTTTAACGTCAGGACCAACGTGCCTAGCCCTGGGCTCCTGTGCTCCTTATCGAGCATCACAGGATTAGATGATGATGATGATTATAGTTATTATTTATTTATAGTTATTATTTAGTGGTAGGTGGGAGCACTCACCATCCACTCACTTAGTGTAGTGCTGCCTTGGGTGTCTGCCCTTTCCTGTCTTCCATCCTTCCTGTTCTGTCTTTCTTTCCTTCACTCTTTCATCTTTCTTCTCCCTATGGGTGACTTTACACTCCCTCTTCAGTCTTTCTTTCCTTCATTCTTTCCTCTTCCTTCTGCCTATGGGTAATTCTGCACTGAGTGACAAACCAAATGGTTTCTTGTACAGTACATCAGAAACCATTTACTATGTGGGGTGGTAACCGTTTAACCAAATTATGGCGCCTGGAGGTTAGTGGGTAACTAAGGTGCTCCAATCGTATTGAGCCGGTGCAGGTTTATATCCAAGGGGAGGTTGGGGTTTATTGCTCACGTAATGCCACTCAGGGATGAGTGAGGCTGGTCACTCTCATAAATATCAGGACCAACTGGCCTAGCCGCCGGGCTCCAATGCTGCTCATGGGGCGAAATAGGATTGGATGATTGATGGATGGATTAGTAATATTACAGTACTATTAGTATTACCGTATCATTGTTGTTATTGTTGTTCTTATTGTTGTTATAATCCAGTCTTTTCTTTGTCAAAAATGCCAGTTCTTTCCAAGAAGTTCATTCGTACTTTTAACCTGTTTGTACATTTACAGTTACAAGAATTGTGACCTTATTTGTAAACTATACAAACTTCATCTACAGAAATGGCATTGATGAAGGTGAAGAATAATGTGAAATGGTTGAAAAACAGAAAGGCATCAGGTGTTGGTGATGTGTATGGACAGATGAAGTGTAGTGATGAAACTGGAAGGAAGTGTTTAATGGAAATATGTAAGAAGAGTTGGATGAGAGTTTCTGCACCAGTATAGTGAAAGATGGCTTTGATTGTTCACTTGTACAGAGTAACAGCATCAATGGTCATATTTATATATATCAGGTAAGCAACCAGGTGGACTCAACCGAGACACGTGATGCCCTGGTGGTGACCCTGGAAAGCACCATCATCTCTGCCTGCAACTCTGGCTCACTGGTATGCAAGGCCAGGTTCAAGGGCTTCTGCATGCGATTTGCCCCGGACTTTGAGACCAGTCTGGACGATTGGAAGCCAGACTTTAAGGACACAACCATTAACTTGTGCACTGTGTCTGAGGGCACCTATGAAGTCTGCAGTCGCACCCTGGCTGGCCACACTGAGAAAGGTTAGACTAATAAACCTAGCCTAACCCACCCCAAACCTAGCTTAACCTAACCTAACCTAACTTTATTTTATCCTTATCAGTCTGATGGTATACATTTCATATAATTCTTCCTGTTGCCAGACAGTTTGTTTAAGTTTTCAGTTGCACCCTGGCTGGCCAGGCAGAAAAGTCAGACCATTACATTAAGATGTATAACTTTAAGAACCATAACTTTAAAGACCACCAAGTTTGATCCAAATCAGATCAAAATTGTGTAAGTTATTTTGTTCACATACAGACATACAGGTCGAATTTTGACTCTACCCTGTGAGTTTGACCTGTGACTTACTGTTCATGAAGTTCATGATTAAATTCCTTTGTTCTTCCCAGACCCATAACCCCTAAACCCTTCCACCAAATTTGGTACAAATCAGGTCAAAACTGTTTGAGTTGACCTTGCCTTGTAGTCTTTATATTTGACCTTTCCCACTGAGCTTGACCTTTGACTGCCTGTTCTCAAAATCAGATCCTTCAGTTCTTGCCTTATCTTCATCTCTTCCACAAAGTTTGGTCTGAGTCAGGTGAAAACAGTAAGTTGACCTTGCCATGTAACCATGACCATATCCTATAAAACAGTATGTTTACTCCTTGGCTCACTGTCAACCTTTCCACCATGTGTAACTAAAATGGAATCAAAACTGTGTGAGTTATTTTGTTAAAAAACACATTGGTTGAACTTCGACATTGCCCTGGAACCTTGACCTTTGACTGATTGTTCCCAAAATTGATTCATTTCATTCTTGCTTTACCCTCAACCATTCCCCCCAAGTTAAGTCTAAACAGGATAGAAGCTATTTAAGTTCATTTTGCTAGGTTATTATTTGACCTAGCCCTGTGACTTTGACCTCTGTCCTATAGTTCTCACTAATAATAGGTTTATTCATCCACCAAATTTGGTAAATATCAGATAAAAATGAGTTACAGTATATTATTACTCATGCACATATGCATATGTGTGCATGCTCTCAAAACATTACACCTGCTCTTGCTACTTGAATGCAGGTAAAAACTTCCAGTCACATCTTGGCAATTAAAACTATGCAAGGCCTTGTTTCTGACTGGGTTGTTCCAACCACTAGTCCACTAGGCACTTAGTAGAAGAGGTGAAATTTTTGGTAAACTTTTTTCCCTGGCTACATTTGCACTACATAAAGACTCCTGATAACGATAGTGTTTGGTGCTGCGCAGAATATACGTGGATGCTGAACTTGCAGTGGAAGATGGAGGTTATTGTAGCAGTAGATATTTTGTAGGCAAGTGTTGTGTACTTGATGTGGACTTGGTGTTTGGTGCAGCTGAAAATGCCAAATGGTTGCTGAACGTGCAATGGCAAATGGAGGGTGTTGACCTTCACCTGGACGTCAACATTGGGAAGCACCTCAGTTCGCTGGCCCGCACTCTCACCATGCTGACTGGCGCACCAGACACAGCCCGAGCTAATGCTGCTTTTGACTTCCATGATGATGTAGATGACACTGACCATACCAGCTCTCAAGTGAGTTTGTGTATCCTTGTATATATTTGTGTGTATGTGTGTGTGTGTGTGTGTGTGTTCATTCATTCGTTCGTTTGTTCATTTATTCGTTCTTACCTTACCTAATTGTTTTTACCTAGTTTTATTTTTGCAGGAATGAGTCAAGCTTGTACTGTCCCAAGTATCAAACCATTTTTATCATACATATTCTTAAATTTATGAATAGTTTTGGCACACACTATTTCATTCGGTAGTGCATTCCACTGATCAGTTGCCCTGTTTGGGAAACTGAATTTCCGTACATCTTTATCGCCTCTCTTTTTATGTAGTTTTTTGCAGTGTCCTCTTGCTGATGCTTCCCCATAGGATATATACTCATTTATGTCTATCTTCTCTTTCCCTGAGATGCATTTATATAGCATAATTATGTTTCCTCTTTTCCATCTCTCCTGTCGTGTTAGTAGGTTCAATTTTTTAATCTTTCTTCGTAGCTTAGATCCCTTAAACTTGGTACCCATCTTGTAGTTGCCCTTTGTACTTTTTCAGTGTTATCTATGTGTTTTTTGATATGAGGATTCCAGACTACTGATGCATACTCCAGGGTTGGTCTGATAAATGATATTATCATCATTCCCAGCATGTCTTCATTGGTATATGAGAATGCTGTTCTCATATAAGTAAGCGCTGTATACATGTTACGTACTGTCTCACTGATGTTGTCAGCTGGAGATAGTCTGTATTGCTAATCTCACCTAGGTCCTTCTCCTTTTCTGATGTGTAGGGTTGAACCTCCTAACTTTTAATCCCAGTCTGGTATTTTTTCACTTTTACCAAACTTGATTACACGATACTTGTCCACATTAAATTCCATTTGCCATTTATTGCTCCATTCATAAAGTTTATTTAATTCTTCTTGCAGCTTTGTACAAGAATCTGTGTTGGTAATTCTCCTTTAATTTTTGCATCATCAGCAAACATATTTAGATAGCTTCCATTTCCATAGCTTGGCACCTCCGCAATCACTTCCGCAATCTGCAGTTTCCGCAATAGCGGACCGCATGTTTTCAGCTGCAGAATTGTGATTGCAGCAAACTCGTCTGAAACTTGCGGTATTGCGTTACAGAAGTACTTCCACAGTCGCAATTGTGTCTGCAGTCTCCCACGTGGCGGTCAGTGGCGGTTAATACAGGTTGCAGCATGACTCTTGAATATCAAGCTTAAACAGGATTCCCGGCCAGCAGTGGCGGCAGGCGAGGCGTCACTGCGACATTTAGCAGTAGGGATGGGCGATACCAGGAGAAGTGATTTGGTACAGTACGATACAATATACTATAAGTCAGCACTACCTTACTGCATTACCAATTGATTTACCACCTGTTTGTGCACTTTGTATTGAAAATTGTGAAACTGGATTGTGGTTGGGGTATTGAGGTAGCAAAACTGCAC
Source organism: Coenobita brevimanus (assembly GCF_032717465.1). Lineage (NCBI taxonomy): Eukaryota > Metazoa > Arthropoda > Malacostraca > Decapoda > Coenobitidae > Coenobita > Coenobita brevimanus. The sequence continues at coordinate 34,513,697 of NC_137051.1, read as the reverse complement.
ATTCCAAGTTTATTGCAGAATTGCGGTAGGCGAAGGTAAGGGTCAGAGGTTGCGGAATTATGATTGCGGAGTTGAATTTTAGATTGCGGTGCCCAGCTCTGTCCATTTCCAGTGTTACTGTCTGTGTCACTTATATTTACTAAAAACTTAATTAATGCCAGCACTGAGCCCTGTGGAACTCTGCTAGTCACTTCCCTCCATGATGAGTAATTTCCCCATATTATTGTTCTCATTTCTCTTGTTCTGAGAAAATCCTGCATCCAATAGTTACAGGTTGCTATGGATTCCTCCTTGGTGGTACAGTTTCCATAAGTCTTTGGTGCGGTTCCCTGTCAAATGCTTTCTTGAAATCTTGATAGATACTCTCCACCCATCCTTATACATGATTTTCCCTTTCCCAAACCAAACTACCTTTCTCATATCATACTGTGTTCTACTAGATGGTTTACCCAGACTTTTCTTATCAGCTTTTCTAGTATCATACTTGCAACACTGGTCAGTGATACTGATTGATAGTTGAGTGGATTCTGTCTGTTCCCTTTCTTGAATAGGGGAACATTGTGTGCTTTCTTGCAAATATCAGGTAGTTTACCTTGAATATTAAACACAAGAATTAAGCTAAGCTCGCATTTTCCTGTCTTCATATGTACATTTATTCAGTCTAGTTTTAAACACATGAATGTTTTTTGCCTGCACCACCTCATCTAAGTCATTTCAAATACCTATGTTTCTATTCGGGAAACTGAACCTTTTAAGTTCATTAAGACATCTACTTTTCCTCAGCCTGAAGTCATGACCTCTTGTCCTTCCATCATCCAACACAAAAAGATCCTCTCTATCCACCCTTTCCAGTTCCCCTACATTTCTAAACATCATGATCAAGTCGTCCCTTTCCCTTCTCTTCTGCTGTGTTGGTAACTTCAGTTTTTCCAGTCTCTACTTGTAGGTCAGTTCCCTTATACATAGTATCATCCTTGTTGCCATCCGTTGAACCCTCTCCAGTTTATCAATATGCATCTTCAAATGAGATGAGATGACCATATCACAGCCGCATACTCTAGTTTTGGTCTTATCATGGTCACTGTCGACTTGCTGAGCATTTCCTTGTCCATATTATTAAAAGCCACTCTCATGTTAGTCAGTAATCCATAAGTGCCATCAGTGATTCTGTTTATATGCTTTCCTGGTGACAGGTCATCCCGAATAATCACTCCTAAGTCCTGCTCATCCTTTCATTACTAATGATCTTATTGCCCATTGTATATGTCCAGTGTGGTCTTTTTCCACTCATTCCCATTTCTAATACAAGACACTTCTTGGTATTGAAATTCATTTTCCAAGTCTGGCTGCAGCTGTGGAGTTTGTCCAAGTCCTCTTGCAGTTATTTACAACTGTTAATACATTTAATATGTTTCATGATTTTAACATCATCTGCAAACATACTTATGCAATTATTCAGACCTTGTGGGAAATCATTTATATACAGTAAAAGCTCAATTAACTGGAATGCATGGGGATTCTTCCATTCTGGGTATGGAATCTTCTGGATAATCAAATGTTACTCTTAGAAATTTTCTTGGAGATCAGACAAATGAAGTAGTACCAAACTTGGGACTTTATTTCATAATGTAAATTATTCAGTATTAGATACAGTACAGGTAAGATACAGTACAGGTACACTCACGCTCACTAATATCTGCCCAGGGGTGCCCCCTTCCTACTTCAGAATACCCAGGGAAGAGGGGAGGGGGGGACGAAACGAGCTCCACTCGCCACTACCCTAGCTCCCAACCATCCCCCATACCTCTACCCAACCCCCCACCCCACCTGTCATTCTTAACTACCAGTTACATCTCAAGCTGATTTCATGCTTAACATTCTTGGTCCCACTACTAATACAAACAAAGAACATTAGGATATGTTAAAAGAATATAACTATCAACATGTTGCAGCAAGAAGTTAAAACATTATGACAACAGTAAAACAAAAACGTTAACAACGGCCACCTCAGGCCTTCAGTGTTGGGGGCACTGCTTTGCAAACACACACACACACACACACACACACACACACACACACACACACACACGGACAGAAGAGAAAGATTTGGGAGTGCTGGTCCAAGATAGTTTGTCACCAGAAAAGCACATTAACAAGATAGTTGGAGAGACTTATAAACTCTTGACTAACATAAGAGTAGCATTTCATTATATGGATGAGGAGATGATGAAAAAATTGATAGTGGCCATGATCCGCCCCAGGTTAGAATATGCAGCGGTAGTGTGGTCCCCACACAAAAAGAAAGATATAAACAAGATTGAGAGAATACAAAGAACAGCAACCAAGATGGTCCCCAGTCTGACAGACCTGTCATACAGAGAGAGGCTGGAAAAACTGGATTTTCCTTCCTTAGAGGAAAGGGGAAAGAGAGGAGACATGATTGCAGTGTTCAGGACCATGGTGGGAGTAGATAAAATTGACAAAGAAGATCTGTTTGTATGGGATAAGAGAGCAACAAGAGGACACGGAATGAAATTGAAAAAGTCAAGCTGCTTGAAGGATATCAAGAAATATAGCTTTCCTTACAGAAGTATAGACTTATGGAATAGCCTGGACAAAGAGATCATCCAGTCTAAAAACTTAAACGAGTTTAAAGCTAAATTTTACTTACTGAGAAACAGCGATGGAAACCCACGAGCATAGTACATTCCGTGTATATCACAATTAGGTATATTAGGTAAATACTTAAATATTTGGAATGACTTAGACAAAGAGGTGGTGCATGAGAAAAACATTCATGTGTGTAAAGGTAGACTTGATAAATGTGGATATGGAGACAGGACAACACGAGCATTGCTCAATTCCTGTATACTACAAATAGGTAAATACACACACACACACACACACACACACACACACACACACACACACACACACACACACACACACACACACACACACACTGAAGAGCACAGACATAAACACACCCAAACACGCAGGCACAGACACGGATGCATGCAAACACCTAAGGCATAAGGCCTGGGATGGCCATTCTTAACGTTTGTGTTTTATTGTCAATGTTATAATGCATTAATTTCTTGCTGCAGCATGTTCATAGTCATATACTTTTTACATATCTTAGTGTTTTATATTTGTGTATTAGTAATGTGACTATGAGTGTAAAGTATGAGGTTAGCTTGACATGTAACTGCCAGCTAAGAATGACGAGTGGGGGGCTGGGAGGGGTAGAGATATGGGGGAGGGTTGGGAGCTAGGGTAGAGGCGGGTGGAGCTCGTTTCGTCCCCCCCTCCCGTCTTCCCTTGGTATATGGGGGTATGAAGGGGGCACCCCTGAACAGAAATTAGTGATCTTGAGTGTACACTACAATACACACAAAAAGACAGCAAGAGAAATTGTACAGGACTGAACACAAACCAGCAAACATTACCAAAAATTACTTAAAGAAGAATTTAGCATATTTTACAGGCCAGAATAATTTTGAAAACTTATCTGTGTACACTACATTTTCCTGTACTGTACAGAACTAATCAAGAATTATAGGGGGATGACCGGCATCTGGAATATTTTTGACCTTATGCCGGATCGAATTTGCGTTCTGGTTATACGGATGTGCCAATGCATCGGATGCCGGTTAATCGAGCTTTTACTGTATGTCAGAAACATTATTGGGACTAAGACAGAGCCCTGGGGTACTCCACTAGTCACATTTCTCAGTTGTGAAACCTTATCACTTATAATTGTTCTCATCTGTCTTCCCATCAGATAATCCCCCATCTACTGTAATAGTTTCCCACGCACCCCTCCAAAGGTCTTCAACTTCCACAGCAGTCTCTTATAGGACACCTTGTCAGATGCTTTCTTGAGATCAAGATAGACACAATCTGTCCATCCCTGTCTGTCTGTCTGTCTGTCTCTCTCTCTCGTGTGATATCCAATATCCTCCTGTAGAAGCTTAATAGGTTAGTAACCCAAGATCTTCCTTCTCTAAAACCATATTGCCTTGGTGTTATCTCTTCATTTACTTCAAAATACTTTATCTATCTTTTTCTTATAATTTGCAACCTTTTCCTTGCACAGCAAGAATCAGCTGCATTGAGGCGCCAGCTGACCGTGAACGAAAGCCTCCCAGCCTTCATCTTTGACCCTAATTTAGATGCTCGTTCAAGAGCCAAGATGCTGGAGATAGAGATGAATGAACAGGCCAAGACAGTGAATGATCTGAAGATGTTGGGAGCATCAGCATCCACCATCGAGCAGGAAATAAGGCGGCTGCAGGAGTTGGAGGCGCTGGTGTTCCACGACTTCCGGCGTGATGTCATAAAGAAATTACGGCGGCAGAGTGTCAAGGCCACCTCAATGAAGGACCGGCTGGGACTGGGACCAAAGTCACACCTCAGGTCAAAGAGTTTTAGAGTCCCATCACCAACCATTGAGGTGAAGGAACCACCAGTGTGAGTATCTAATGGCATTGCGTACAGTACAGGGTGCAGAATATGTTGTACTGTACTAAATTAGATTAGATCAGATTTGGTTTGCTGAAGAGGGATGCATTTATGTGATGGCACCAGGAAAACCTTTTGGCTCTACTTTCCAGCTATACAAACATTCAATTCACTCGCTATCACCTGAGAGGAGGATGGTGGACTGCTGAAGGACAGCCTCATCCTGCTGTCCGCTTGGTTTATGTTTAGATGGGCCTGGGGCCACAGCAACAGCAACATCATATGTAGATGTATTTGCTTACCAACTTGCCTAGCCCTGGCCTCCTACGTTTCTCGTTGGGCAGTGTAGGATTGGATGATGGATAGATGGATGGTATTGTGTTAAGAATTGAAAAGCTCATAGCCAAATATGGAAATTCAAATCTACAGTATTCGGAAGAGTCTTGGAGCACTTAACCGCTGCCATGCTGATTCTTGCTTAGGAAGTTTGCTTCCCCTTAGTCTTTGTTTTATATCTCGTGGAAATTGTAGCTGCCTCGAATGAGGCTTACGGTGTGGCATGTGCAGACCTTCATTGTGCCTCACATGAAGGTCCACAGCTTAGCAAAGGTTAAAGGAGTAAAGATTTTGCCTAGACTCACTGTCAGGTTCACGAACAAAAAGAGAAGCTACAGTTAGCTCACTTCTGCATTCATGTGTATGAAGATATTGTATTACAGTGAACAGTAGTGTCATTATGTATGTTGTGTACAGTGGTGACCTGAGTTATGCATATCAAGTAAGTATTTTAATAGTGCTGGAGAGGGATGCCTTCCTGTGGTGGCACTGATATAAGCAGGCAGCTCTGCTGTCTGGCTCAACAAGTATCTCTCATCTCCCTCCCTGTTCCCTGAAAGGAGGAGGATGGACTGCAGGAGAGGGGCAAATTTAGCCTGCAATCCACAGGGTTCATGTTTAGATGGGCCTTGGCCACAACACCAGCAGCATCTTTTCCCTCCAGTATTTTCCCTTGGTGGTAGCCGGTGGTTGGTAAGAGAATTGTTTGGATACTATGAAATAGGGTTTGTAACTTTCCTGCCTAACTGTTTTTGTTGTTACCCCAGGCTCATTGGATTTAAACCTAGTGAACTGCGGGCTAAAGTTACTCCTCACTTGCAGTCCACAGTCTTTGTTTCAGGTGACAGGGAGGGAGTTGTTGGATGTTTGTGTGCTCAGATATTCTGGTGTCCCCATGTGAAGGTATCCATTTTCAACACCGCCAACTAACTTAAGCAAGAGAAGAGAGACATGATTCTGATGAGGTCTGTTTAGGATATGATGCATACTTGACAGTCACTGATAGGGTTCTTCTAACTGCAAATGCCTCTGACTATCTTTAGCCACTTTCATTTCATTTAACAGAAATGGGGCACTTCCACAACAAGAATATTAAGTTATGGTTGCATGCTTGTCAGTGAGGTAGAAATGAGTCTCCATGCTTAGTAATGTACTGTAATAAACTCCAGTCTGACTAAGCTATACTTGGCCATCAACTGAACTAAGAGAATTAGAGGCCTTTGTCAGAACAAATACGCTTTAGTTAGGGTGCAGGCTATTTGCTTTGCTCATTGTTTCAGCTGTCCAGGGTGTGGCTGGATTTTTTTTTTTTTTTTTTTTTTTTTTTTTTTTTTTTTAAATCATGTAGTGCCACCCACAACATAGATTAGTCAACTGGCATTAGAGTTTCTTGAGTGGTCATGCACTTTGTTTAGTTCTCCAAGATGTAGCTGGATTCCCACCTCCCACATCCTCCTTCATGTAATACCATCAGGGCAAAGGTAAGATAACAGCAACTACTCTTAGATATTCTATGTTGTCATACTGTAGTCTTAGGCCTTACACCTCAGAAGAGGTAATATAGAACTGGCTGTAACTTGTACCTCTGTGAATCCAAATGAATTCATTTTCATTTATTTCTGGCTGCCACCAGATGAGTTTATATCAGTCAGGAAAGGTCTCCCGTATTGGAGAGGTTTCTTAAGATTATTCTGTGTGTCAAACCCATCCAGTTTAAACAATTTTTCGTTATCTAATCAAAATCTTCATGAGGTGGCAGGAAAGCAAGCAGTCTTTGTCAAAAGTAGTCCTTTTTTGATGTCTGGATTTGTTAGTAAGCAAATTTTTTTGCTAGAAGTTCCATTGCTGCCTATGATATTTATTTGCCAGTTAACAGTAGCAGTTATATGTAAAAATATTGTAATATATTTAAACTCATCTCTTACTTATAATGAGGACTGATTATAAAATGAAAAAACATCCCTAGGCATAATAGATCATACTTTGTTTATTTTAGGTATTACCAGAGAGTGTATGTGAGTGAGGTGGAGGGGGGAAGAGGGAGGGGGAGCCCGAGGATGAGATGGAGGGATGGGGTGGAGAGGTATATGAGAGAGGGGGGTGTGAGTTGGGAGCAGGGCAGTGAAATGGCGGGGGACAGGGCGACGTGGAGGCGATTTGTTTGTGGCCACCCCGAACGGGATTGAGGTGTCTGGCAATAGATAGAATAGATAGACCAGGAACTTGGATAATGGGGGGAGCATTGACCAGAACTTGATCAATGTAGAGCAGAGCATTAGAGGTGACGATGATGATGATGATGAAGATGATGATGATGATGATGATGATGATGATGATGATTGTATCACCTATCACGAGGAACTTGATAATGGTGGGAGTCTGACCAGAACTTGATCAGTTTAGGGCTTAGCATCAGAGATGATGATGATGATGATAATGATTATCTTATCACATGTCACTAGGAGCTTGGGCAGTGGTGGAAGCATTGACCAGAACTCGATCAGTGTGGACAGCTCCCCTTGCCACACGGCTACTGACACCACAACGAACAAAGTGAAGTTCACCGACCGCACTCATGGGTATGCTACTTTTCACAAACATTTCACTATCATTTTCATACTCAGTCACTCAGAAAAATGTTGTGAATGGAAAGTGTGTTTGATGCATCATATAAAGTTCTCTCTTCATGGTGTGCTGATAACAGCAGACATACACAGTCATGAAACTTGCTGGAGATTATTCTCAAACATGTGGTCTAATGTTTCAAATTGTAAAGACAGAAAATGTCCAGATACATTTTTATCATATGTGCCTTAAGAGTGTTGTGCTGTGGAATTATGGGCTGTTGATTGGACACTCCCTCTGTATTTAGAGTGAGTTCATGAAGCTTAACTTAATAGAGACCTTCTGCCTTTTTGCAGCTTAACTCCTGTAGCTCAGTGGCAGAGTATAATAATAATATGGCTCTACATGCCTTTAAGAGTAATTCTCTGTGACCTGTCACTGCTAGGCTTTCAGGATGGAGAGATGGCAATTTTAGGCCAGGTTGAAGTGGACGGAGTATAATTAAGCTAATACTGTTGCTATATATATTTTTTAAGTGTATGTAGTCTCGACATTGCTACTCCTCACCCTGCCCTGGGGTGGGAAAGAAGGTCCGGATGATGATGATGATGATGATGATGATGAGTACAATAAATCCTCATGAAGTGTTGTTTCTCATTAAGTTATTAAGTTTCATATGAATTAACACATTTTTTCACAAAAAGCACTTCCTTATTAAGTTGGTGATGAATTAACATCATTATATCACTTCAGCATTTCTTGTGATTGTAACCCTTCAATTAATTATGAACCAAAAGCCTGTCTCATATAAAGGTATTTCACTTAAAACAGTATTTTACCTGTATGAATTTTAGACTTACTGTAAGTTGCATTTGGGGCTTCAAAGGACCTAGTCATTGTGTTGTGTGTAATTTATGTTTTTTGATAATTAATGTAGCCTGCATCAGTAAGAAACATGATGATGGTGAGGTGTACAGTAATGTGCAGAATAAATTGCTAAGGAGGAGCTGTTATGAAATCTAGGACACCTAGATTATTAGAATATGGCTCTAAGTGAGGATTGATTGTATTTCAGTCTGTTAATCAGAAAGCAATAATGTACTGAGAGAGAGAGAGAAAATATGTAGCACTGTATTTCAGCATGTAACAAAATAAGCCTGCTGTTGATTAGTTCTGCTATCACATTTTTGCTCTTTCCCTACTTTCTTGTTCCTGCCTTTTCCTATCTATAAATGAGAAAAGAGGTCAGGATGATGTTGATGATGATAATAATGATGATGTTACTGAAAGTCTATGTAATGTACAGTACCCTCGCATCCAGTACGCATTTGTCTAGTACTATTTTTGTCCAGTACGGATGGCAAAAAAATCAAATGATTTATTACTGAAGTACAGATTTGTTGGGCTAATACGGATGGGCCATGCAAAGTGGGCCAAATCCAAGGAGTTCTTCTCTAGTACTCTAGTCTTGTGTCCAGTACTATTATCCTCCTGGGCACGGGAAGATGGCCAGCACCGAGGAATGTTTACCTAGTACCGCCGCACCAGTCCAATACGCCTTCCTCATGACTCGTGAGGTGTGCCGGTCAAATTGCAGTATTGCACTTCCCCTTAATGACGAAAACGATGATGTGTCAATGTGTGACTATGAGGGATTTACGAGGGAGGTTGAGGCAGAGGCCTCCTCAGGATCCTGAAGGCCCTCCTCCAGGGGGTCAGTAGGACCTCCTGCAGCCTCGGAAACCCCCTCCCTCTTCCCCCTGAAGCCCATCACCACTCACCTTAAAGGTTGGCAAAATCTTAGTTTAACAAAATGTAGTTAAGTTGAATTTTGGGAGGACTTTTTCAAGGCTTTTCTGACATTATTCATTTTTCCCATAAGGTCTGTTGTTTGTCCAGTATGGATTTAGTCCAGTACGGCAGTACTATCTGACAAAAACACCGTACTGGACACCAGGGTGCTGTACTTGTTGAGAGAGCGTATTATGTTCCAGAATGTTATACCGAAAGCATGCTGTTGATTAGTTCTCTTTCTATCATGTTGTCTCTTTCCTTGCATTCTAGCCTCTGCTTCATCCTGCCTTAAAATGAGGTAAAAGAAGTTATTATGATGATGATACATTGAACACATATAATTTACCTGTTTGTACGTCAGCAGTCCTGTCACCCCGCGACGGCACTTGTCCTTCACCAGTGGGTCGTCTGACTCGTACCCAACAGATGAAATTGACAACAGTGATGTGTTTGTGTCCAGTTCTGGCCAGGTTCGCACCCCAACACCCACCACTGTCTCTGACACTGAGACAGAGACCATCACCATTACTAATTACAGGTGAAATTTGGCAGTCACTGCTTGTTGTCATTATTTATCTCATTATAATGTCGTATGGCCTGTCATTACAACTGAAAGCATGGTGGGGTATGAGCAAACCCATAGTTTTTGATAGTCATTTATTGAACATCCAAAACTTAGCTGTTGGATGTGCTCAGAATGCATGCCACATTATGAAGTGTAGTCATTGTTATTGAAAGGTCAGGCACGTTTTGCCATTATCACATACAGTACTTCAGAAACTGCCATTCAGTATTCTTTCATTATCACTTGTTTCATAAAGTGTAGAATTGTTGGGACTTTTACACAGTTTCTTAGTGTCAGTTTTGATATTACAGCCATTATAGACAGTGTTTTAGCAATTGTACCAAGATAATCTGTTTTTCATCCTGTCTTCCAATAAGTTTCATTCAGAAAGGACTTTCCAAACCATTGGGGTTGGATGCAGTCACTGTTAACCCTTCCAGTACAGCAGTATCTTTACGTCATTTTTTTTGTGGCTCCAGACTGTTCTATTCAATTTAGATAGGATCTCTTGTACAGAAGGAGTCACTGAAGGCTGTATCAAACCCCTCCAGTTTGAAAAGTCCCTTCAGAGTTTAACCCCTTAACCGCGGGGCGTCACTTTTGTGACGCTTGGGAGCAAGGGATCATACCGCAGGGCATCACTCTTGCGATTCTGTGTTATTTTGAATTCCCCCGGGCTTTCAAGTGGTAGCTTGTATCATCTGTCAGTACTGCTAATGTCCAACACTAGTCAGCACTCCTAATCTCATCTTTACTCCCATCCATTGTTGACAATTTAGCCATTTCTCCCCGTTCTTGACTCCCCTCCCTACCTTCCCTCCATTACCCTCTCCTCTCGCCTGCCCGGCCGTGCTACGCCAAGTAAATCTTCCCTGGAATTTTCCAATGATTTCATCCATTGAAATAAGCTCTATGCCCTATTCTTATACCAAATAATATATACCAAAAAGAAATAAGTGAGAGTGCCACACACCTGGAATTGGCTAATTATCACCTGACAACACCTCACGTGCACTCGTTCGCTAATTTTCGCTGTTTATTTCCCCTTGAAATATGCCATATAATCTATTCTCGTACTAAAAATATAGATAAGGAGGGAAGGGAAAAGCCTAAGTGATATTTACATTCACCTGGAACTACCTAATTTATAATGGATTGTCTAGATTTCCTGCCAATCATTTCACTGCTATATATTAGCAGCTGTCAAGAGGCTGACATTGGCAGTAATGCATTTCCCTAGGTAGGCCACCCCGGCCCACCCCTATCAGTTCACTGTCATCTTCCCATGTGAAGGTACGTCTGTTTGCTCCTGCTAACTTCAGCCACTTTTTAGCCCCATGCAAAGGGCCCTGTGACCTTTACCCCCTACTAAACCTCGTGTGGAAAGAGGTAAAGGGCTGACAATTGAAAGAGAGTGACTATGATCTTTCTGTTGAGTAAAACAGTGCAAGTGGAATTGTAAATAATGTGTAAATAATATGTAAACAGCAAGTAAAGCAATGAATGTAAATATAAGTGAACAGTGGAAAATAATTTTATAAGTTACTTCAAGTGACAGTGCATAACACAGTGTAAATAAAATAGAAATGTAAATAATGTAAATAAAATAGAGAACGTAAATAGAAATGTAAATGAGTAGTATTATAAGAATACGAGTATATATACTAGGAGTAATGAAAGTGAAAGTTTCACTCTAGCATGTATGAATACTATGAGTTATGAGAGTGAAGATGAAAGTGACATTCACTCTCAATGCTAGTATACAGGACGAGAAAGTGAATGCTACGTATTTTACTGAAAGAAATTGAATGCCTACAGTGACAATAAACTACTATTACTGAAGGAAACTTATGGATAAAAACTGGAGATATATATAAGTGTTATATAGTAATAGAAATATAAACTGTGAGTGTTTTTATGAATAATAAATGACAACACCAGCAGCGAACTAGCGCAAGTGGGAAGGTCATACGCCCTCGTAATTTTCATTGCTTTCACAGTGGTTTTTTTTTTTTTTGGAATATGGATTTCAAACTATTTGAGAATCATAGAATAGTGTTTCTAGTAGTAATATCAGGCTGTGGTAATCATATTACGGGTTGTCGGGAAGTGTAAAGTGGAGACTTCGTTACCCAACTTCAGAGGTCTCCACAAGTCCTATGGTACTCGACGAAGGCTCAACAAACACCCCAGGAGAAAGCTGAAGGTATGTGCCATAAGCATACCTGAATTTAATATTCTAGGACTAATAACTGATTTTTGGCAAATATTTTTAGAGAGTCTGTCGGAGCGAGAATATGCCCGCGGGTGCCGCAAGAAAAAGCAAATCATGCCCGCGGTTAAAGGGTTAATGAAACCAAGTGGAGGTTGCAACAATTAAATGTGAAAGTTGTCATCAAACTAAATGTTAACCCCTTTACTACCAGAGTTCGTTCTTAATCTTTCCAGTCTAGTGATGCCTTTTTAACCCTTCTCAGGTAAACCTAAAATTTTATCCTTACTTAGGTAATGTGGGGTCTGTCAGACCCAAATCTTTAAAAAATCACCAAAAATACCAAGAACATCTTTATTGAAACAGTCACTTGTACACAGTTTCTGTAGTCCTATTCCTTCAATTTAGTGCAAAATGTATGAAAATATAAGTGACGAAATATAGTATGACTAAAATGAAAAGCATCGACAAATTTTATACCAACTGAAATTAGTGGCTGCCAAATGAAAACTGATATGTTCCACCAGTTTTGTATCATTTCATGTTGTACAGTAATGGTCAATGTTTCTGTAAGAAGCACATGTCATAAAAAAGAAAAAAAATGGTATGGAAGATATATATGGGAAAAAAAATCACAGGTTAGATAATGTGGGGTCTACTGGACCCCAAGGCCCTTTATCGCGAAAATAGAGCCAGATCCTGAACTGACCCCATCACCTCCCTAAACTAGTCTACTAGCCAGGAAGGTAGAGGGAAAACCAGATCCCAATACCTTATAGTAATATATGAAACCACTAAGAAAAATAGCGTGGGGTCCCAGAGACCCCACATTACCTGAGGAGGGTTAATTTTGTCCCTGCTACATTGCCACATTTTAGTGAGGCCCAGGCTTGAACTTACCTTAACCCTTTAACCGCGGGTGTCATTCCAGAATGACATTGACAAAACTGGACCAAACCGCGGGTGTCATTCTGGAATGATCGTGAATATTTTGAACACCGCGCGTTTTCCCGGCGCACAAAGTGTCTCACGCAAGAGTAGCTGTCGAGTTCTTTCATGCCAGCCATCCCACACCTCCCTCCTCCAACCCCGAGGGGGCCCCCCCCACCCCTGCCCTGACCCGCATCAGTCAGTATCTGTCCAGCTCTGTGCGTGAGAATGGCGCTCCGTCCCGACTCGTCGTCGCTCGCTTCCTCCTCTAAAGTGATTAGTGCTAGTGTTCCCTCTACCTTTACACCAGTAAAGGAACTGCCGACGGCGAGGCAGAAGGGGTTGAGCACTCCTGAAATTAGAACTGAGCTGGACAAAACAGTAAGTACTACTCTTGATTGTGGCAGTGAAGGTGACACACTCACAGCAAGCAGTGACGATTTGGCAGTGATTGGTGGTGAACCATTTTCCATTGATAGTGACAGTGATGAAAGTGATCGTGTTGTTTCCCCCCCACCACCCCCAACTTACTCTGGGAAAGGGAAGGCTCCTATGGGCAAATCTGGTATTGCACGTGGGAAGGGAGTGAAGTGCAGGCTCACGTCTCCCACACCAGGCCCTAGTAAGCATTTCCCATCAATTTCCCGTTCCCCCAGCCCTATTGCCCTCACATCATCATCATCATCTGCCGTGCCCTCTCCTCAGTCTACATCATCTGAGGAGTACGAATTCCCAGAGCCTGCAAAGCGAGGGAAGGCAGGCCGTGCAGGCAGGGCAGGCAGGCCTAGAGCAAAGGGGATGCATGGCAGTTGGAGGGCAAAGCTGGGCGATAAGCGAGGAGATAAGCGAGGTGATAAGCGGGGTAGAAAGGGTCAAGTTTCACCACGCACCAGGTCAGAAACCCCCCCGCCTGCTCCCCGCTCAGCTCCCTCACCCTCGCCACCCCCCCACTCACCGCCCCCGCACTCACCCCCCTCCCCGTTGCCTCCTGCCTCACCCCCCTCCCGCTCGCCTCCTGCCTCACCTCCTGCCTCACCCATTGCCTCACCCATTGCCTCACCCATTGCCTCCACCTCAGCTCCTTCTCACGGGGAAACGAGTGCAATGCAACCTGCCACTGCCACTGAACCACGCACAGGGAAAGTGGATGCATTTGTTTGGTCTGACGGTGCAGATTTTCAGCCACACAATCCGCCGTTTGATATGACAAATGCTGGAATACAGCCTGCCTTCCCATGCAACGCAGGAGATGACTTTGTTGACTACTTCCTGGCCTTCATGGATGATGAAGTCGTGCAGCATGTCAGCGATGAGACCAATAGGTATGCAGCTTAGTGTGCAGCAGAAGGGCTGGGACCTATTGGCTCACCAAAGCAAGTGTCGTGGTTGCCTGTCGGAATCAGAGAGCTGTATGTTTTTTTTGCCCTAATGTTTCTGATGCCCCATATAAAGAGACATGAGTTGGAGGAGTACTGGCTCGTGGATGACGTTACTACTATCCCAGTATTCGGGAAGTATATGTCACGGGATCGGTTCCGACAGCTGCTTGGATACCTGCACTTCGCTGACAATGCAAACCCGTCCCAAACTGACCCTTTGTGGAAAGTGAGGGATTTTCTCAACAGGATTAGGGATCGATTTATGCGATTTTTCTGGCCTATGCAGAAAGTCGTCATAGACGAATCCCTGGTATTGTTCAGAGGACGTCTCAAATTCATGCAGTACATCCCCAGCAAACGCCACCGCTTTGGGATAAAGTTCTTTGTGCTGTGTGACTGTGAGACGGGGTATATCCTGGATTTTGTCATCTACTCGGCTAGTACAATGGATGTGAACAGGAAAGACCCCCTTGGCTTCTCTGGCTCCGTTGTAAAAGTGCTGATGGAGAGGTATTTTGGTGGTAATCATGTGCTGTACACAGACAATTACTACACAGCACCGAAACTCTCCAAATACCTTGCTGAACACGGCATTGGCACTGTTGGCACTGTACGGAGCTATAGGAAAGAGTGGCCAAGTTTCCCCGAAGCATCATCATCATCCAAGGGAGATGTTCACCTGAAGAAGTCAGACAAGCTTCTTGTGATCAGGTGGCATGACAAGAAGGTCGTGAATATGATCAGCACCATCCACAAGGGGGAATTGCAGAGAACTGGGAAGGTCAGCTACAGGACGGGAGAGCCAATCATGAAGCCTGATGCCGTCATTGATTACAATGTCAATATGAGACTTGTTGATAAGTCTGATATGATGATTGGCGAAATCGACTGTCTCAGGAGAAACACCCGATGGTACAGGAAGGCTTGCCTGCACATGCTCGATATGTGCATGGTCAACGCCTTCATTCTCTACAAGACACAAGTCGGGGGCATAAGGCAACCATCACTGAGACAGTTTTCCAAGACTGTCGTGCAGCAGCTACTTGCACGATTTGGTCAGGTGACGGCATTGATCCCGAGGCGACACTCTGACACAACCTGACCGTCTTGAGTGCCGCAATTACATGAGCCGGCACCAGCTTGTGAAATTGCCTCTTACAGCAGGCGGCAGGTTGTCACAGGGCCGCTGCAGAGTATGTTCTAACACCACATGGAGGCCTAGGACGAGAAAAATGAGCACACACCAGTGCCTGGAATGCCAAGTCGCTCTATGTGTAACTCCGTGCTTTGCCGAGTGCCACTCTCTGAGTAAATACTGAAAGTGACAGTGATATATAGTGATGCGACAGTGACGTGTTTTGCCAATAATTGTATAATGGATAATGTAGTAATAAGGGATATTTTGCCTAGAAAAAAATGTAAATATTGGCCAGTATAATACTGTAAGTGATATTGTAATAAGAGAATCTGCGGCACTTGTGTAATTCTGCGGCACTTGTGTAATTCTGTGATGCGCCAGTGACGCAATATAGTAATAAGTGCAGTGTAAATATAATGTATATTGCCCAGATTATATGTAAAATAATATTAGAAGTTAGAAAGAATGAAAAGATTGCATGAAACGTCAGTGAGGGGGTGCCGCCGCAGTGAAGTGAGGCGCAGCCGCAGCGAAGAGCGGGCGCAGCCGCAGGGAAGTGCCTTTTACCTACTTCAGTGAGCACAGAGTGGGTGTTTATCGTATGTGCAGTGTTCATATATGTTTATATAACTATTATGAGAGAGTGGTTGGCATTTGGTAATGGTGTGTGGGGCATAAAATAGTTATTTCACACCCCTCACTTCTAACGGCTCTCCCCATCCTGTGAAAGTCAACAAAGTCATGAAACCTACATTAATGGAAAGCGCTGAAGGTTAGTACTTTTTAATGGTACCTTATTTTTTTCTCTAGCTTTATTCTGTGCAGAGTTATTAAGGTTTAAAGGCTTGTTTACATTTGGCTGAAACCCCCGCGGGAGAGGACAGTCAGACCAAAACAATACCCGCGGTTAAAGGGTTAAACCAAACATCCATTTCCGTTTTTGCGGTGCATGGGCTGAAGGTGGACTTGAGCTGTGTTGTAGCCAAGCTTAAGCCAAGTTGATCCGCCCCTGGAGCAGGCTTGAGGTAACTTTAGGCCAAAGATATGATGTATTATGTAAACTAGGATGACACCTTTTCATTGTTATAAGTAATGTTTTCACATTTCCTTTATAGTACACCATTAATATGTGACTTGTAATGATTGTTTGATGACAACTTTCACATTTTATTGGCAGAGGGTTAGTGCCCCTCCCCAGAAAACAACTAACTAAAAAGATAAACAAGAAGCCTCAGACAAGGACTGACCAAAAGATAACGACCAAGGACCTGACAAAGGACATGGTAATCGGAACATGGAATGTAAGAGATGTGAATGATGAGGTGAAAGAGAGAGAGAGATTGTTCAGGTGCTTGAGGGTGCGAAAGTTGATGTATGTGGAGTATCTGAAACTAAATGGAGAGGTGAGAGTGTGAGAGAAAGGGAGTATGGATGGGGTATATGTGCAGGAGTAGGTGAGAATGAGAGGGCAAAAGAAGGAGTGTGTATAGTTGTGAGTAAAAGATGGAAGAAGAACTTAAGAGAGTATGGATCAGTTGGGTCAAAGATTGTGCGGGTAAGATTGAAAGTTGGAATACAAATGTGGGCGATTGTGTGCGTCTATGCGCCAATGCTAGATCATGCAAGCAGAGTGAGAGAAGAATTCTGGATAAATGTGGAAGTATGCATGGAAAAGTTTGGAAGGAATGAGAGAGTGTTTTTGATCAGTGATATGGATGGTAAAGTTGGGAATGTGAAGGTGGATGGAATAGTTGGTGAGTGGGGTGTGCCTGCTGAGATGGATGAGAATGGCAGTGCGTTAGTGGACATTTGTGCTGGGAGGGGGTTGGTGATAGCCAATACCCTCTTCAGGCACAAAATGATCCACAGGTATACATGGCGAGTGATGAGAAGGGTGGGTGGTGAACTGAATGAAAGGAAGACAATGATTAATAATGTGTGTTTGGATGAAAGGATGCAAAGATGTGTAATGGATGCAAGAGCTTATAGAGGTTGGGGGAATGGACTTTCTGACCACTACTTGGTAGTGGCCAGAATCAAGATAAAAATAAGATGGAGTAATAGAAGAAGGGAAGGACGGGAAGAAGGAGTATTTGCAAGGAGAGTGGAAAGGTTACAAGACGATGAGAAAAAGGCAGAATATAAGAGAGAAGTGGAGGAACCATTGACCAAATATGAATTGGAGCAGATGGGAAACGTGGAAGATGTGTGCAGGATATTCACAGAAGAAATATGTGCAGCATGTGATGTGGTGTGTGGGATGAAGAGAAGACGGAGGGGGGTGCAAGGAACAGCGTGGTGGAATGAAGAGGTGAGACAGGCTGTGACATGAAAGAAGAAAGCATATAATGAATGGATGAGAAATAGGGCGTGGAAGAAGTTGAGAGGTGGAAGAGAGAGTTATATGTAGAAAGAAAGAGAGAGGTAAAAAGTTTAGTAAGAGAGAGTAAGAAGAGAGTGGATGAGGAGTTTGGAAGGAATTTGAGTGTAAAGTGGAGGGACTGTAAGAAAATGTTCTGGAAGGAGGTGAAGAGAGGAAGACAGGGTGGAAGTGAAGTTAGAAGGGGAGTTAAAGATAAAAATGGTAGATTACTAGTGGAGAAGGGAGAAAAAGTGAGCAGATGGAGAGAACACTTTAAGGAATTGTTGAACATAGAGGATGGAAGTGATGTGAGTATAAGTGGCTGGGGAATGGCTGGGAGAAGGAGGGAGGTGAGAAAACAGGAAGAAATCAGTAGGAGGAAGGTAGAGTTCCGGAGGATTGGAAGTCAGGTATAATTATTCCCTTGTACAAAGGGAAAGGGGAAAAAGAAGTGTGTGGTAATCATAGGGGCAATTGTCTTCTTAGTATAATAGGAAAAGTGTATGGTAGGATACTTATTGACAGAGTTAGGGAAATAACAGAGGAATTGGTTGGAGAAGAACAGGGGGGCTTTAGGAAGGGAAGAGGTTGTGTAGATCAGATATTCATTCTTAGATCTTTAGTGAAAAAGTTTCTAGAGAAGGGAAAGAAGTTGTATGCGGCTTTCATGGATTTGGGGAAAGCATATGACAGGGTGGATAGACAAGGATTGTGGAAAGTATTAAGAATATATGGAGTAGATGGGAAGTTGTTGAATGCTGTGAAGAGTATGTATGATGGTGCTAAGGCTGCAGTGCTTGTGGATGGTGAACTGAGTGAATTTTTCTCTTTGAAGGTTGGGTTGAAACAGGGATGTGTCAGGTCTCCATGGTTGTTCAATCTGTACATGGATGGGGTAATAAAAGAGGTACAAGGTAGGGTAGTGGATGTTGGAGTGGCCCTGGTGAGAGAGGGTAGTGTCTGGAAACTCCCTGTACTGTCGTTTGCAGATGATACTGTGTTGTTGAGTGAAGACGAAGGGGAGCTGCAAGGCTTGGTGGTTGAATTTGGGAGAGTGTGTAAGAAATGGAATCTAAATGTGAATGTAGGGAAGAGTAAAGTGACGGAATCTAAAGGTGAATGTAGGGAAGAGTAAAGTGATGGTCTTTGAGAGAGGTGAAGTCAGTGAATGTACAGCGAGGTTGGATGGTGAGGAAATGGAAAATGTGAGTACGTTTAAGTACTTGGGTAGTGTGATGAGTAAGGATGGAGGTTTAGAGGGTGAAGTGCTTGAAAGGGTACAGCAGGGAAGAAAGGTTGCTGGTTCCTTGAAAGCAGTGATAAGAAACAGGGAAGTGAGCATGGAAGTGAAAAAGTTACTACATGACAGTATTATGATACCAACTCTAACGTACGGAAGTGAAGCTTGGACGTTGTCGGTAGGGCACAAGTCAAGAGGAGCCTGTGGAGTCACATGGAGAGACAGGCTGACAAATGAGGATATAATGGAGCGTTGTGGTGTGGATGTGGATGTGATAGGAAGCTTTAGGAGGAATACACTGAGGTGGTTTGGCCATGTGGAGAGGATGGAGGGTGAAAGACTGATGAAGAGAGTGTATGTGAGTGAAATGGAGGGGGGAAGAGGGAGGGGGAGGTCGAGGATGAGAAGGAGGGATGGGGTGGAGAGGTATTTGAGAGAGTTGGGTGTGAGTTGGGAGCAGGGCAGTGAAATGGCGGGGGACAGGTTGACATGGAGGCGATTTGTTTGTGGCCACCCTGACGGGATTGAGGCATCTGGCAGTAGATAGATAGATAGATAGGTAATGATTGATGATGATATTCACATGTGCTAGACGTAACTGTGGATGCATTTTAGCAAGAACATTAAATGTCAGTAGTAGAAGCTGGTTGGAGTGTTTACAGCAGTCAGTTGATTGGAAACAACAGAATGTTTCTATGAGGCCACTGAGACTTAAGCCAAAGAGCAAAGCCTGGCTTAATCTTCAGGTCTGAAAAAAATGTGGCATCATTTAATACCTACACTATTTATCATCATCATCATCATCATCATCATCCGGACCTCCATTCCCACCCTAGAGCGGGGTGAGGAGTAGCAACGTCCATACAGCCCAAGTTTGCCCAATGGGCGACGCTTCCATTCTCTCATCATTCAAGCCCCCGGAATCCTGGCTTTATCTGATACACCAAAAAACATTCACCACATTCTGTAGCTTCACATAAACTTACAGTATCTGATAAAGCCAATCCGAATGCTGTCATGCTAAGAACGGTTGCTAAATCCCTGATCATGAGCTTCTTTTCACAACATTCATCTGCCCAGCTCGATCTTTTGTCAATCCCTTCGCTTCACTGACATCCATAACTCTCTTCCTCATGCACTCAATCACCATATCCCTCCACCTTCTCCTTGGTCTACCTCATCTCCTCCCTCCTTCAGATTCGCTGAGATATATCTTTTTCACCACTCTATTGATATCCATTCTCTACACATGACCATACCAGCTCAGTACACTCCCTTCAATTCTGGTGTCCACAGACTTCATTGCTCCACATCTTTCATGAATCACATTATTTCATATGCTATCCACTGTCTGCACTCCACGTACATTCCTCAGCAGTCCCATCTTCACTACTGTCACTCCTGACGTATTATTTTCATGGCACACTGTAGTCTTACACCCATATATGAAAGTTAGCACTAACACTCTTTCATGTAAGCCTCATGCAGCTGCAGCACTCAAGCCTTGTTTCTTACCAAGGCTTTCATAGCACCAGCTACTTTCCTTCTTTGTGCCATTCTGCTTTCCACATTTTCCTCTCTTTTTCTGTCACTGTATCCAGGTATTTGAACTCCCTCACTAATTTCAGTCTCTCTCCATTCACTGTAACATCACACTGGGAGTCACTTTCTCTCTCGATTACCATCAGTTTACTCTTGTCTACATTTGCTTTCAAGGCAAGATGCTCACAGACATCAGCAACACTCTGCACTAGTCTACCAAGTTCTTGTCTGGCATTTTGCAAGTACAGCAGTACTGCATCATCAGCATACAACAGATAGGAAATGTTCCATCCATCACCATTCATTACCTGGGCCTCCCTCTCTCCATTACTTGTGGTTTTTCTTCTGTTATCACCCTATCCATATACTGTATATATTGAACAATTATGGGGACATCACACAGCCTTGTTGCATGCCCACATTGTTTGTGAACCATTTACTTAGATGCCCATTTACCCATACACATGTCTCACTGCCATCATAAAAACTCTTGATGGCACCTAGCAGTTTATCATCTATGCCATACATGCACAAAACCTTCCACAATCCATCTCTGTCTAGTTTGTTGTATGCTTTTTCTAGATCCATGGATGCTGTTAACTCCTTATAGTCCTTCTCACAAGCTTTCTCCACTATCTGTCTCATGCAGATATTTGATGTCTCTCCTAATGTCACCATGTTCATCACTCACTAGGACTTCTGATGTCTCTCTTACTTTCTCTATAATAATTCTTCCATATACCTTCCCTATAGCACTCAGTAAACTTATGCCATGATAATTATTGCACTCACTTTGCTCACCTTTATTTTTGTACAGGGGTACAATCATAGCCTTTTCCCACTTTGCTGGCACAGTTTCACTTTTAATGCCTTCTTAAATATCTCCAACAAGCACTTCATTCAGCTGTCTCCACTACACTTAATCATCTCTTCATACACCTTAGACCCAGCTGCTTTTCCATTTTTCAGCCACTTCACAGCGCTCTTCACCTGTACGCGTGCCATGTTTCCTGGCACTGCACTCCTTGTCTGCACACCCCCAGAACCAATCATGTTTACAGCCACTTTGCTCTCTCTATTCCCATTCATCAGGCTTTCAAAATATTCTTTCCATCTGATCCTTACTTCATCCCCATGGGTTAATAATCTACCACTTACATCCTTCACACTTTCACATTTCTTTCTGCTGTCACTTCTACATTTCTGCACCTCTTTCCAGAATAACTTCCTATTTTCAGAATAATTTGCATTCATTTTTCTTCCTAGATCATCATTTACCTCTTTCTTTCATGGGGGAGAGATAGTAGTAGAATGGATGTGGAAGATGTGCAGATTGGCCTGGGTGGCAGTTAGAGTCCTGGAGGATAGGAAGTCAGGTATAATTATTCCCTTGTACAAAGGGAAAAGATTAGGAGAAATACACTGAGGTGGTTTGGACATGTGGAGAGAATGGAGAATGAAAGACTGACTAAGAGGGTGTATGTAGGTGAGGTGGAGGGAGGGAGAGGGAGGGGTAGACCGAGGATGAGGTGGAGGGATGGAGTTGAGAGGTATATGAGGGAGGGGGGGGTGAGTTGGGGGGAGGGGAGTCAAATGGTGGGTGACAGAGTGACTTGGAGGCGTTTTGTCTGTGGCCACCCTTTGCGGGATTAGGGCGTCGGGCTATAGATAGATAGATAGACAAAGGGAGAGGGAAAAAAGACATGTGTGGTAATCATAGGGGCATTTGTCTTCTTTGTGTAATTGGAAAAGTGTATGGTAGGATACTTATTGACAGAGTTAGGGAAAGAACAGAGGAATTAGTTGGAGAAGAACAGGGAGGCTTTGGGAAGGGAAGAGGCTGTGTCGATCAGATATTCATTCTTAGATCTTTAGTGGAAATGTTTCTAGAGAAGGGAAAGAAGTTGTATGCAGCTTTCATGGATTTGGGGAAAGCATATGACAGGGTGGATAGACAAGGATTGTGGAAAGTATTAAGAATATATGGAGTAAATGGGAAGTTGTTGAATGCTGTGAAGAGTATGTATGATGGTGCTAAGGCTGCAGTGCGTGTGGATGGTGAACTGAGTGAATTTTTCTCTCTGAAGGTTGGGTTGAAACAGGGATGTGTCATGTCTCCATGGTTGTTCAATCTGTACATGGATGGGGTAATAAAAGAGATACAAGGTAGGGTAGTGGATGTTGGAGTGGCCCTGGTGAGAGAGGATAGTGTCTGGAAACTCCCTGTACTGTTGTTTGCAGATGATACTGTGTTGTTGAGTGAAGACGAAGGGGTAGCTACAAGGCTTGGTGGATGAGTTTAGGAGAGTGTGTAAGAAACGGAATCTAAAGGTGAATGTAAGGAAAAGGAAAGTGATGGTCTTTGAGAGAGGTGAAGTCAATGAATGTACAGTGAGGTTGGATGAGGAGGAAATGGAAAATGTGAGTACTTTTAAGTACTTGGGTAGTGTGATGAGTAAGGATGGAAGTTTGGAGGGTGAAGTGCTTGAAAGGGTACAGCAAGGAAGAAAGGTTGCTGGTCCCTTGAAAGCAGTGATAAGAAACAGGGAAGTGAGCATGGAAGTGAAAAAGTTACTACATGACAGTATTGTGATACCAACTCTAAAATATGGAAGTGAAGCTTGTAAGTTGTTGGAAGGACACAAGTCAAGAGTGAGAGCAGTGGAAATGAGTTATTTAAGAGGAGCCTGTGGAGTCACATGGAGAGATAGGCTGACAAATGAGGATATAAAGGAGCGTTGTGGTGTGGATGTGGATGTGATAGGAAGCGTTAGGAGGAACACACTGAAGTGGTTTGGCCATGTGGAGAAGATGGAGGGTGAGAGAGTGACGAGGAGAGTGTATGTGAGTGAGGTGGAGGGGGAAAGAGGGAGGGGGAGGCCAAGGATGAGATGGAGAGATGGGGTGGAGAGGCATATGAGAAAGGGGTGCTTGAATTGGGAGCAGGGCAGTGAAATGACGGGGGACAGGGCGACATGGAGGTGATTTGTTTGTGGCCTCCCAGTACGGGATTGAGGCATCTGGCAATAGATAGATAGATTTTTCCTCTTCTCTAGTCTCTCTGTGTGCTTCTTGCTTTCAGTATATAGTAATATCT
This sequence comes from Coenobita brevimanus, assembly GCF_032717465.1. Lineage (NCBI taxonomy): Eukaryota > Metazoa > Arthropoda > Malacostraca > Decapoda > Coenobitidae > Coenobita > Coenobita brevimanus. The sequence goes on along the minus strand of NC_137051.1, from coordinate 34,490,073 downwards.
TTAATATCCGGACGCCCACTAACCGGACACCCCAGTGTCCGGATATTTTGGGCCCTCGGGCCTTGGGAACTCATGAATGGAAAAGAAAAAAAAAAGTAAAAAAAAAAGAAAAATCCAAATTTTTTTTCAACCATTATTTGAACTTGGTGCACGGTGCCGTCAACCAGCTTTTTTTATGCACGGCCCCTTGCATCCTTCCCTCCCCAGTTACCGCTAACTGCCATCCTGACTAGACGCTCATCGCAGTGGGTGTCGCATGTGCTCATTTTTGTGAATAAACAGCGAATGAACTGCAATACCTCGCCACTCGACCACATGGAAATTTACAGTGTTGTGCATTTTAAGAAATTAGAATTCAGATTGCAAAGGATTAAGTGCAGAGTGCAAACTGGCGGTTGTAATTGGCATGGCACAAGTAAAAATAGAATGTTCAGTGTTAAACAGTTATGATTCACAGTGCAAAGGATTAAGTGCAGCACAACACTGGATTACTGTATGTGCTTCAAGAGCATTTTCTCCACTGCCAGAGCCTTGGAGGAGGCAGGTTAATCTTCGTAATGGCCACGGACATGTTGTAAGTACCCCGTACACTGCTAAATATTTTCCATACTCACTTCTAATTTCTCATTCTCTGGTTCCTTTTCATTTATTTCATGCTTTCTCTCCCTTACTTGTGTGAATAGGGTATTAAATAGGTGCTATGCATGTCTGGTAGGGAGTTATGTAGGTGGTTTTATGAGTTAGGTTGGGTTAGGGTCCATAAGTACCAGTCCAGGAGGCAGGACCCCAGTATCCGGACGATCCCACTTCCCGGACATGCCTTTGGCTGTACTACATTGAATATTGGAGAGATTACTGTATTCATTTCATATTTGAATTGAACCCCTCTCCTGTAACTGCTCTAGCCAGTTCTTCCTCTTTTCCTCCACTCCTCTCCAAACCTTTTCATCCCGCCATGCCGTACCTTTCTTCTTTGTTGTTACTCTTGCCACACCACACACCACTTTAGCACTCCTAACTAAGCAGTCCCTATATTCATTCCACAGGCTGTCCAGATCCATTTCATTCCAATTCACTGATTCTAACTCCTCCCCTACTTTGGTCCTATATTCATCTGCCATTTCTTTGGTCCTCAGCTTCTACATTGCCACTTAGAATAAAGCTGTATTTTTTTTTCATGATTCTTGCAGTCTTTGAAGCTACAGCATAAGTTGATTATATTCTGATTCAGTTGAGCAACATTCTTTGGTTTGCCATTTTATGTCTTCCAGCCACTTAACCACAGTACTGTATTCTGGTAGTCTAAGCATTATAATATGATAGTTGGAATAACTGCCTTGCATAGGTTTGATTCCCAGGGGTTGACTGGAGTTTTTTTTTTTTTTGTAATTCATATATTACACTCCAGGTAAGTAGGATGGTCATCAGCCCATGTTTTGTAGTGGGTCCAGTCTCATCTGAACATGAACCCAGTGGACTGCAGGCTGAAGTTGTTCTTCTCATGTTCTCCGCCATCCTCCTTTTGGAGGATTGGGAGGGAGTTAAGGAGAGGGGTGTTTGTATAACCAGATAGTGAAACAACATGGTTATGTTGTTGCCAGCACATGAAGGTGTCCCTTCCCATCACCCATCACTCCTTGGTAGTAATGGACTATGGTAGCTTAGTCCCAGGCCCTGGTACTTTTTTTCTTCTCTATCCTGACATCATACTAGCATCAGGTTTATTAAAGTGAGCATTATTCTACAAGCACTATTTTCTATGCTGTACTTATCACTTGCTATTTCTCCTTATAGTATCTCATTAATACACTATATATAAATATCTCTCAGCACTGTACAAGAAAGATGTGATTTATGATCATGTTGCATTGCTTAAAACCTGAATCTTAGGTGGGAAAGAGTGGTCAGGATGATGATGATGATGATGATTGGAAAACAAGGTTAGGTTGATGATGAATTATGGTGATTTTACTTGCAGCAGTGAGAATGTTGGTGGGGGTATTGGAGGTGGTGAGAGGCAAGGCATGAGAGGCCTGCCTGGCCTGGTGACCATGTTAGAGCAGGACCACTCAGGCCAGTGTCAGCAGAGAGATAGTTCCACCCTGGCTGGCCCCAGTGGCAGTGGCAGTGCCAGCACCCCCGGCACCACCACAACAGCACCACTCTCGGCTCAGTCCAGCACACAGAGCTCAGGTGAGGCTTCCTGGTTCCATGCTCTTGTTAGCTATGGAGGCTTATGAGTCTGTTGTCCCATGATTCAACTGGGTCACTCCCAGAACTTGAACACAGTGCAATTCCCAAATTCCAAAATGATTGGGATCAGGAGGCTTTCTGAAAAAAAAAAAAAAAAAAAAAAAAAGTAATTTTAGTCATATGTATAGATTTCCACATGTCACTTGCCATACCTTTCAGCAATCACTATACTTGTACTACAATTTACAGCAGACTCTCGCTATGGTGGACTACTTTGGGGAAAGCCTGATCCAATAAAGCTAATAGTCTGTTATATCTGATGGTCCCCCTTTGAAGTGGGATTTCAAGCACATGTTTGAAAATAAATGAGTACAGTAGCATATTATAGTACTAAAAATATAGACTATACCCATTTTACACAAATTCAGCCCATAATTTCACTCTTTTTGCAGCTTATTTCATATCCTTGTCATAGCACTTCTTCTTGAGTAGTACTGTACAGTATAACTGTAGTCTATTATTACTCAGCAGTCATGATGAGGAGAGGGCAATTTCAGACCAGGTTGGAATAAAAAGGTTAGGGAACACATGTATTGCAACCCACTGCACCCCATTTAATGGACATTGTTCTTTATAGCTGATGGACTTTTGTTGACCTTCGTATCGCTGTATGATTTATGAAGGCTTCAACATGCTTGCATGCATCGACCTTGGTCACCTAATGGTGTCGCTGCATGCTGCCCGATCTCTGACAACCCCATTATTCAGTACCTTGCCCCTTTGTATGTGGCATTTGTTGGGTGGTGTTATCCCATATGGTAGTGAGACCTGGGCAGTAAAGAAAATGGATATTCATAGGCTCAGATGCACAGAAATGACAATGATTAGATGGATGGGTCTGTCAGATCATATGATTGTGGTATGCAAGATCAAGCTGAGAGGAGTGAGGTGGATCAGGAGAGAGAGGAGCAGGCAGGGAGAAAGACTGAAAGTTGAGAAGCTGAAGATCAAAGAAAGGGCAGATGATTACAGGACCAAAGTAGAGGAGGAAATAGAATCAATGAATTGGAATGAAGTGGATCAGGACAGCCTGTGGAATGCATATTGGGATTGCTTAGTTAGGATTGCTAAAGCGGTGTGTGTTGTGGCAAGAGTAACAACAAAGAAGAAAGGTATGGCATGGTGGGATGAAGAGGGTAAGGGAGCAATAGAGGAAAAGATGAAAAAGTGGCTATGGTGGTTACAGGACAGAGGTTCAATTGACGTGTGAACTGAATATAATGAGAGCAAGAAGCATGTAAAGATACTAGTCAAGAAGAAAAAGAAAAAGGTAAATGATGATCTAGGAAGAAAAATGAATGCAAATTACTCTGAAAGTAGGAAGTTATTCTGGAAAAAGGTGCAGGAATGTAGAAGTGACAGCAGACAGAAATGTGAAAGTGTGGGAGGTGAAGTAAGGACCAGATGGAAAAAATATTTTGAAAGCCTGATGAATGGGAATAGAGGGAGCAGATTTGCTGTAAACGTGATTGGTTTGGGGGATGTGCTGAGAAGGAATGCAGTGCCAGGAAACGTGACACTCACTCAGGTGAAGAGCTCAGTGCAGCGACTGAGAAATGGGAAAGCAGCTGGGGTTGATGAGGTGTATGCAGAAATGATTAAGTGTAGTGGGGAGAGCAAAATGAAGTGCTTGTTGGAGATATGTAAGAAGGCATGAATGCGTGGAACTGTGCCAGCAGAGTGGAAAAAGGCTGTGATTGTACCTCTGTACAAAAATAAAGGTGGGCGAAGTGAGTGGAAGAATTATTGTGGCATAAGTTTATTGAGAAAATAAGAGAAAAAACAGAAGTCCTAGTGAGTGATGAACAGGGTGGCTTTATGAGTGGCAGAGGATGGATTAAGACAGATAGTGGAGAAGGCTTGTGAGAAGGACTATAAGATTTTTATGCTATTCATGGATCTGAGAAAAGCATACAACAAAGTAAGCAGAGAAGGATTGTGGACAGTTTTGCGCATATATGGTGTAGAGGGTAAGTTGCTAGGTGCCGTCAGGAGTATTTATGATGGTAGTGAAGTATGTGTAAGGGTAAGTGGGCATCTAAGTGAATAGTTCACAAACAATGTGGGCATGCGACAAGGTTGTGTGATGTCTCCATGATCGTTCAGTATATATTTGGATGGGGTGATGAGAGAAATAAAAACACAAGCAATGTAGAGAGGGATGGCATTGATAATGAATTGTGATAGATGGAATACCTCTAATTTGTTGTATGCTGATGATGCATTACTACTTGCAAATACTGGAGAAGTGAAAAAGTTACTACGTGACAGTATTGTGATACCAACTCTAACGTATGGAAGCGAAGCTTGGACGTTGTTGGAAGGATACAAGTCAAGAGTGAGAGTAGTGGAAATGAGTTATTTAAGAGGAGCCTGTGGAGTCATATGGAGAGACAGGCTGACGAATGAGGATATAAAGGAGCGTTGTGGTGTGGATATGGATGTGATAGGAAGTGTTATGAGGAACACACTGAGGTGGTTTGGCCATGTGGAGAGGATGGAGGGTGAAAGACTGACGAAGAGAGTGTATGTGAGTGAGGTGGAGGGGGGAAGAGGGAGAGGGAGGCTGAGGATGAGATGGAGGGATAGGGTGGAGAGGTATATGAGAGAGGGGGGTGTGAGTTGGGAGCAGGGCAGTGAAATGGCGGGGGACAGGGCGACTTGGAGACAATTTGTTTGTGGCCACCCCAAACGGGATTGAGGCGTCTGGCAATAGATAGATAGATAGAAATACTGGAGAAGAACTTGGTAGACTAGTGCACAGTTTTGCTGATGTCTGTGAGTGTCATGCCATGAGAGTAATGTAGAAAAGAGTGAAGTGATGGTTATAGGGAGAGAAGGTGACTCCCAGTGTGATGTTACAGTGAATGGAGAGAGACTGGACTTGGTGAGAGAGTTCAAATACCTGGGTACAGCGATAGAAAAGAGAGGAAAATGTGCAAAAGACATGGAAAGTAGAGTGACACAAGGAAGGAAAGTAGCTGATGTTATGAAGGCCTTGATAAGAAACAGAGGCTTGAGTGTTGCAGCTGCACGAGGCGTACATGAAGGAGTGTTAGTGCCAACTTTAACATATAGATGTGAGGCTATGTTGTGGCATGAATATGAAAAATCAAGAATGAGAGCAGTGGAGATAGAACTGCTGAGAAATGTAGAGTACAGAGAGTGGATAGGATACAGAATAATGCTATTCGTGAAAGATGTGGAATGAGGAAGTCTGTGGACTCCAGAATCGAAGAGAGTGCACTGAGATGGTATGGTCATGTGAAGAGAGTGAATAAGAATAGAGTGGTGAAAAAGGTATAACTGAGCAAATCTGAATTTGGGAGGAGGCAAAGTAGACCAAGAAGTTGGAGGGATATGGTAGACGAGTGTGTGAGGAAGAGAGAGATGGAAGTTGGTGAGTCTAGGGGAGTGATGAGATCGAGCTGGCTGGATGAATATTGTAAGAAGTGCATCATCAGGGATTGGGGACCCCTGTTTAATGTGACAGGATCCGGATTGGCTTTGTTGGATACGTTTATGTGAAGCTACAGAATATGGTGAATATTTTTGGTGTATCAGATAGAGCCAGGATTCCGGGGGCTTGAATGATGAGTGAATGGAAGCATGGCCCATTAGACTGGGCAAATTTGGGCTGTCTGGATGTTGCTACTCCTCACCCGGCCCTAGGGTGGGAAAGTATGTCCAGTTGAGGATAAGGATGATAAAAATAAATTAACAAAGGTCTCGTAGAAGGAGAATGTCCTACGTAACGTTTCTACCATCCAGCAAATTAAATTTTTTCTGGTGCCCTCACACCTAGAGAGATATAGTCACAATAATGTTGAACACATGACTTGAAACAAGAACTGATTGTCCTGCTGTTGTCTCACTGTAAATTTGCCAAAATTTTATTATCTTTTCATCTTGAATATTGAGCTGTAGCAAGAGATAAACATCAATACATGATTCTAGTCATAAAGGAGTGCTTTTGAAAGGATGTTGACAATAGTTTTATGTCATTTTTCATTGAACTATGGGAAGTAAGCTGGAAAAGGTAGGAAACCACCAAGTTAAGGTAAATGAACCATATTTATGACATTTTGTGTTTTGTCAGGTGCCATTACGCCAGGTGGCCACGGGTCGGGCAGCTCAGGCACAGTGAAGCCTTTGGACCCAAGCATTGACTTGGAGCTGGATGTGCGTGTATGCATCAGCTCCGGCATGTGCAACTTGTACACCAAGTGCTTCCCCAGGGACGATGACCGCAAGTATGACTCTCACTACTGCATCATATTAAGAGTTGTATTGTAAATGGCAAAGGAGACTTCATAGAACATCATTTTTGCAGTTTATTCAACATATGATTCCTCTATATCTTTTACGTGTTAGATGCAAACTTTGTTGATATTAAAATAACATCAGTATCCATCCATCCATCATCCAATCCTATGTTTCCCCATGAGGAGAGTAGGAACCCGGGACTAGGCAAGTTGGTCCTGACATTTAGGATGAGAGTGACCAGCCTCACTCATCCCTGAGTGGCATTACGTGAGCAATAAACCTCAACCACCCCTTGGATATGAATCTTCACCAGCTCAATCCGATTGGAGCACAATAATTACCCACTAAACCACCAGGCGCCAAAATTTGATTATATGGTAACCATCAGGGCTAGTAAATGGTTTCCTGGTGTACAGGAAACCATTTGGCTTGTCACTCAGTGAAGAGTCACCCACGAGCAGACGGAAGTAGAAAGAATGAAAGAAAGAAAGACAGAAGAAGGAGTGTAAAATCATCCGTAGGCAGAAGGATGAGGAAAAAATGAAGGAAAGACAGAAGAGGATGGAAGGAGAGAAGGATGGAGGAGAGGAAAGGGCAGACACCCGAGAGCAGCACTACGTTGAGTGAGTGGATGGTGAGCGCCCGCACCTACCACCTAACATCAGTAGTTATAATTAACATAAAAAAAATGTTATTCTGCAGTACACAGAGCAAATTACTAAGGTGGGTATAGGCAGCTCCTGCTTGTTGTCTGGGTGTGGAATAACCTAATAAGAGAAAGTTAAGTCTCCCCTTCCCACTCTCCCTGCTTCTCTCCCTTTCTCTGTCCCCTTTTCCTCCTACTCTCCCTTTTTCTACCTCTTTCCCCCCTCTCTGCATGTTTCACCCCTCCTCTTCTCCTTCTCTTTCAGAAAAATATAGATAGATAGATAGGTAAATGCATTTGTAATGTTATCAAAATAGAAGACCCAACAAAGGTTAAAGGAAGGAATACAGTGTGGGTTTAATTGCTAAAACCAAAATAAAAGAAGACCATTGGAGGAGAGTACAGTGGGACACCAACTTTTGCACCTAATTGGGACCAAAAATAATGCGCGAGTTGAAATCGCAAAAGTTGGGGCATTGTCCTTATGGCAGAAATGCTAATTGGTTCCTGGCTACCCTAAAGTAAAACCAGATTTTCATTTTCACTTGCAATGCAGTACAGTACAGTACATCAAATCAATATTGTACATTGCATTGTGGAATACAAACAATAAATACACATTATATGAGAAGAAACATAACGCAGAGACCAGGTTGAGGTGTTTAATGGATGCTGGGGGTAAGTATCCAAGGTGCGAGGCGGGGTTATTGAGTCCCGCCAGCCACAGTTCTGAGACAGTTCGCCGTCAGACAATTTCCGGTCAAAACATGGACAATTCCCCATCAGGGCAATTTGCATCCTGGACGATTCCCCGTCATTCTATAAATATACTTACTATTAATTTATCAGTACTTTTATAAATATACTTATATTAATTGCACATTTAGTCAATATTAACTTGTTTCTTCCTTGATGTAGTTGCCTTTGAATTATATTCTAGCTTCACCCATAGCTGTCTTCATTAATGACGGCAAATTGTATTGTTATTGTTGTAACGGCAAACTGACTTGACGGCAAATTGTCCTGAAACCCCAGCCACCTTGGCACCACCTCTTGCTGCCTCACTGCCACCGTCCATCTCTCTCTGCCTCCTCAGATGCCACTTGATGCAACATGTCCACTTTGTGCTGAATTTCCTCTTGTGCTAGGTGCCTTTCATTTCATTTCATTATCATACTGCTGTTTGTTCACTTCAACACGATACTCTTTTTTTGCTTTAGCCTTTCCTCCCAATTTTGAAGATCCCAGGCACTTTTTATCACCACCACTACCTCCTGGCCCTCCCCCCACACCACCAGGTATAGTAGAGGCCATTGAACCGTGAGAATCCAACACAATGGAGCAAGCGGCATTCGTACACAATGGCGGAAGTGGGTAGACTGAATGTTGACATGACGTCATTCAAGATGGCGGCAGGTTGGTGGCGGGCGGTGCGGAAAAATCAAAGTTCAAAAATTGCCCAAAACCCAAAATTTGTGCGCGAAACTCAATTTTTTTCACGCGAAAGTGGAAGTTCGGGAATATTTGGTCTGTGCCGCGAAAGTTGAGTTCTTGAAACCTGTTGTTGCGAAACTTGGTGCCTCACTGTATAGTAAAACAGTGCTCAAAATGTGGGGGGAGGTTTTAGGGATATGACCCCCCAAATATGCTTAAGATCCCTGGAAATAGTATTCATCATGAGAAACCGCTGTTGGTTTTATGATATTTTGTGGAAGCAAAGTAAGTGGAAACTCTACACTTCAGGTGAAATTTGGTGTGTAAAATTCTTGCCCCATATGATTTGTAAAATTTCCTTACTTGAGTAGCACTGAAGCTTTGTTTTCTTCCCAGCTGTTGACTCATTTGCTTCATGTCATACCATTTTTAAGCTGTCATGAAAATTTCCTTTCAAGTGTCTCGACTTTTTCCCAAAACAGAACGAAATAAATTGAAAAATACCAAAAAGGTATCTGCTAGATAAGAACAGAGCACCAGAACACTGATTTTTTTATTTTCCCCCTCAGCTGTTAGGCCAATCATGACATGTCCTACCTTTTTTAAATTATCATGAACACTGTCTTCCAGTGATACCAGTCACTTTTCAAAAATAGAGCCAACCGTAACCAAAAGTACAACCTTGCTTACTTGGACACATTCCACATCTATGACATAGATGTCTGTTTCTTGAATATGTATTATGATTTCATTGGAAACTAGTTTTATGGGTGTAAGATAGAAGTGGGCATGGTGAAAGATGGGTAGCAAATTTTCTGATCTGTATCTGTTTTAGTTTAACTGTAAGGAGCAACAGTACAGTTTTTAATTAAACTTTCATCCCTGCTTCTGATGACTGTCCCAGTCCACCTTGGAACAACTCATTATGCATTGGTTAAAACATTAGTAAATTTTAATGTTGTGTTGATTTTAATACAAGCAGTTCAAGATCTCTGTTAGGTAGGAGATGGGTGGCTATTATTGGCCCTGGGAAGTACTGCCATCAGAGTGACATGTGGCTACAAGCTCAGTAATTACACAGTAATCATTCTTAGGCAGGAAACATTCAGTCACAGTACAGTCACTGATTTTTTATCTGATTGACTATACACTGAGTCATAATTCAAGCTGAAAGTAACAGTAATACAGATCTTAAAACACATCTCATTTTTTCTTTTTTCCCCACCAGCAACATCCAACAACTGCTGGGAGGTAATTAGCTGATTTTGGCACTTGGTATAGTTTAGTTTCCATCAGCTGTACCATGGCCAACCTCAATAAACAGGTTGACATAATTGTATGTATGTATGTATGTTAATAATCTCTGGCACAGAATGAAGAAAGAGCGCAGTTTCTCGGGTGGAATATCTGAAACTCCTGGCAGTCCTGGATCGATGCGAAAAAAAAATGAGGTACGACCCAACCTGTCTACCGGCAAGCTGAGAGCACCACCACCGCCATGCCTTGCTATGTCTGCAGACACTGTTTTCTACATTCCAGGCCTTGATGTTAAGGTCAGAAACTTGTGTTGGCTTTATATATACTATATTATATACATCCATCCATCCATCCATTATCCAATCCTACGTTGTCCCATGAGGAGCGTAGGAGCCCGGGGCTAGGCAAGTTGGTACTGACATTTAAGATGAGAATGACCAGCCTCGCTCATCCCTGAGTGGCATTACGTGATAAATTAACCCCAACCACCCCTTGAATGTAAACCTGCACTGGCTCAATCAGATTGGAGCACCTTAATTACTCAATAAACCACCAAGTGCCGTAATTTGATTATATGGTTACCACCCAGCATAGCAAATCTGAAACTGTTTGGCTTGTCACTTAGTGTACTGTAGAGTCATCCATAGGCAGAAGGAAGAGGAAAGAATGAAGCAAATATATACTGGTATATATATATATATATATATATATACACATACAGTAAAACCTCGTTATAACGGACTTCAATAGACCAGAATTTGTTTTTATTGGACTCAAGGAGCCACCAGATTATCTATCTATCTGTCTACTACCAGACTATATTCCCATATATCGGAAAAAATCTGATGAAGCCAGAAGCAGTCTGGACTGTCTGACCACTTCAGGTATGTTCACCACATTAAGGTAAATAAAAGACATGTTTATCAGTGTACAGTACAGTATTATTATATGTATTATACCATTTGCTGAATGTAGTGAAGGTGTAGGCTAACACTGCACAGTACCGCAATGGTAGTCAGAACAGTTAAAAACCGTTCATGCAATCTGGACTAATGTCTGATATATCGGAAAAAGTCTGGGTTACCATTGGGAAGTCCAGATGTCGCTTTTATCAGAATTTCGCATTTTTCGGACTGGCTTGAGCCCCAGTTAGTCCATTATAGTGAGGTCTTACTGTATTTTATATATATATATATATATATATATATATATATATAATATATATATATATATATAATATATACTGTACATATATATATATATATATATAATATATATATATATATATATATATATATATATATATATATATATATATATATATATATATATATATATATATATATATATATATATATATATATATATGTATATGTATATATATATAATATATACTGTACATATATATATATATATATATAATATATATATATATATATATATATATATATATATATATATATATATATATAATATATATATGTATATATATATATATATATGTATATAAATACATATATATACAGTAATCCCTCTAATATCCGAACGCCCAATATCCGAACATCCCCACTAACCGGACATAATCCTCCTGGGATCCAATATTCCCCAAATGGGCCAAAAACCGCAAAAAATTCGAAAAAAATCTGACTTTTTTTTCCCTCCCATAATTTGAAATTCCCGCGTGGCGCCAAACAGCTGTTACACCATGGTCCCTTCACCCCTTCCTTCCTCCCCCTCCCCCCTCCCCTGTCAGGTTGCCATTTGGTATTTTTCATTACCAATTGTGGGCCAATTTGGTAATGAAAAATTCGTTTGGTAATGCATTAGAATAATGCATTACCAAATGGATTTTTCACATGTATGAGGATACACAGGATGGAGATGGTGGATTGTTTGCTCGCTCTGATTAATCTGCTACCCTACATAGTGTGAAAATAATCAACATGGTGTTAGTTATAAGGAGAGTGATTACATGTATTTCCACTTGTATATATAATTAGTGAAGAATATATGCTAGCTTTACGAATTTGGTAATGAAAAGTTATATTTGACAATGAAAGTTGAGGAGATTGGTAATGTGGCTGTTGCGATCTGGCAACTCTGTTCCCCCACCAACATCAACAGTCACAGCTTAACTCCGATGGAGAGCAGATACTCATAACAGTGCAAGCCACAGGTGCTTGTTTTTTGTGAATAAACAGTGAATAAACTGCAATACCTTGCCACTAGAACACACGGGAATTTACAGTGTTGTGCAGTGTTAAGAAATTAGAATTTAGAGTGCAGAGGATTAACTGTGGACTGCAAACTGGCGGTTCAAACCAGTCCAAGAGCAAGGGACTTGTAAGTACCCAGAATGTTTAATATTGTATAAACTCACCTCTAAAACCTCATTTTATGGTTCTTTTGCATTTATTTTAGTCTTTTATGTCCCTTATTGGTGTGATTTGGGTCTTAAATAGGTGCAATGCATGTCCAGAGGGAGTTGTATAGGTGTTTTTCAGAGTTAGGGTCCATAAGTACAAGTCCATAAGCTGGGGCCCAATATCCAGACAGGACCACTATCCGGACCTGCCTATGGCTCTATTGATCCGGATATTGGAGGGGTTACTGTATATATATATATAATATATACTGTACATATATATATATATATATATATATATTTTATGAGAGGAAGAAGGAACCAAAGGCCATGAGCCTGCAATAACAGTTCCCTCCAAGAGAAAAACAAAATACAATAGAGAGCCAAATTCAAGATCCGATCATTTCGAGATGCCTGGACACACTGCATTTGAAAGACTGGAGATCATAGGCAGCAGAAAATACAGACAGAGGGAGACAGTTCCAGAGTTGACCTGTTGCATAAATGAAGGACTGGGAGTAATGGTTAACTCTTGCATTAGAGAGTTGGACAGAAAAGGGATGAGAGTTTGCTGCTAGACGGGTGCTACGCACCCGTCATAGAGGTGGAGGAATGCATGCAGACAGTTCAGAGGATCAGTGACCATTAAAATAGCGATAGAAAAGAGATAAAGATGCAACAGTGCGGTGAAGAGACAGAGGTTGAAGGGAGTCAGTAAGAGGAGGAGAGTTAATGAGACGAAAAGCCTTTGACTCCACCGTATTGAGAAGAGGTGTATGTGGGGAGCCTCCCCACATATGAGAGTTGTACTCCACACAGGGGCAGATAAAACCCCTGTATAGAGTCAACATTTGTGCAGGGGTAAAGAAAGAATGGAGTTGGCTTAGTACACCTAATCTCTTGGAAGCAGATTTTACAAGAGATGTAATATGATCTTTCCAAGATAAGTTCGGAGTAAATGAAACCCCAAGCATGTTCAAGGATGAAGCAGGATTAAGCTGAATAGTATTAAACATTAGTGGGTATACCTGTGGAAGATTTTGTCGGGTTGGTAGGTGTACAAACTGTGTCTTAGATGCATTCAAAACAACCATATTATTTTTACCCCAGTCAGAGATACAAGCCAAGTCAGACATTAGGTGTGCCATAGCCACATCCTTTGTTTGTTGAAGTAACTGCTGAGATGGGCATTGCGGGAACCGAATGGAAAGGTGAAGGGTGAAGTCATCAGCGTATGAGTGGATAGGGTTAGATGTACAGCTTAGAAGGTTATTGATGAATAAAAGGAAGAGAGGATAGAGTTAGATGTACAGCTTAGAAGGTTATTGATGAATAAAAGGAAGAGAGTTGGTGATAGGACAGCGCCCTGAGGAACACCACTGTTGATAGATGTAGGAGAAGAATGATGGCCGTCTACAACAGTGGCTAATGAATGACCAGAAAGGAAGCTAGTGATGAAGGCACAGATAGAAGGATAGAAACTGGAAGAGGGCAGTTTGGAAATTAAAGATTTATGTCAGACTCGATCGAAAGCCTTTGAGATGTCAAGTGCAATGGCAAAGCTTTTGCCAAAGTCCCGAAAGGAGGATGACCAGGAGTCTGAAAGGTAGGTGAGAAGATCGCCAGTGGAGCATCCCTGACGGAACCCATACTGATGATCAGAAAGAAGGTTGTGATAGGAAAGATGCCTTATAATTTTTCTATTGAGAATTGACTCGAAAACATTTGAAATACAGGATGTTAAAGCAATTGGACGATAGTTGGAGGGTTGGGAGTGGTTACCCTTCTTTGGGACAGGCTGAATGAGAGCAAACTTCCAGCAAGAAGGAAAGGTACAAGTTGACAGACAAAGGTGAAAGAGTTTGCCTAGGCAGGGTGTAAGCACAGAAGCACAGTTCTTGAGAACAAGAGGAGGGACTCCATCAGGCCCATATGTCTTGTTAGTATTGAGGCTAGTGATGGCAGGAAATACATCAGCAGAAGAAATTTTCATGTCAGCCATGAGGACGTCAGAGGGGGGAAGTGATGGAGGAACAGCACCGGAATCGTCTAAGGTAGAATTGGAGGAGAAAGTCTGTGCGAAGAGATATGCTTTATCAGATCTGCTTTCTACGTCCATCGTTAAGCCAGGGTATCGCATATCAAGGTATACCATTATATATATATATTTATATATATATATATATATGTACATATATATATATATATATATATATATATATATATATATATATATATACACCATAAAACACCCTAACTTCGGACACTTTTCATGTGTTTTAATGAATAACTCTGTGTAAAATGGTGCAGTTTTATCCCTGTTGGTGTCCTGTGGTAGCCAGGGACAGTACCTACTGAGTCCATATAATACAAAAAATTAGCCACTGTAAACTCGTGTGTTTATATTTCATTTTCAAGTGTCCGAAGTTAGGAACAATTTTCCTAACTTCGGACAGCTCTTCCAAACTTTGGACATCCAAGTATTTGTCCTTTAAACATGAGAAAGGTTAATAGCACCTGTCTCTGGACACACTGCCCAAACTTCGGACACTTTAAAAGTTTTTTAAAAAATCTCAAAAAAAATATTGTGCACTCCTGTCCCAAGTTATACAAATATAAAGAGAAATATCCTAAAATATCTTCTTTTTTGAGCTCATAATTTGAGATCACATTGAGATGCATCATATCACATTGTAGTGAGGTATTCTGGCCATAAAAATAACTAAGAACTCTTCAGAAACTTTTTCAGATGAAAAAAATATATAAAAATGCATTGCATACATTTCAAACTGTAAGAGGAACTGATCTCTTTTTCCTAAACAAAACTTCACATAATTATCAAGAAGATATCTCACTGACTCAACAAATGCATACTTAAATAACATAATATGATGTTAAACACTTCTTACTGGTTCTGATGACACCCATACACCCACTAACATGCACACAAATCAACAGACACACGCACACACAGGCACATGTTATGACAGCACTATGGAATGTATTAATGAGCTACACACTTTAGTCTTAAACACACACACACACATACATACATACATACAAACACACACTAGAAGAACACAAGGCAAAGTGGGCACACGTAGAAGAAGAACAGAAAGAAGTGGTCAGCTTAAGAGAGATCATCCAGGAAGAAAGGGAAATGAACAATAAAGAAATGGAAGAAAATGTAGTGAAAATACTGAAGAAAAAAGAGAAAATAGTGAGAGAAACTGTAGAAAGGAACAGATGTGTGGTAGTATTTGGAAACAGGGAAGAGGAAGAAAAGGTTAGGTTCGCAAGACTCGAGAGAGACACGAACATGGTGAGAGGAATATTAGGCAAGATTGACCCCGAAGGAGACAAGTGGGTAAAAGAAATTGAGGAAGTAAGGAGGATAGGGCCTTATAAGAAAGGGGAAACAAGACCAATGAGAGTCAAGTTTACATCAGAAAGTGTAATAAATGAGATACTTAAAGTGACCTGGAAATTAAGCAAAGAGGCGGGGATGGAAAATATTATAATAAGAAAAGATCTGAATGAAGAAGAAAGAGAAGTTTTAAAATCATTAAAGGAAGAAGTAAAGGAAAAAAATGATAAAAGGACAGAGGAAGAACGTAATACTTTTTTTTGGAGAGTATTGGATATGAAAGTAAGGAAATGGTATTTAAGGAAATAGAAGTGAAGGAAACTAGGGGGGATGGTTGTGAAAGATCAGAAGTTGAGGAAGTGGTACAGACAGAGAGTAGGAGAGAAGAGGGTATTAATAATGTCAAAAATAATTTGAAGGTGATATATACTAATGTTGATGGTTTCATATCGACAAGGATCGAAATTAATGATTTCTTGAGAGAACATGAACCTGATGTCATGTGCTTTGTAGAGACCAAATTAAGAGAAGATATTGATGTTCATTTGGGAGATGGTAAATACAAACTGTGGAGAAAAGACAGAAAAGAAAAAAAGGGAGGAGGAGTGATGATAGCAGTGAAGAACAACATAAATGTAGATACTGTGGAAATGGGAGAAGGCAGGGCTGAAGTGATATATATGAAATTAGAAACTGGAGAGAATGTTAAGAGAGATATGGCGGTAGTGTATGTTCCCCCAAAGACGAGAGCATGGAAGGATGACGAATACCATGAGATGTTGTCAGATATGGCTAGCTATTTGCAAAAAATAATTGAGAAAAGCAATAATATAATTTTGGTGGGTGACTTTAATTGTAAAGAGGTGAACTGGGAGGAATGGTACTGGAGGCGGCGAGGATTCGTGGGGTACTATGTTATTAAATATAATAATGAATAATGTGATGACGCAGTGGGTCAAAGAAGAGACACGGTTTCGAGGTGAGGACACACCAGCAAGGTTAGATTTACTGTTCACCAAAGAACCCGATGTAATAGAATCATTGGAATATCTCTGTCCTTTGGGAAAAAGTGATCACGTGGTCATTGAGTTCCAGATGTTAATAGGAAACGTTGAGCCAAGAGACGAGCTTCATAGACAGGGAAGATACAACTTTGGCAAAGCAAATTTTACAGGATTGAGAAACTTTTTGAAAATGCGGATTGGAGAAAATTCAGAGAAACAAGAGAGATACAGAGGAAGTGGGATATCTTTCTAGACCTCTATAATTTGGGAGTGGAAAAATTTGTACCAAGAGTAAGAGGGAAAGAAAACAGGAAAAAGGAGTGGTTTAATAGAAGGTGTATGATAGCCAAAAAAAAGAGAGATAAGGCGTGGAACAATTGGAGAAAGAGAGGTAACGACAGAACAAAGGAAGAATATAAAAGAACAAGAAACGAATACACAAGAATACGTAGGGAAGAAGAAAGGAATTTTGA
This sequence comes from Coenobita brevimanus, assembly GCF_032717465.1. NCBI lineage: Eukaryota > Metazoa > Arthropoda > Malacostraca > Decapoda > Coenobitidae > Coenobita > Coenobita brevimanus. The sequence continues at coordinate 34,473,008 of NC_137051.1, read as the reverse complement.
AAAAGGTATAATTGACAAATGCAAGGATGAACCCAAACTGTTTTATAGATTTGTTAATGGCAAACTGAAACAAAAGGAAGGAATCACCAAGCTGAAAGTAGATGGAGAGGTCTTTAAGGATGCGGCAATGCAAGCAGAAATAATGAACAAACGTTTCCAGTCAGTTTTCACTAAAGAAAAGGAGCTTGTGGAAGGGGAGGGAGTGATTAGAAATGTTCCGGTGATGAAAGATATAAAAAAGTGGAGGTGCAGGAAGTGTATAAATTACTGGAAACTCAAGATGTAAGGAAAGCCCCAGGACCTGATGGAATTTCTAATTGGGTACTGAAGGAATGCAGAGAACAACTGGCGGATAAAATTCACAGCTTAATTGTATGCTCACTGGAAGAGGGGAAAGTGCCAAAAGAATGGAAGAGGGCAAATGTGGTACCAATTTACAAGGGAGGAAATAGGGAAGAACCCCTGAATTATAGACCAGTGTCTCTAACCAGCATGGTCGCAAAATTGTGTGAGAGAATCCTGAAAGACAGATGGATAAAATATCTGGAAGAGATGAATATTTTGGCTGAATGTCAGTTTGGATTCAGAAGTGGAAGGTCATGTGTTTCAAACTTGTTGAGCTTTTACTCAAGAGCGATTGATGTGGTACAGGAGAGAGATGGTTGGGTGGATTGTGTGTACTTAGACTTAGAGAAGGCCTTTGACAAGGTACCTCATAAGAGACTAATGTGGAAACTAGAATATATAGGAGGACTAAAGGGGAAACTTCTGGAATGGATGAGAGACTTTTTGAGAGACAGACAAATGAGGACAGTAATAAAGGAAAAGATGTCTGGATGGAGGGAAGTAACAAGTGGAGTCCCTCAAGGCTCAGTGTTGGCACCAGTAATGTTCCTGATTTACGTAAATGATATGGTAGATGGAGTGAACAGTTATGCGAGTCTGTTTGCTGATGATGTAAAGATCTTGAGGAAGATAGAGGTTGAGGAGGATTGTAAAATACTGCAGGAGGATTTGGATAGGATACACAATTGGAGCCGGACGTGGGAAATGAAATTTAATGTAAAGAAATGTAAAATTTTGGAAATGGGTAAAAGTACCAGGAGACCATCACTGAATTATTTGTTGGGTAATGAATTAATCACAAAAAGGAGAGAAGAGAAAGATTTGGGAGTGCTGGTCCAAGATAGTTTGTCACCAGAAAAGCACATTAACAAGATAGTTGGAGAGACTTATAAGCTCTTGACTAACATAAGAGTAGCATTTCATTATATGGATGAGGAAATGATGAAAAAATTGATAGTGGCCATGATCCGCCCCAGGTTAGAATATGCAGCGGTAGTGTGGTCCCCACACAAAAGAAAGAAAGATATAAACAAGATTGAGAGAATACAAAGAACAGCAACCAAGATGGTCCCCAGTCTGACAGACCTGTCATACAGAGAGAGGCTGGAAAAACTGGATTTGCCTTCGTTAGAGGAAAGGAGAAAGAGGGGAGACATGATTACGGTGTTCAGGACCATGGTGGGAGTAGATAAAATTGACAAAGAAGATCTGTTTGTATGGGATAAGAGAGCAACAAGAGGACATGGAATGAAATTGAAAAAGTCAAGCTGCTTGAAGGATATCAAGAAATATAGCTTTCCTTACAGAAGTATAGACTTATGGAATAGCCTGGACAAAGAAATCGTCCAGTCTAAAAACTTAAACGAGTTTAAAGTTAAATTCGACTTATTGAGAAACAGCGACGGAAACCCACGAGCATAGTACATTCCGTGTATATCACAATTAGGTATATTCTTAAATATTTAGAACGACTCAGACAATGAGGTGGTGCATGAGAAAAACATTCATGTGTGTAAAGGTAGACTTGATAAATGTGGATATGGAGACAGGACAACACGAGCATTGCTCAATTCCTGTATATTACAAATACCAGACCAAACTACACACACACACACACACACACACACACACACACACACACACACACACACACACACACTCTGCTTGCAAATATGAGAATAGCATTCACATACATAAATGAAGACATGTTAAGAAGGATAATAACATCATTCATTAGACCAACCCTGGAATACACATCAGTAGTCTGGAGTCCTCATCTCAAAAAGCATATAGACAAGATTGAAAAAGTTCAAAGGGCCGCTACAAGATGGATACCAAGCTTAAGGGACCTAAGCTATGAAGAAAGACTAAATAAACTGAATCGACCAACATTACTGGAGAGAAGGAAAAGAGGTGACGTGATAATGCTATATAAGTGCATATCAGGAAAGGAGAAAATAGACATAAATGATTACTTAACATATGGAGAAGCATCAGCAAGAGGACACTGCAAAAAACTGCATAAGAAGAGAGGTGATAAAGACATAAGGAAATTCAGTTTCCCAAACAGAGCAATTGATCAATGGAATGCACTACCGAATGAAATAGTGTGTGCCAAAACAATTCACAAATTTAAGGATATGTACGATAAATATGGTTTAAGACACGGGACAGTACAAGCTTGAGTCATTCCTGTAAAGATACAATTAGGTAGGTAAGAGCACACACACACACACACACACACACACACACACACACACAAATAATATGCCTAACTGAAACAAAATTAACACCAAGGATATCCAATGACATACTAAACTTAGAGGAATACAATATATGGAGAAGAGACAGAAATTTAAAAAAAGAAGGAGGAATTATAATATTAACTAAGAAAAATCTAAAAGCCAATGAAATAAAACTACATATACCATCACAAGTAGAACTGCTTGCAGTAGAGATCAACACATCTGAAGGTAAAGTAATTGTAGCCAATTTGTACATGCCACCCAGATCAAACACATGGGAAAGAGATGAATATGAGGACCTGGAAGAGAGTACAATTCAGAGTTTAAGATCATTATTACATAAAATGGAAGAGAAATCAGAAAGAATTATACTAACTGGGGACTTCAATACAAATATAAATTGGAATACTCTAGATATAATTAGCCAAGAAAGCTGTTGGGACCAAAAGCTCCTGGATCTCGTACAAGAGTTCTTCCTAACGCAACATGTGAGGGAAACCACCAGAAAAAGAGGACTTGATGTACCTTCAGTGCTAGATCTGATATTTACTTGGCAAGAAAATGATATTGGCAGTTTAATATATCACCCTCCACTCGGCAAAAGTGATCATGCAGTACTAAATTATAACTTCAGGATAGCATATGACATAGTAAACAGCAATGACAGTTACAAAAAGAGCCTAAACTATAAAACGGGAAATTATCAAGACCTAAAGAAGTATTTCTTAGAAGTTGATTGGGAAAATGAGCTTAGAGGACAAGATTTAAATGCTGTATATAAAAAGTTCTGTGAATTTTATGAAATAGGAGTCCAGAAGTACATCCCACAGCACAAAGAAGCAGATAAGATAATACAGAAATAGTTCAATACAGAATGTAAAAAATCAAAAGAAAGAAGAGATTTGTTGTGGAATAGATACAGAAGATATAATAGTGAAAGGGCGTATAATAATTACAAACAGGGAAGAAACGATTATACAAGAATAAGGAGGGAAGCCCAAAAACAGTTTGAGGAGGATATAATAAATAAAAGTAGTGATCAACCAAAGCTGTTTTACAGCAATATCAGAAGCAAAACCAAAGTAAAAGATATAATACAAATAATTTCGGACGAGGGAATCACTTATACACAAGAGAAAGATATTTGTGAAGCACTAAATAAGAATTTCCAATTAGTTTTTACAGAAGAAAAAAATTTTGAGAGGGACTATGTGGAACACGCATGTCCACACATACTACCAGATATACAAATAGCAGAAAAAGTAATGCAGGAGGAAGTAAGTAGATTAGACAGAGGAAAAGCAAGTGGTCCTGATGAAATTTCATGTTGGGTACTACGAGAATGTGCAAAGGAGTTAAGTAAACCATTATTTTTAATTTTCAAGAAATCCTTGAGTCAAGGGAAACTACCTGATATTTGGAAAAAAGCAAATATTGTCCTCTTATTCAAGAAAGGAAATAGACAAAATCCACTCAACTACCAACCAGTATCACTGACCAGTGTTGTAAGCAAGGTATTAGAAAAGCTTATAAGAAAAGCTTGGGTAAATCATCTAGAAGAACACAGTATGATAACAGGAAGACAGTTTGGTTTCAGAAAAGGAAAATCATGTGTTACTAATCTGTTGAGTTACTATGACAGAGTAACAAACACAATACAGGAAAGGGAAGGATGGGTGGACAGTATCTATTTAGATTTCAAGAAAGCTTTTGACACAGTACCACACCAAAGACTTTTATGGAAACTGTACCATCAAGGAGGAACTCGAGGCAAACTGTTTTGTTGGATGCAAGACTTTCTCATAAAAAGAGAAATGAGAACAGTAGTAAGAGGAAACTATTCATCATGGAAAGAAGTGACTAGTGGAGTACCATAGGGTTCAGTGCTGGCACCAATCATGTTTTTAGTGTATATAAATGATATAAACAGTAACACTGGAAATGAGAGCTATCTGAATATGTTTGCAGATGATGCAAAAATACAAAGGAGAATTACTAACACAGACTCTTGTAAAGAGCTACAAGAAGAATTAAATAAACTTCATGTATGGAGTAGTACATGGCAAATGGAATTCAATGTGGACAATCTATCTATCTATCTATGTATTGCCAGACGCCTCAATCCCGTTTGGGGTGGCCACAAACAAATCGCCTCCAAGTCGCCCTGTCCCCTGCCATTTCACTGCCCTGCTCCCAACTCACACCCCCCTCTCTCATATACCTCTCCTCTCCATCCCTCCATCCAGTGTGGACAAGTGTCATGTAATCAAGTTTGGTAAAAGTGGAAAAAGACCTGATTGGTATTATAAGTTAGGAAATAAAACCCTATACACATCAGAAAGAGAGAAAGACCTAGGTGTGATCATCAATAACAGACTATCTCCGTCTGACCACATCAGCGAGAAGGTACGGAACATGTATACACTGCTTGCAAATATGAGAATAGCATTCACATACATAAATGAAGACATGCTAAGAAGGATAATAACATCATTCATTAGATCAACCCTGGAATACACATCAGTAGTCTGGAGTCCTCATCTCAAAAAGCACATAGACAAGATTGAAAAAGTTCAAAGGGCTGCTACAAGATGGATACCAAGCTTAATGGACCTAAGCTATGAAGAAAGACTAAATAAACTGAATCTACCAACACTACAGGAGAGAAGGAAAAGAGGTGACATGATAATGCTATATAAGTGCATATCAGGGAAGGAGAAAGTAGACATAAATGATTACGTAACATATGGAGAAGCATCGGCAAGAGGACACTGCAAAAAACTGCATAAGAAGAGAGGTGATAAAGACGTAAGGAAATTCAGTTTCCCAAACAGAGCAGTTGATCAATGGAATGCACTACCGAATGAAATAGTGTGTGCCAAAACAATTCACAAATTTAAGGATATGTACGATAAATATGGTTTAAGACACGGGACAGTACGAGCTTGACTCATTCCTGTAAAGATACAATTAGGTAAGAACACACACACACACACACACACACACACACACACACACACACTTTCCTAATAGGCCTGTGCTTGTAAAACACACACACACACACACACACACACACACACACACACACACACACTTTCCTAATAGGCCTGTGCTTGTAAAACACACACACACACACACACACACACACACACACACACACACACACACACACACTTTCCTAATAGGCCTGTGCTTGTAAAACACACACACACACACACACACACACACGAGCAGCCGGAGAGAGAGGTCGTCCCAGGCTTCGCTCCTAACCTTGAGTAGTTTCAGGAATTTTGTCTGTCCTGTCTCCTAGGGTCTTTCTTTAAATTTAAAATAATGAAAGTTGGTAGACTACCAAAAATGTAAAGATTTGTTGGCAATAGTATACATGAATGTTTGTGGCTTATTCGGTAACAGCTGTTTAGGTACTTTACCGGTACGTTAAAGATGGCCGAAAATGTAAACAATGAGGGAATGGAATTTCAAGGATTTGATGCTAATACTAATGTCATGGACCTGGTGAAAACATTAATTATGAGGATTAGTGAACTCGAAAAAAAGTAGAGAATCTAGTGATAAAGGATGTGTCAGGAAATACGGAAACCACCATACAGAGTCTAATCCAGTCCAACGAAACAGCCAATGAAGAGATTAAGAATTTGAAGAGGGAGAATGTTGAACTGAGGAGGAAACTTGAAGAGAGTACTAATAAAACGGAGAAGGTGAGTAATGTACTAGAAGAACACAAGGCAAAGTGGGCACACGTAGAAGAAGAACAGAAAGAATTGGTCAGCTTAAGAGAGATCATCCAGGAAGAAAGGGAAATGAACAAGAAAGAAATGGAAGAAAATGTAGTGAAAATACTGAAGAAAAAGAAAATAGTGAGAGAAACTGTAGAAAGGAACAGATGTGTGGTAGTATTTGGAAACAGGGAAGAGGAAGAAAAGGTTAGGTTCGCAAGACTCGAGAAAGACACGAACATGGTGAGAGGAATATTAGGCAAGATTGACCCCGAAGGAGACAAGTGGGTAAAAGAAATTGAGGAAGTAAGGAGGATAGGGCCTTATAAGAAAGGGGAAACAAGACTAATGAGAGTCAAGTTTACATCAGAAAGTGTAATAAATGAGATACTTAAAGTGACCTGGAAATTAAGCAAAGAGGCGGGGATGGAAAATATTATAATAAGAAAAGATCTGAATGAAGAAGAAAGAGAAGTTTTAAAATCATTAAAGGAAGAAGTAAAGGAAAAAAATGATAAGAGGACAGAGGAAGAACGTAATACTTTTTTGGGGAGTATTGGATATGAAAGTAAGGAAATGGTATTTAAGGAAATAGAAGTGAAGGAAACTAGGGGGGATGGTTGTGAAAGATCAGAAGTTGAAGAAGTGGTACGGACAGAGAGGAGGAGAGAAGAGGGTATTAATAATGTCAAAAATAATTTGAAGGTGATATATACTAATGTTGATGGTTTCATATCGACAAGGATCGAAATTAATGATTTCTTGAGAGAACATGAACCTGATGTCATGTGCCTTGTAGAGACCAAATTAAGAGAAGATATTGATGTTCATTTGGGAGATGGTAAATACAAACTGTGGAGAAAAGACAGGAAAGAAAAAAGGGAGGAGGAGTGATGATAGCAGTGAAGAACAACATAAATGTAGATACTGTGGAAATGGGAGAAGGCAGGGCTGAAGTGATATATATGAAATTAGAAACTGGAGAGAATGTTAAGAGAGATATGGCGGTAGTGTATGTTCCCCCAAAGACGAGAGCATGGAAGGATGACGAATACCATGAGATGTTGTCAGATATGGCTAGCTACTTGCAAAAAAT